>NW_024871027.1:0-600000 GCF_019054845.1 Dipodomys spectabilis | reverse complement strand
GTGTGATGTATAATCTATATGGAAATAAGTCCATGTGGTAAGATGTAATAAATGAAATAAATGTTATATATGTAATAATACTAAATAAAATAAATAAAAAATAAATAAGGGTAATAAATGTCATATGGAGTAAACACATGTATGTAAATAGATCTCATGTATGAATATTATGTTTTCCAGTACTGGGGCTTGAATTGAGGCCCTGTAATCTGCTCTGAAATTCTTGTCTTCAACGATGGTGGTTTTCCCCTCCCCCACAGTGCCAGAGAGTTAATCAGACCCTGAGTTGAAATCCCAGGCCTGTCAGAAAAATGGTTCAAATTCCAAGCCACGGTCTTAAATTTTTTTTGACCAGGAACATGCACTGTCTTGAAAGCACTCTCTGTGCTATGACATGATTCAATTCAAAGCAAATTTACTGGGTGCTATTCTTCATAACGACTATGATGTTCACTGATAGAAATACATGCATATATACACAGACACGTGCAGTTACTGGCTCTTTTTTTTTTAGTGCAGATCCTGAGGCTTGAACTATGAGCCTAGAAATTGTCTGTGAGCTCCATTTACCCAAGGAAGCACTTTATTGTGCCTTAATCCATGATACTTCATTAAATAGAGGCATAATTAAATACCTAATAATTAGTAATATATTACATGTAATTTAATAATATATAGACATCTCACATTCTATAATATATTTATGTTTAAATGTACACTGGAATATACATATACATCTCTCTCTTTCTCTCACTATATATATTTATATACATATATTTGCAGCAATTTGCACATCTATCTATTTATATACTGGCCAATCCTGGGGCTAGAACTCAGGTCCTGGGAACTGCCTGGCATTGAATTTGTTTGAGGATGCTGTGCTTAAACTACCCCTTGATGAATTAGACATTCCAGGACATGAGTTCAAATCCCAGGAGTGCCGAAGTCAATAGGGGAGTAAGAAGCCAATGTTGACCTGATTTCCTTTCTGTGGAGATATTGTGCCCTAGATACAATATATAATATCTATGCAAATACATGTGTATGATATATATTATACATGTATATATATATATTATTTTTTGCCATTTCTAGGGCTGGAATTCACACACTGGGAAATGCTCCAGATTTTTCTTTCCTCTAGGAGGTTAGTTTTCACTTCACCCAGAGCACAATAGTGTTACCCAGTCGCTGAGTTCAAATTCCAGGTATGGCAGATAAAATGGCCCAAACTCCTAGCCAGGACCTTAACTTTTTTGGGAGGGCAGGCACGGGGCTTGAACTCAGGTTGCCACAACTCTGCCTTAGCCTTTATTACCCTAGGCTGGGGTGCAGCTTTTAAACCCACAGATGATCCAGGGATCCTACAACCCGAGTTCAACTCCCAGCTCTGGCAAAAAAATAAACCAACCAAGATGGAGGAGGATAAACCAGGAAGTTTTAGACAACAGTTTTACCTTTGTTTCCTTTGCACTGTGACCATCCTGGCTGTCAATGACTCGGCTTGAAAATTGCACATGTCCTTGCATGGCCGAGGGCTGGTGGGCTGTCAGTGAAGCCTGAGCCCAACCAAGACACCTAGGCCCTGAGTTTGATCCTGGGACTTTCACCTACTCGTTCCTATTTATAGGAACAATAATAGAATCTTTGTAATGTACCAATTGAACTACTAATTAGCTAGTCATTGTAGTATAAGATTGTACGCAATAAATATAGGTCATTGATTAATTTAATTAATAGTTTATTAAGTCTCCCACCGTGATTAATTAATGGAGGCATAATTTTAGACCAAATAATTCATAGTAATAGAATATATAAAAATAAGATATAGGTCATCATGCTTTATATAGAGTTATACACTAGAATCTACATAAATGTCTATTTGTCTCTCTATATAACTTTATTTATAGATTCATATACATATGTAAATACACACACACACTGCAATCTACACATCTATCTGTTTATATATTGGCCACTCCTAGGACTTCATCTCAGGTCCTCAAATTTGCCCGACAACTTCACTTGCGTCAGAGTGGTGTGCTAACATTGACCCTTTCATGAAGTGGGCCTTCTAGGCCCAGAATTCAAATCACAGAACTGTCAAAAACTTAATCCTGGTGGAAGAAGACAATTGTCCCACTAGTTTTCCTTATCAGTGAATGTCCTGGGTCTCAGGAATGATGTATAATATATAGGCAAATCTATGTTCTGTGTAATAGGATGTAAAAAATATCATACATGTAATCATACTCTCTAAAATATATAATGAATAAATAAAAAACAAAATGAAATGAATAACTACACTAACTGCATTATGCAGTAAACATGTGTATTTAAATATAAATATTGTATGTAAAATGTATACAAATATTATTTTTATGAATGCTAGGAACAAGCCTGTCTTTCTTGTCTTCCAGCACTGTGAGCTTTCCCTTCCCCCACAGTAATGCAGATTTACCCAGACCCTAAGTTCAAATCCTAGGCCTGGCAGAAAAAAATGGCATGAATACAATGCCAAGTAGCCTAATAATTGTTTAAATATTTTAATATATATGTACGTATGCATGTATGTATTTTTATTTTGTCAAGCACAGGGCTTGAACACAGGGCATAGCAACTCTGCCTCAGCTTTCATCACTCTAGGCTGGGTTGCAGCAACTGGAACCACAGGCGAACCTAGGTTCCTGGGCCTCAAAGGCTGACAGGAAAAATAAATAAATAAAACGACACAGGAAAAAAAAAAAAACAATAACTTGCAGATGGCTGCCGGTTTTACATTTGTTTTCTGTTCAAGGTGACCATCTTGGGTCTAAATGACAGGGCTGAAAAGTGTTGGTAACCTGGCATTGATGAAGGCTGTCATTCTTCCAGAGAAGCCATGGGCCAACACGACAACATAGGCCCTGCATTCGAAGCCAGATCCTGACCCCTACCAATGGAGGGAGATCCTAAGTGTCTCGTTCCTATTCATAGGAATACTGATGGAAAGTTACGAATGTCAAGGTTGAATTACTTGTTCCTGAATGATACTAGCATAAAATTAGAGAGTGATTTTAGGAGGCCGATGGATTTTAATGAATATTTTTGACACATTAAAAGAATACTATTAATTACATGGACACAATAGCTTCAGGACAGTGGTTGATATAATGAATAATTCATTAAGGATGAAAACAGTAATATTAATTACACGGAGGCATAATAAATACCCAAGAATTGGTAGGAATGTAGTCTATATAACTAAACAATGTATAGACATCTCTGGCACTCTATAAAGATCTATATTTATTTGTGTACTACCATCTGCATGTCCATCTGTTCTGGTTTTGTCAACCCCTGGGGCTAAATCTCAGGTGCTGGGAACAGCTTGTCGGCTCCATATACCACAGGCTGGCATGTTGACAGTCTCCCATTCATGAATTGGGCCTTGTAGGCTGTGAGTTCAGATGCCAACACTAACAAAAATTGAATCATGCAATAAGACACAGGGTGACACATGTTTTCTTTTTCTGTGGAAGTCCTGGGTGTCAGGTGTGAAGGTTCATACATAGGCAATTCTATATCCTATGTAATAAATGTAGTAAATATTCCATGTGTTATAGCAGTCAATAAAACAAATGGTAAATGAATAAAAAATAAAATGAATAACTACAGTAAGCACAATTTGGAGTCAACATACGGGGCTCAATCTCAGGGCCTGGGCACTACCTGGCAGCTGAATTGGCTAGTGGCTGCTGTGCTGGCAGTCCCCCATTCACAAACTGAGCCTTCTTTGCCCTGAGTTTAGATCCCAGCACTCCCAAAAATATAATCTTGGAGTGAGAAACCGAGCATGACACATGTTTTCCTTTTCTGTGAAAATGCTCGGTGTCAGGTAGGATGTATAATTTGGATGCAAATCTATATGCTATGTAATAGGATGTAATAAAGGTAAAAAACATCATAGGTAGAAGAATTACCACTACAGTAAATGATAAACAAATTGAATTAGTAATGAATCATTCTAGGATAAAATTAGATGCAATAAGTGTAGGATGTGCACTAAGTTTAATGAATATTTTATTAAGATTAACAGAATAAAAATTACATGGAGACATAACTAATAATTGGGAGTAACACATGATGCATAATTTAAAAATATATAGACATTGGTCTCATTCTACGAAATATCTAATTATATGTAGAGCTATATGTACATACATTATAAACAATTATGGGATATTGAGTCATTATTAATTAATGCTTTATTAATTGTTAACTGGGAAACATCATTAAATGGAGACAAATTTAATACATAAGAATTGGTAGCAATATTATCTATACTTTAATAATATGCAGTAATATATTTTGTGTATATAATATTTATATACAGCAATCTCTATCTATTTATACCTCGTTCATTCCTGAGGCTCGGTGGTTGAGTGCTCTCATAGTAAGCATGAAGCCCTGGGTTTGATTCCTCAGTACCACAAAACAGAAAACTCAGAAGTTCTGCTATGTTTCAATCAATTAAGTGCTAGCCTTGAGCACAAACGTTTAGGGACAGTGTCTAAGCTCTTACTCAAGCCCTAGGTCTGATGCCAAAAAAGGTAGGACATTCTAACTGCACTTATAGAAGGACAGAACTTCAAATACCTCATTACATAGCAAGCTAGGAGTCTGGTGCTGACAGCTGCCACCTTACCTGACTTAGCCATATGTAAACCACTGCAACCCAGCTCCACCGGTTATCCATGTCATTCTGGCTTATGCCCGTCATCCTAGCTGCTCAGGGGCTTTAAAACCCAGTCCTGGCAGGAAGTCTGAGAGACACCTCAAAACATGGCTCCAAGTGGTAGAGCTTTGAATTCAAGCCCCATGGCTAACACCCCTTCCCCAGAAAAACACCCCACTAAACCATTAGATTTGAACTTGTATGGTTTGTAAATTTTCCTCAAAGAATGGTGATACTGATGAAAGCACTCTAATTCTAATGACAGCTTGTGGAATGGAGCTATGTGCTGAGTCCTCCTTAGGGTGCTCAGTTCTGAGTCCTGCACAGGGTGCTATGTGCTGAGAGTTTTCAGGATGCAGTGTGCTGAGTCCTGCATTGGGTGCTGGGTGCTGAATCTTTCATAGGATGTTGTGTGCTGAGTGGTGCAAAGATTGCCATGTGCTATGTCCTTAACCGGGTGCATTCTTACATCTTGTCTATGTAAGAGCTCCACAACTTAGATGATTATACAAACAAGAATATTGAGGCTCAGATAGGTCCCCATGTCAGGGACAAAATTATGTATTACTGAAGACTCGTGAGTTGTCTACAGCAGACAATGGTTTGGTTTGGTTTTTTCTTAGTCATGAACCTTGAACTCGCGGCTGAGGCACTGACCCTTACCTCTTGGGCTCATGGCTAGCACTCCACCACGTGGAGCCAAGGACCCCCTTGCAGCAGAGGCCATGGCCAAGGGGTCAATAGCTGAAGTCTGTCATCCTGCCTTCTCGGGAAGCTAAGTTCTAAAAATCTGGACTCAAAACTATCTCAGTCACAAAATGTACCATGAGACTATTATCTCTAATTCACTACTAAGAATCTGAAGGCGAAGCTGGGTGCTTGAGCTTATTTCAGTTATCCTACCTACTCAGCAGGATGAGATCTGAGGATCATGGGTCAAAGCTAGCCTGGGCAGGAAAGTCCATGAGAAACTTAGCTCCAATGAACCACCAGAAAACTGGAAGTAGCTTTGTGGCTCAAGTGGTAGAGCACAAGACTTGAGCTGAAGAGGTCAGGGACAGCACCCATGCCAAGATGTAAACTCCTGCAACTGACAACAACAACAATAAAAAAAGACAGAAATAAACTAACAAAGCTGAAGTAGAGGGCTGGGAATGTGCCTTAGTGGTAGAATGCTTTGCATATATGAAATCGTGGGCTTCACTTCTCAGGACCACATCACTAGGACAAAGCCTAAAGTAGCTCTGTGGCTCAAGTGGGAGAGGGATATCATTCTACAAGAGAAAGTAGGTACAGTGCTCAGGTCTTGAGGTCAAGCTTGAGGACTCATGTATATGTGTGCATGCACACACACACCCATGCACACACACACACACGTGGTGTGCACAAACAAACACACACACACATACACTCACAGAGCAGAAGTGATATTGTTACACAAAATGGTCAAGCACTGGGCTTCTGCACTGAGCTCATGGTCAGCACCCAGGCCCTGTGTTCAACCCCAAAACCTAGCCACCCAGGGCCCAACTAGGAGAAGTCAAAGGTTTCAAAACCTGATGAGTTTCACCAGTCCTAGATGACAGGAAGCTTTGTGATATCCAATATGTGCTTGGATTTCCCAAGCTTCTGGAAACATAGGAGAGGCACCATAGGCCCAACATTGCCTGCAATGAATCATTTCATTATGTTCAATGCCCTAGTTGTCTGCCTGAAGGACTCCTGAATTATATTGAGCTCTGTAACTGAACACCAGGATATAGTCTCACAAAGACAGGATAAGTACACAGAACTTGGCCTGCCATGGGAGGTGGCACAAATGAAGATCTCCTGTTAAAACAGAGCATTGGGGAGAGAGATAGCTAAGGGTAAAAAGTGGCCTTTTTCTCCTGGCCTTCAGAGCCCGCCCACACATCCTCACTAACTGGCCCAGATGGAGTTGTTTGTTACCCAGCTCTACAGGAGTGAGGGCTTTTGTGTGCCTGTCCAGGCAATGGGAGAGACTTCCTCCAGCAGGCCTGTGATGCAGAGAATCCCTGAGGTTACACTGTGAACAGTGAGGGGAGTCGCGGGACACGCACTATCTTGAAAGAAGTCTCTGTTATGAACTCATTGTACTGAATACAAATTTCCTACGTTGGTGCCATTCATCATAGCTACTCGGGAATTTCACCTATAAGAAGACAATACATAGACAAAGACATGGAAATACAGGCTCTTTTTGAGGGGGCAGGTCCTGGGGTGGAAATAAGAGCCTATGCATGGACCCTGAGCTCCTTTTGCTCAAAGGTACTGCATTAAGCTTGAGTCACAGCCCCACTTCTGGGTATTTCTGTGATGTCTTAGAAATAACTGTGTCATGGACTTTCCTACAATGGCTGGATTCAAACTAAGTTTCTGTACATCTCAGCCTCCTGAGGACCTGGGATTACAGACAGCAGCCATGGGCACCTTATTTCTTCGCTTCTTCATTTTTTAATCTGGACAATCTGACTTCTTAACAGGGACATTCCCAAGGATTTAATTTATAAGTAAACTACCCAATGTTCTTTATAGCTCCTTTCCTTGAAAAGGATTTTCTCTCCTCATCTTCCCCTCTGGTCACAGGTTTAGGCCAAAAGTGAGAAATGAGTGTCACAGGATTTGGGAGCAAATATCCACAGTACATGCCAGTTCTGTCACTTAGCAATGAGCTGCTGTGAATTTACTGTCTCAGGATAAGAGGACCGAAAGCTGGAGCGATCCTCATATAGTCTGCATTGTTCCTTTTGCTATAAAATGATCTAATAATTATGAGTGTTTTGTGTCTCCAACGTTAAGTGTCTAGAACACACTAATAGCATCTTCATGTGTAGGGTTAAAGTTTTGAGGCAGTGACCGCTTGTTGCTTGTTTCTAGCAGAGCAATACGTGGTTGTAATCCAAACACCTGGTTGGTTGTGTGCCTTTATAAAGCCTGAAAACTTTAGCTCTGGGTTCTCCTCCTAGGCTCCGCTGTGTTGGAGTGTAGGATGAGATCTGAGCTGCAGCCCGTTTAAATAAAACCTTAAAACAGCTGTAAAGTCTGACTCTCGATTGTCTTCTTGGTGGGGATCCTGCGACCTGGGTATAACATATTAGTGGGGGCTTGTCCAGGATCCCCCCAAAGACCCCCGAGATCTCGGACTCCAAAGGTAGAACAGAGCTGTCATTGTTAATTTGTCTTGTCCTGTCATTTGTCTGTTTTGCTTTCGTTTTCCTTTGTGAGGATGGCCACTCTGATTCATAAATGTTTGTTGAAGCAGATACGCTTGCACCATAACCCTGTAGGAACTGGGAGACGTCCAAGATCCTCTTGTGGGGTGGGGGTTCTTGGAACCCCGCCATTTGAATTGGGGGGTGGGGATTGATTCAGTGTTGGGCCGGAACTGACCAAGAGTGCCTCCTAACAGAAGCCCAACTCGCCCACTGTGGCTCTGCTCCTTCTGATGTGTGGCCTGGTTGTGGAACCACACCGTGTCTGTAGTCAGTGGACCAATTTGGGAGAGCTCCACTTTGTAAGGTTTTTTGGTAACTGTAAGTTGTGTTTTGTTTGCGATTCCTCATCTATCGCCAGGCTCTTTTGGCATGTCTCAAGACCGTGGCTTGCCAAACTACTAATATGGCCAAAGTTTTTGATGATAGACAGGGAGGAAGTGAAAGTCCGGCAGCATATCTTGAGCGGCTCATAAAAGCTTTTAGTCAATATACCTGTATGATCTTGAAACCCAGGAGTTGGCTCAGATGATTATGTTTGCCTATATAAATCAAGCTGCACCAGACATAAAGTGAAAGTTGCAGGCCCTAGACAGACTTGGTAAAAAGTCTATTAGGGATATAGTAGCTGCAGTGGAAAAGGTTTACAATAAGAGAGATACAGCAGCAAAGATAGGAAAGGAAGGACAGAGAACATGAAATTGCGTGTGAAAGGAGCGACCAGGCCAAAGAAAAGAGGCCTGACTGGTTGTTCTCGCCACTATTGCATGCCAAGCATACCTGGTTCACAGAAGGCAGCAGTTTCATTTGAGATGGAAAAAGGTACGCTGGTGCAGCAGTCACCACAGACACTGAGATACTGTGGGCAGAAGCATTCCCCCAGGGAATGTCTGCACAAAAAGTAGAACTAGAGGCACTAACAAAATCCCTACAGATGGGAAAAGGGAAGAGACTAAACATTTACATGGACAGTCAGTATGTTTTTGCCAGTGTGTATGTCCATGGAGCCATTTACCAAGAGAGGGGGCTGTTGACAGCTGAGGGAAAGGCTATTATAAACGAACAAGAAATTTTAAGCCTCATCCGGGCCTTATGGGAACCAGTAAATATTGCCATTATGCACTGTCCTGGCCATCAAAGGTAACTGATTCAATAACCAAAGGAAATAACTTGGCCGATCAGGCAGCTAAGGAGGTGGACCTCAGCCCAGAGCGGAAGTAGACCCAGGGCCACAAGCTTTGCCTCCTGAGTCTCAGTACTCCCAAGAAGACTTGGAGTGGATAAAGAAAATTTCCATGGCCTATAAACCCCCAAACAGAGAAAGAAATAAAGACTGGTGGAAAACTGGTGGGGGAAACTTATCTTGCCACAAAGATTGGGCAAGGTAATTCTTATGAGAATCCATCTGGTCTCTCACATGGGAACCTGAAGAATGAAGGACTTGCTGACACTCAGAAATAAAAATCAGGCAAGGAAATCAACTCATTGAGGACATTGTTAAAAATTTTAAAGCCTGTCAGCTCACCAATGCCCCTATTCAACTGGTTACAAAAGGAGCTCACCTCCATGGAGATAGGCCAGGTTTGTATTGGGAAGTAGACTTCACAGAAATTAAAACTGGAAAATTTGCATATAAATATTTGCTTGTTTTTGTAGACACCTTTTCAGGATAGGTTAAAGCCTACCCAACAAAGCATGAGACTGTGAATGTCATATTGAAGAAGATCCTGGAAGAAATCCTACCCAGGTATGGCTTCCCATCCACCATCGGGTAGGACAATGGACCAGCCTTGATCTCAAAAGTGTCAGGGAATAGCCGTGGCACTGGGGATGGATTGGAAATTGCACTGTGCTTATCGACCCCAGAGTTCAGGGCAGGTAGAAAGAATGAATCGGACTGTAAAAGAGACCTTAACTAAATTGGCCTTGGAGACTGGTGCAGACTGGGTATCGCTGTTTCTTTTTGCCCTGTTTAGAGTAAGAAATTCACCCAATCAGCTTGGCTTTACTCCTTTTGAAATAATGTATGGACACCCTCTACCCATTATCCCTAGCCTTCAGACAGAATTGCTTGCTGATTTGGATGATATTGAATTTCTGTGTAAGCTTGACTATTTACAGCTGGTGCATAAGAGGATGTGTCCCCAGCTTAGAGCATTATATGATTCTGCTTCTATTCCTACCCCCCATTTGTTTAAACCAGGTGACTGGGTGTTTGTTCGAAGGCACAACCTGATATCTCTGGAACCACGGTGGAAGGGACTTTACATGGTGCTACTGGCTACACCTACTGCCCTTAAGGTGGACAGAATTGCTGCTTGGATCCTCTACTCCCACGCCAGACCGGCGGACCTCCTTTGCCCTGGACAACCTTGGGGAAACATGAGAAGTCTCCAAGCATCCTACCCAACCACTCTGAGTTAACCTCAAGCAAAGAAAAATGAACTGATTTTTATTGGTATTGTTGTTTAATAGTATGGCTAATGTAAGTTAGGGACCATACTCTTTCAAGATCAAGAGCTGTTGGAGTTTAGTTTGAGGCTGGAGCCACAAGATTGTGTCTCAGGACCATAAGTCAAGGGGGGAGAATGAAGGGTTAAAGTTTTGAGGCAGTGATCACTTGTTGCTTATTTCTAGCAACCTGGTTGGTTGTGTGCCTTTATAAACCCTGCAAATCTTTACCTTGAGGCTCTTCTCCTAGGTGCTGCTGTGTCGGAGTGTATAACAAGGCCCGAGCTGCAGCCCGTTTAAATAAAACCTTAAAACAGCTGTAAAGTCTGACTCTCGGTGGTCTTTTTGGTGGGGGTCCTGCGAATGGGGTATAACAATGTTTCCATTTTTCTCTAGTACTCCTAGAGATTTAGACTAAGGGTTTGTGTGGAACGGCTCCTCGGTGAATCCCTGAGGAAACCACTTGAAGCCTCCTCAGGAGAACGCTATTCAAGCCAGCAGAGCAGGAGAGTCTCTGAGACTATTTTCTCTAATAAACCAACAGAGAACCAGAAGTAGAGCAGTGGCCCAGAGGGTAGAGCTCCAGCTTTGAGAGAGAAAACTGAGCAGGAGATACAATCCAGACCAGGCAGGAAAGCCTCAGAATTGCTTATGTCCATTTAACTACCAGCTGGCGGGAAGTGGAGCTGTGATGGTGGTAGAGCCTCAGCCTTGAGCAAAAGCAGCTCAGGGACACATCGGGCCCTGAGTTTAAGCCCTGGGATGGCCACAGAAAAATTCAAAAAGAGAAGGCCAAGTTTATGTATCAGTGCCCTACCTACTTATGTGTGTATGGATATTATTTCCCATAGTGCAAACTCAGCTTTTATTTACTGGTTTATTTTTCAGATATGCTAGTTGTGAATACTGCATCATTCTCTTCATTTCAGGCCCATTGCTTTTGTTTTCCAGGGTTCTAGGCCTGTGCCTTTATATGATGCACATTGAAGCTCTCAGCAGCCTTCATTTACATTTTATTATGAGGGCAATGCAGGAACAATCACAAATCAGACAGGGAAGTGAAGTAACCAGTATTCAGAAAATTCAACTTGAGAACATAAAATGGTAGCATACTTATGTAAAAACTACCATTAAGAAAAAAAATGAAGGGGCTGGGAATATGGATTAATGAGGGAGTGCTTGCCTAGCATGCAAGAAGCCCTGGGTTCGATTCCTCAGGCACCCGTTCACAGACTAAGCCAGAATATGTGCTGTGGCTCAAGTAGCAGAGTGCTAGAGACAGTGCCCAGGCCTTGAGTTCAATCCAACAACTGGCAAAGAGATAGCTACCTAGGTAGGAAGGTAGGTAGATAGCTAGAAAGAAAGAAATAGAAAGATATATATATATATAGAGAGAGAGAGAGAGACAGAGAAAGAAAGAAAGAAAGAAAGAAAGAAAGAAAGAAAGAAAGAAAGAAAGAAAGAAAGAAAGAAAGAAAGAAAGAAAGAAAGAAAGAAAGAAAGAAAGAAAGAAGGAAGGAAGGAAGGAAGGAAGGAAGGAAGGAAAGAAAGAAAGAAAGAAGGAAGGAAGGAAGGAAAGAAAGAAAGAAAGAAAGAAAGAAAGAAAGAAAGAAAGAAAGAAAGAAAGAAAGAAAGAAAGAAAGAAAGAAAGAAAGAAAGAAAGTTGATAGAAGAATCTGTTTTTGATATCAGAAGGAAAGAAGGGAACATTCCCAGTCATGAATCTTTCTGCAGTGTGCCAGGACACCAGCATCGCCTTCACACAAATGCAGAGCAGGATGACTGTCTCTGTCCCACTTCTCAGGCAGCCAAGAGCCCCAGAGTCAAGAGGGCAGAGCCAGGTTCTAAGTCAGGTGTTGGAGACAGAAGAAAAATGGCCCTGCCCCTCCTTGGACTGGGGATTAGCATTAATGATGTGGAGAATGAAGGAAGGAGAAAAGACTGGCAGAGATAGAAGGGCTTTCAAACCTGACAAATGGAGAGTCAATAACCCACTCCCTGAGACCAGAGAACAGGGTTTTTCTACTCTGTTCCTCCCCTCCTCCCACTAAACTGGCTCTCTATTGGTAACCTAAAGATAGCCTGAGGCTCCCTTAACCTGAGGGAGGAAGGTTAATTAGTCATTGTTTGAGGAAGCTGAGAAAAGCCTGACCCTGCTGTAACTCTAACAAATGTTTCAGGTTTCCCCCATTGCTGGCTGTGCCTGGAATGAATGAAGTGGTTTGCAGCTCACTTCCCTGTTGAGTGTGTACATTCTGCCTCCTAATCCTGCAGGCCTAGATCTCTGTACCTAGCCTGGCTTTTGAAACTGTTTCCTGTCCTTCAAATACAGTGTTACACTGGAGTTCTTCCTGCTAACAGACCTAGGGCTTGGATCCTGAGAACTTCATTTGAACCCCGATTGGGTCAATAATATTTCTTTCCTTCTTCTGTAACTGAAGAACTCCAAGAACATTTAGAGTGCAAGTAACTTCTCATCCCCAAGGGAAACACAGGAATTTCTTAAGCATCTGACCTTTCAGAACAGGAAGTCAGAATGTCCCAGACTTCCCTGCCTTGGCTGGTTTCACCCTGTGATAGAGACCTCAGCCTCCTGAGCTAGGATGATGGGCGTGAGCTATTGGTTCTCTGCTAGGGTCAGAACTGTAATGACATTGATAATACAAGTCAACTGCTTATCACAAAAGGCTTGGGGAGCATATTAAGCCTTTCAAAAATGTGCCTTTCAGAACCCTGTAGGACACACTTTTATAATGCTAGAATCTGAGAGGCTGGGCTTATGGATATGCTACACATGAACCTTGAGGTCTGACTCCAATTCTGGTGTACATCAGCATTCATGTTCCAAAAAATATTCTCATAAATAGCAAATAGGAAAATTACTTTGATTAACCCTCACTCTTTTTCCAGTTTTGTGTCTCATACTGAAGCCTGGGCGCTGTCCCTGAGCCCTTTAGCTCAAGGCAAATACTCTACCACTTGACCCACAT
This sequence comes from Dipodomys spectabilis, assembly GCF_019054845.1. Taxonomy (NCBI): domain Eukaryota; kingdom Metazoa; phylum Chordata; class Mammalia; order Rodentia; family Heteromyidae; genus Dipodomys; species Dipodomys spectabilis. Next base: position 586,609 of record NW_024871027.1, on the reverse strand, counting down.
GGGGTTTTTTGATGGTTCATTGGAGGTAAGAGTCTAACAGGCTTTCCTTCCCTAGGCTGTCTTCAAACTACACTCTTAAGATCCCAGTCTCCTGAGAAAGTAGGTTTCCAGAGCCACTGGAATCTGGCATATTTTTTTGCCAGACCTGGGGCTTGAACTTAGGGCCTGGGTACTGTCTTTGAGTTTCTTTTTTTCAAGGCTAGCGCTTTATCACTTGAGCCACACCACAGCTGCTGGCTTTTTATGAGTATTTTGCACTGAGGATTCAAACCCTGGCATTCATGCATGCTGAGCAAGCTCTCTACCACTAAGCCACATTCCCAACCTCAAACTTACGATTTTATCCCTCAACTTGCCTAGTCACAAGAAAAGGCTTCTGAGTATAAATCATCAAAACAAATCCCTATAGGAAGTTGTCCAAAGATAAATAAGACAACGCTCATACTGGGGACAGACTCTAACCATGTGATGACTTGACAAATGCCTCCATTTAATTATGTATCATGTTTCAACACTTAATAAGGTATTAATGAAAATGAGTCAATGTACTGAATTATTGTGTATAATTTATAATATATGTACACAACATAATAACTATTATGTGTATAATAATACTAAATACAATAAACAATAAAATGTACAACATAAAAATTAAATACAAAATCAATAATAATAATCATAATATGAAAAAACATGCATATGTACCTATATATATATATATATATATATATATATATATACATATTACACATGTATACAAATACATTTTCTATTGCAGGGCCTTAATTCAGGCCCTGGGAACTCTAGCTTGAAAATTATTTCCTCAAGGACAGGGAGCTTAGCCTTCACCCAAGATGCAAAAGAGTTACTTGGACAGTGAGCTCCAATCCCAACAATGGCAGAAATACTGGCCCCAGTTCCAAGACAGTGACTTAATATTTGTAACAGAAACAGTTATGTTTATTCAGTTCCATACTGAACACTGAAAAAAAATCAGTGTAGAATTTTGTACAGCTATGCAGACATCCATCTCTTAACCCCAAAGTGCTTCTTGAGCACTACATAATTTTTTGTACCTTTTTAATTTTTAAACTGTTGTGCAGAGGGGTCACAATTACATGACCAAAGTAGTGAGTACATTTCGTATTGAGCATTGTTGCCTCCTTGTTTGTTTTTCCCCTACCATCCCTTCCCTACCATCTTCACAACTAACTTTCCTGCTGAGGTCAGTGACGTATTTATTTTGGGCTTGGCATGGGGTTTGAACTCAAGTAATGGCAACTCTGCACCTTTCGTCACATTGTTACAGATTCATCAAGACTCTGAGTTCAACTACCAAGCTAGGAAAGAAAACGCAAAAATTGCAAACCAAGGAGCTTTATTATTACAATTTAGTTCTGAGTATTTTGCCATATTCAGGTCATGGCAACTTTGACTCAGCTTCACTCTCCTTAGGCTGGAGTGCACCCTTGGGACCCAAAGCTGATCCTGGAACCCTAGGTCCAGAGGGCTTGCAGGAAGAAAAAAAAAAGCAGAAAAGCACAAAAAGTGGGGAGCTGTAGAGGGCTCATGGTTTTAAAATTTTTTATTTGCACAGTGACCATCCTCTGTCTGAATGACATGGTTTCAAAGTGGACCCGGCCTGCCATTGCTGATGGCTGGCAGGCTATCAGGGAAGCCATAAGCCAACATGTCAGCATAGGCCCAGGGTTCAAATCCTAATCCTTACACTTACCAATGGCAGGAGATCACAAGAGACTCGTTCCTATGCATAAGAATACAGATTTAAAGAGTAATTCATACATTTGTCTAGTCTAAAATTGGATGCAATAATCCTAGGATGCTAATTGACCTTAATTAATAGTTTATTAAGCATGAAAAGAATAATATTGTTTCAATGGAGATAAAATAAATACCTAAGAGTTGGTAGGAACATAATAGATGTCATTTAGTCATAGACAGACAGCTCTGGAACTCTTTAACAATATATATTTATTTGTATGCCACCCTCTGCCTATCCATGTATTGCTGTTTTGGCAAAACTTGGGGGTTGTTCTCAGTGCCTGGGACCACCTGACAGCTTAATTGGCTAGAGGCTTCTGTGCTCACACTCACCCAATCATGAATTGGGCCTGCTAGGCCCTGAGTTCAGATACCAGCACTGCCAAATATTTAATCTTTGAGTAAATAGCCGAGTGTGACACATGTTTTCCTTTTCTGGGAGAGTCCAGGGTGGAAGGCATGATAGAGAACACATCTACAAATTTAGATGGTATGTGATAGGATGTAAACAATGTAATAAATGGTATAGGTGTCATCAAAGTCAATAAAATAAATCATAAATAAATGAATAAAAACAGAAATAAAATGAATAACCACACTGAACATGATATGGACTGAACATCTGTATATAAGTATAAATCCTGTCTTTAAAATGTATACAAGGAGTATGTTTTCCATGACTGAGGCTTGAGTTCAGCCCACCCCAATGAGAAAGCAATAGTGGGAAATCCTGAGATACTGGTTTCTGGACCAGGAAAAGTCATGGAATGTGATCGATCTCATCGAATCTGTAGTTCATGCATGATGTGGTTAGGAAGTTATAGGCAAGACTCATGGGGTATAGCTTATTTGTAAAGTAGTGTTGATTAAGCGTGACAAGAATCATAATAGTCATGAAGTGAAGGCATCTGGAAAGATCCAAGAATCAGTAGACAGATGGTAGATTGGATTCCATCACAGGTTATCGTCTCCAACTCTATACAAATGTGTACTTATTTGCATACTACCTTCAACTTATGAATGGATGAATGCTGTGTGTCCCCCCAACCCCACCTGGGGGTCCATCTCAGGTCCTGGGAACAGCCTTACTCCTTAGTGGCTCACAGGCTGGTGTGCTCACATGGACCCATTCGTCAATTTGGTCTGCTGGTCCCCAAGTTCAGATCCCAGCAGTGCCAAAAGATTCATCCTGATGTCAGAAGCCAATTGTTGCACCTGTGTTCCTTTCCTGTGCAAGTCCTGGGTCTCAACTAGGATGAAGAATGCATGAGCCACTCTGTGTCCATGAGAATTGGTTGTTATCATGTGAGCCCAGTTATACCTGTCATCATATACTGTAGAAAATACACAATACATCCATGAATAGCATACAAAATAGAATAACTACACTAAATGCACAATGCAGTCCACACACGGATTTGAATATACATCCCATGTTTAAATGATTCATTCAGAACAATTGTGGCCTCCCTGGTGCTCAATCTTTGTTCCTGGGTACCAACCAGATCCTTAGTGGCTCACAGTCTGGTGTGATCACGTGGACCCATTGGGCAGTTGGGCCTCCTAGGTCCAAAGTTAAAATACCAGCACTGCCAAAATTCACCCTGATGTGAGAAGCCAGCCATTGCACCAGTTTTCCTGTGCTGTGCAAGTCCTGAGTCTCAGCTAGGATGGAGAATGCATAGGCAACTCTATGCTCATGGGAATAGGTTGTCATGCAGGTCACCACAGTTATATCTGTCATCCTATAATAAAGAAAATACACAATACATCAATGAAGAAGACACAAAATAAAGAGAATGACTACACTGAATGCAAGATGCTGCCCATCCATGTATGGAAATATAGATCCTCTGTTTAAATGATGAATTTATGACTATATTGGCACCACCAGGGCTTCATCTCAGGTCATGGGAATGGCCTACCTCCTTAGTGCCTCATAGGCTGGTGTGTTCACCATGACCCATTCACCAATTGGGCCTGCTAGGGCTTGAGTTCAAATCCCATCACTGCCAAAAGATTCACCATAGATTTGAGAAGCTAATCGATCCACCTGTCCTGTGAAAGTCCTGGGTCTTAGCAAGCATGGAGAATTCTATATAGACAACTCTGTAGCCATTCGAATAGGTAGTTATCCATGTCAGCATAGTTACATCTATCACCATACTCAATAAAATTCACAATACATCCATGAATAAGACACAAAATAAAAAGAATAACTACACTGAATGCAAGATGCATACCAAACTTGTAGGTAAGAGAGATCCTATGTTTAAAAAAGGCGGGCTTGTTATTTTGTCCAGTGCTGGGGCTTCATATCAGGCTCTGCACCAGGCCTGACATTCTATTCTTCAAGGATGGTGAGATTTCCCTTCCCCCAAAGTTCAACAGAGCTACCCAGACCTCAGTTCAAATCTCAGCACTGACAAAAGATTCATTCTGTTGTCAGAAGCCAGTCGTTGAACATGTTTTCCTCTCCTGTGTAAGTCCCAGTCTTCCACTAGGATGTAGAATGCATAGGCAACCCTATACCTATAGGAACAGATTGTCATCCATGTCAGCACAGTTATACCTGTCACCATACTCAGTAAAATACACAATAACTCCATGAATTAGACACAAATTAAGGAGAAGTGCACCAAATGCAAGATACTGTCTACACATGTATGTAAATATAGATCCCATATTTAAATTATGTATTTATGACTATCTGGACCTACCTGGGACTCAATGTCAGTTCCTGGGAATGGCCTATCTCCTTCGTTGCTCACAGGCTGGTGTCCTCACCTTGACCCTTTCCCCAATTGGGCCTGATAGACTCTGAGTTCAAATCCCAACACTGCCAAAAGATGAATCCTGATGTGAGAAGCCCATCGATTCACCTGTTTTCCTGTCCTGTGAAAGTCCTGGGTCTCAGCTTGGATGGAAAATGCATAGGAAACCCTATAGCCAGGGCATTAGGTTGTCTTCCATGTAAGCATTGTTATATCTGTTACCTTACTCAGTAAAATACACAATACTTACAGAAGACAGAAAATAAGGAGAAAAAGTATTCCAAACGTAAGATGCTGTCTACACATATATGTAAATATAGATCCTATGTTTAAATTATTAATTTATGACTATCGTGGCCCACCCTGGGGATCAATGTCAGCTCCTGGGAATGGCCTCACTCCTTTGTTGCTCACAGGCTGGTGTGGTCACCTTAAACTATTCACCAATTGGTCCTGCTAGGCCCTGAGTTCAGATCCCAGCACTACCAACAATTGGATCATGCAGTAAGAAGCCAAGTGTGAAAATTTTTTCCTTTTCTCTGAGAGTCTTGGGTGTCAGGCATGATGGAGAACACGTCTACAAATTTAGATTAGATTCCATATGATAGGATGTCATCAATATAATAAAGGGAATGGGTTTCATCATAATAAAATCAATGGTAAATAAATGAATAAAACAAAAAGTACAAGGAACAACCACACCTAACATGTATGGACTGAATATCCATAGGTAAGTACAAATCCTGTATTTACAATGTATATAAATAGTATGTTTTCCAAGGCTGGGGCTTGAATTTTGGCTTAGAGTACCGGCCTGACTTTCTTATCTTCAAGTACGGTGAGCTTCCCCTTCTTCCACAGTGCTGCAGATTTACCCAGACTCTGAGTTCAAATCCAAACACTGGCAGAATAAACTGGGTGAATTGCAAGCCAGGAAGCTAATCTCTTTTAATTATTTTTTGCTCAGCAGGGGGCTTGAACTCAGGTTGTGGTAATTCTGCCTCAGCTTCGATCACCCTATGCTGGGGTGCAGCCACTGCACCCAGAGTAGATACTGGGATCCTAAACCCCCAGGCCTTGTGTGGCAAAAATGTACAGAAAAAATGCAGCAAGATGGCCTTTTTATGTTTTCTTCCCTTGCACGGTAACCCTCCTAGGTCTGAATGACACTGTTGCAAAGGGTACTTCATCTTGGATTGGTGAAGGTTGTCAGACTATTGAGGAAGTCATAGGTCCACATGGTAATGTAGGCCCTGATTTCGAATCCCAGTCCTGACACCAATCAATGGCAGGAGATACTAAGAGACTCGTTCCCATCCATGGGAATAACAAGGTAATATTATCAATGAGTTGATGGTGAATGACACTCCTATAAAATTAGACAGCATCATTTCAGGAGACTGATTTTATTTAATATTTATGAAGCATTAAAAGAATACTATTACTTACAGAATGCAATATTTTCAGAATATTGATTGATTTACTTAATAGTTTGTTAAGCATGAAAGCAATAACATTAATTACACGGAGGCATTATAAATTCCTAAGAATTGGTAGGAATGTAGTCTGTATAACTGAATAATGTATAGACATCTCTGGCACTCTATAAAGATATATATTTATTAGTGTACTACCATCTGCACGTCAAACTGTTCTTATTTTGTCAACCGCTGTGGCTTGATCTCAGGTACACGGAACTGCCTGTCAGGTCAATTTGCCACAGGATGGCAGGCTGACACTCACCCATTCATGAATTGGGCCTTGTAGGATGTGAGTTCAGATGCCAGCACTCCCAAAAAATGAATCGTGTAGTAAGAAGCTGATGGTGACATGTTTTCCTTTTCTGTGAAAGTCCTGGGTGTCAGGAAGGATGTGCAATACATATGCAAACCTATATCCTATGTAACCAATGGAATCACTGTTCTATGTGTCATAATAGTCAATAAAATGAGTAGCCAATACATGAGTAAATCAAAAAATAAAGTAAGTAACTACACTGAATGCAATATGGAATCAACATATGTATATAAATATAAATCATGTATTTAAAATGTACACAAATAGGATGTTTTCTAGTGCTGGGCATTTATTTCAGGCCCAAGGAACAGACTTGAATTTCTTGAATTCAAGGAGGCAAGCTTTCCCTTCCCACACAGTGGAACGGCAGGGTTACCTAGACCATGAGTCCAAATCCCAGTCTAGGCAGAAAAAAAAAAGGCATTTCTATGCTATGTGATGCCCAATTCGTAGGTATTTCATTTGCACTCTATTTAATGAAGGTGAATGTTTAAATTCTTCATAAAGTATTAATATTGACCAGTGTCCTATAATGTAATTGTGTATAATTTTATCCTCGAATCACTCAAGTACTGCCCATTTAACCATGACATACATCACATTCCTTTGGTAATCATATGAATAGGAATGAGTTTCATAGGATCTTCTGCCATTTGTTGGTGGCAAGGCCACTATTCAAACTGTGGGCTCTAGCTCCTCCCAATTAAACCTGAGGATAGGGAACTCACAGGCCTGTCCAAGAACATCAGCAAAACCAATGATTAGCCAGGCATCAGTGGCTTTCATCAGTCCTCCTTAAAACTTACAAGGCTGTGAAAGGAGGATCATGGTCAAAGTCACCCTAGGCAGGAAAGCCCTTGAAACTCCTGTCCAACTTGTGCCAACAAAGCCAGAAGTAAAGCCATGTGGCTCCAGTGGTAGAGAGCTAGCCTTAATCTAAAGCAACTCACAGATTGTGCCCAGATCCTGGGTTCAAGGTTTGGGAACAAACAGACACACACAACAATCTTTGCAGCCATCCGGCTAAAGCAGGTAACCCTCTTGTCCCCAAATGGATTGGACAGAGTTCTCTGGGAAAGGGGCTGCCGTCATTTTGACTCCATCCATTCTGCCTGCATCACAGGATTGCAGCCACACCCCCATTGTTTTATGGTTCTTTCTGACCAATGGGATACAAGAATGGTGGCCAGGCCCACATTCCATGCTGCCCAGTAGCACCATGATTCCCTTTGTTTGTTGACACCACTACCAGCAGTTAAGGAAGGTAGAGGTGGCTGAGTGGTGAGCAAGAGACTCTAGGCCTACAAGGAGAGGCCTTCCTCAGGACCACCATGTGCCTGCCTGAGTCCCGGCCCCCTCCCTACCTTCCCCATGGAGCAGCATTTCAAACCTGGTGCTGCGGGCTCAGACCCATGGTTTCCTCAGGCAATGGTGCAATGGTGTGCCACGAGCCAGCTTGCGGCCCTAACCTGGTCCTGGCTCCTCTGTCCTCTGCTCAGGGCCTGAGTGTCTGTCATGCCTCTGCCATTGCTTCTTGCCCCACCTAGAGTAGCTGCCAACAGCTTCTGCCAGCAACACATGTGAGTGGCTGCCACACATCCCCGCACCCTAGGACCCCATATCTCCTCCATCCGACCCCGACCCGCACCTCCCCAGTGCCCCACAGTCTGGCCCAAGCCCTGCCACAAATGTGCCCGAGGGGAGGGGGTAGGTGTTGACAAGAAGATCCTACCCCCATCCCCAGAGGCTAGTGTCCCAGGAAACGGGGAGATGCAGGGTTGGGTGAGGAGTGGGCGCCACAGAGCCCCTGGCCTGTAGCAGTGGGAGCCACACAGCCGCACATCTGCGCCCTTCTTCTCCATTGTGAGAACCCGGTGGCTTTAATCAGAGGTGTAGAGCAGCATATATACACCTGCCTTCTGGGGTCTTTTCCTTTTTTTCTGGGGATAGGAGGTGTTGGATGCAGATTATTGACACCTTGCTGTGTGAGCCCTTGTCTTCTGTGCTCATCAAACTTTCACCTGAAAACAGAGAGACAGGGACATAGAGAGACAGAGAGAGAGAGATCATCTTTTTCCTTGTACAGCCTGACTGTGCTCAGGTTTGTGATCAGTTGGCAAATTGCAGGTGTTGAATGGATGAAACTTCTGTCACTGGTCTGAATGTGTGTGTGTGTGTGTGTGTGTGTGTGTGTGTGTGTGTGTGTGTGTGTGTGTGTGTGTAGAAGTGGGTTGTAACAAGGAGGCCAAATGCTTTGGTAACTTCTACCTGCTATCTTTGGGGCATGTATGGGATTCACAGCTGAGGTCGGGGGCCTGGAAAGGTGAGAGGCTTGAAGGGGACACAGCACAGTTAAATTACAAGAACAAGGGATCTGTGTGCAATGGAGCTGTGTACTATTTTGGGCCTGGTTGGTGGCAATGGGAGCTTTGGAGGACCTGGGAGTGCGGCCTGCAGGGGATGGTTTCCCAGGGGGACATAGAGCATGACCAACACTTAGTAAGGATATGAGTTCTGCTAGTATGGAGCGCAACAGCATAGGTCAGACTCTGGGTCTTCTCATCATGACGTCTGATGGGTGAGGTCAACCCTATTTTAAATGTTGAGCTGTGATCTTCAGATCTCAGCCCCCCTGAGTACTTAGGATTATAGGCATGAGCCTCTGGCACTGGGACTCTGGTTCTTTTTGGTATATTAGGGTTTGACCTCAAGGCCTTAGGCTTGCCAGTTAGGTCTTCTACCATGCGAGTCAAGCTTTTCTGTCTTGGGCATTTCTGAGATGGAGAATTAATATATGCTCAGTCAAGGCTGGATCATGGTCCTCCTATCTGTGACAGGCATTAGCCACCAGGCCCATTCTTCTGTAATTGGAATGGTAGACATGTAGCACCACACTCAGTCTTTGGTTTAGATGGATTGTCCCAAACTCAGTCCACGGCAGCAGATTCTTGACCAGAGGTGAAGCTCTGGGTTGGGCCTCAACCATTGGACTTCAATCTCCTCATGGCACAGTTGTGAGGAAACAAGAGATTAATACAGATGGATCTCTGGAGCAGGGACAGGCACAGAGGAAGGGGCCATCTGATACTGTTCTTGGCAATTCTGTGAGCATATGATAGGAAGATACCCGGAAAGATCTCAGATGGTGTGTGTTATTAATGGTGCAACAGGTATGGTATTATGAAACAAAACATAGCTCTCTTTATTTTATATCCTATCCCCATGAGTAACGGGATCCTTCACTTTGTTCAGTTTTAAAGCTTGGGATACTGGGGCACAGATAAGCCGGGTGACCTACTAATGACTCCCAGCTGACAGGAAGCTCGGCCTGACTTCTCTGCCATGCTCCCTAGGACAATGGGTGCTATTCAGTCCACATTTTGTGGTGGGAAGTCCACTTCTTTTCAGTCATGGGGCTTGAACTTTGGGCCTGGGGCAGCTCCGCGAGCTCCTCAGCTCAAAGCTAGCACTCTAACACTTGAGTCACAGCACTACTTCCAGTTTTCTGGTGGTTCTTTGGAGATAAGAGTCTCAGAGGTGTTCCTGCCCGGGATGGCTATAAACCATGATCTTCATATCTCAGCCTTTATTGTACTTAGGATTATAGGCCTGAGCCACAGGCACCTGGTTTAAGTGTAATTCTGACATTCTTTCTTTCTCTTTCTCAGCATCACCATGTGGTTAGAACCAAGGTGGCCCTCTCATTCTGGAGGTAGGCTGTGGGTAAGGAGCTGTCTCACTCAGTCTGTTGTACTAGCACCATGAGGTAAGTCCCTCTGTGCCCTGGCTACACTGTGACAGTTATGCATTGTCCATCTAGCCTTACTGGATTCCGTACTGTGTTCAATGCACTTTTCTAGCAAAAATTACTGGTTAAAATTATGATACATAGTTACAGAATGAAAATGTAATGCCATCTTAAAAAAGTCATTTAGGGTTTTGGGAATGTGGTTTCATGGTATGGTGATTGCCTAGCATGCATGAAACCTTGGGTTCAATTCCTCAGTACCCACATAAATTGAAAAGGAAACACTGGAAGTGGTCCTGTGCCTCAAGTGGTGGAGTGTTAGCCTTGAGGGAAAAAAAAGCTGAGGAATAATTCCCAAGCTCTGAGTTCAGTCCCAGGACTGCCAAAACAACAACAGCAACAACAACAACAATTTAGTTAGTAAATGCAAAATAAAGAACCCATATTTGGAATATATAATTGCTTCTTCCATACTAATACCTGACAATAGTCCCTAATTCATGTACTTTGCCTATGTTAGGATACTGTGTTGAAAGGATGTTTTGTTCATTATTCACGGCAATTAATGCCAGGAATGTGCTTAGATGTCAGGTGAAGATTAATACTGGAAAATTAAAAGATTCCAGGCTTTTGAGTGGGGTCACTGCTAATCACAATGAGAAGGATAGTGTAAGTGAGATTTGGGAACTATTTTGGCTAGTCATCACACCAAAAAGGCAAAGGCTAATTAACAGTTGTGACCGAAGAGAAGGAATAACTCCAGATGGAAAGAAAAAATGATAGTAACTAAGGTATAGGAGAAACCGTTCTAGGGAACCATGTTTGGTTATTGAAGAACTAGTTATCAGCTAGGCTTATTCCTCATTGCCTTTAGCATTCAAAATCTCCTAGGCTAGTTCTTAATCTCTGTGTGATAAATGTATCTTCTTCTATGCTGTTCTTTCATACCTGATCTCCTTTCCTTTCTAAAAATCTGTCTTTCTATACTTTTCTATGAACATTTCCTGATACTAAATACACCTACAAAGATGAAAGTGGATGCTAGTGTAAAAGTCCCATAACTCATGAGTCATTAATGTAACAAAATGGAAAAGGAGGACATATTTATTGCTACTTCAATTTTTCTGAAAAGCTGCAATGCCACATCATTTGGTTCAGATTTCCATTCTTTGTCTACATAGTGACATTAAGTGCACATAAATGCAAATATGAGCCGGGTGCTGGTAGCTCATGCCTGTAATCCTAGCTACTCAGGAGGTTGAGACCAGAGGATTGTGGTTCAAAGCCAGCCTGGTCAGGAAACACTGGTCCATGAAATACTTATCTTCAATTAACACCAGAAACCCGGAAGTGGTGCTGAAGCTAAAGTGGTAGAGTGCTCAAGTTGTGGTGAAGAGCTGTGAGACAGTGCCCAGGATCAATGTTCAATCCCCACAACCAATAAAAAAGTGCAAATATGGCTTTAAGTTTCCCCCAAAGGAATGATGAAGTCAATTGTAATCTTCCCAAATGATTTAGTAGTGCACCTACTTTCGCTGAGTTATTTGTTATGGCTTCTTTGCTAAACATATTCTCTCCTTTAAAAATTGTCAAATATTAGCTTTATAATAAACTTCATCTAATATTTCTTGGTTCAAAAGAGAAGTCTATACAGTTGATGTCACTTAGCTTTCTTATTGTCTTATTTTAAAGCCAACCCAGGCAAGAGAGTCTGTCAAACACTTATCTGTAATTAAACACCAAAAAAGCCAGAAGTGGAGTTTTGGCTCAAGCAGTGGAGTACTAGCTTTGGGCCAGGTGTGAAAGAAAGACAACTGTTCAGGGACAGGGGCCAGTCTCTGAGTTCAAGCCCCAAAACCAGCACAAACTAAACAAACAAGCAAACAAAACAAACCCTGGGTATTTCTTTGGGACTCTCCTTATAATAGTGGTGGTCCGAGAAGAGACTCCTTTTGCTGATCATACTCACTGGATCATGCTTTTTTGGAATCCTTATTGCTATGGAAAACTCATGACCAGAATAAAGGAATTGATAACTGATTGCTGCACCAAGAGAATCATCTCAGGTGTGAAACATCCATCCATAAGACACTTTAAAACTCCATATCTTTGCTTCTTTGCAGTAGAACACTTTTAAAAAAAAGTTCCTTCCTTTTGTTCTATGCTGGCCTTCAAATGGCATATTGTTTCCTGTTGTAATACTCTCAACCAGAAGTTTACAGACAAATTTTATATGAGTAAAGGACACACTCAAAAAAAGTCAGGGACAGAGTTTCCTTCCAGCCTTGGATTCTTTTCTTGTACAGTAAAAAGGAAAGCAATAGTTAACTTGAACTTTATCATTTCTCCATGTTCAATTCCTTTCCTGGGATCAGTTTCCACATCCAATAACAGTTACTTCCACTTATTTCCAGTAACAATCTATGGTGCTGCTACAGAAAATAATGACTGTTTTCTGGCTTCATTGAAATAGCACAAGGACACTTTTGGACATGATGTAACACGTGTTTCAGAGACAACTTAGTAAAGAGAAATGCAATTTAAATTGCTTATTAATACATTATCCATGAGAACATTTTGTTCAAACTTCTTATGTGCTCTGTAAATTAAGGTGAATTTTAAATGGGAAGAAGGTTCTCAGATCATTTTTTGTGAGTCTATGTGCTGTGCATTAATTTCCCAAGGGTACATGAGAAACAGTAAGAGAAACAATAGCAATTACAGGAGAAAAAGAAGTTCTGTGTTTATGTATTAGTGTTCAATACAATATAGAAGACTCTACAAAAAAAATATTGAAACAATAATGCCAAGTCCAGTATGTAGATTTATGCGAGTGATATGGAGAAAGCATTACTCCTAAGTGGAACATGAAGCATGAGGCCACTCCCTTTCTAAATCACGCTTGATAATCACGAAAATGTGCAAAAAGGAGGATGGAAGAATGATTCTGTTTCCAATGTAAGTCAGATAAGGAAGAATAGACTTAACTGGAAAAAAAGAGTCCATCTGAAAGAACAGGAATTATACTAGCAATGAACCTGGTGGCTAAGATCACATTTCTTTTTCTTTCCTTTTCTTAAATTCTTTTTTGTTGTTGTTGTTGTTGTCCGTGGAAAATGAAATATAGGACAGGGCCCTGTCCCTCTGAAATGCAGCTCAAGGCTAGTGCTTTTCCACTTGAGCCACAGTGCCACTTCCAGTTTTCTGGTAATTATTGGAGAAAAGAGTCTCCAGGACTTTCCTACCCAGGCTGGCTTTAAACCCCAATCCTCAGATCTCACAACAACTTGGTTTATGATCACATTTCTAACAGTGTACACTCAGGATATGTAATGTAAATGTTCATCTATCTTTATATGAATTCTTGAGTTAAAAATCTGGGCTACAGATTAGACTTTACACTCACAAAAGTGTTTGAAGTTTAAAAGTTGATACTCCGGGAAAAATAAAACCTAAGAATGTAAAGGAGTCTGGGAAGTTCAATTTGCATCTGGCTTGGACAGTATAGGCTTTAAGACACTACCTATAATTAACCAGCCAAAAGCTGGAGTACCAGTCACGAGCAAGATTGCTGAATAACACCTTTAGGTTTTTGCATACATACATACAAACATACACATACACACAGAGGCACTTATATGTGCACACAAAAATACACAAATGAAACAACTCTCAGAATATGTAGAAAAGTTAGAAAAAATAGAAAATAGGTCCTGAGTAAGACTAGAATCAAGTGATAATTTTTAATATTAGAAAGCCCTCAAGTGAACTTTCCCCCAGAAGTTGAGAATATTACAGAGGTAGGGACCAAAGATAGTAAGAGAGTCAAGCAATCATTATTAACGGGATAGGATCCATGGAGGAATGAGTCAGGGAACCCTGCAGGTGCATCTGAAAATGTTTATATCCTGTGTCAAATGTTAAAACATCTTTGAAAATAGTACATAAACAGTCAGAGCAGTCAGTCTAGTGGATAAGATCATAGGAGAAGTTCAGAATTGCTAGTCTGTTTCTAGATTAAATAAAAAAAATATGGCAGGGCAATGTGATACAAGCCTGGAATTCTAGCACTCAGACAGGAGATTAGAGAGTGGAATTACATAACGATACCTTCCCTGAACCAGGTAGAATAATTTTGTCTCAGTAAAACAAACCAAACAACAAGAAAGGAATACACAGTTGTAAGTTTGGCCTAATTTTGTCATTATGTTTTGAGAAGTCAAGTTTCCTATTGAATGCAACTCATATATATCCTCACTTGTGTTTTAAATGCTCTCATCATTACAGAACATCACTAGATGCAAGATAGCTCATGATTCCCATCCAAAAATTTGCAAAAGTAATTAAGTCTCATTCTGTTGGATTCCAAATAAATGTTGAAGGATTACAAAAGCTTAAGTCTGGAGAAATAGCAAAGTTCGTCTATTGAAGGACTTTGTAGACCTTGTTAAATTAGAATTTAGATTTAAAATATATTTTTTGGTTTTGTTTGTAATTTCATATGCTATAGGATACTACAAAATTCTTTTTAAGTAGAGGGATTAATTGAAAAATTCACAAATGGTTCTGGCATTCTATTTGCGTAGATATTCTTTCAAGAGAGTTATAATTAGAACATAGTTAATAGATAATTCGCACAGTTCATGTATACCATGTTAATGTGAATAATCTAGAGAGAGTTGCCAACAAATGGATGACATTAATTTATACATTTAGAAAAACCAATTTTTTAAGGGTTTGGTTTAATATGGTATGAAGATAGTAATCGTGTGACATCTTCTTCCTTCTTCCTATATGTAACACAGGAAGCCATTTCCTTATTTATGTGCCTCTGTATACATGGAGAAAAATGCTGGCTTTGGGGTTTGTTTTCAATTTTGTTTTTGTTTTATTGGTTCGTCCTAGAGCTTGAACTCTTGGCCTGGACAGTGTCTCTGAGCCTGTTTATGCTCAAGGCTCATGCCCTACCACTTCAATCTCAGGGCCACTTGAGTCTGGCTTTTGTGGAGAAGATTTTTGGAGGTAAGATTCTAAGAAACCCTCCTGCCTGGGTGGGCTTTGTATCATAATTTTCCTATCTTAGCATAGTGAATATCTATGATAATTAAAAAAGTATAAATATAAATAATATTTGCAAGTGTTCTGATCTCAGGAATACCAGTGGAGGAAAAATGATGCAGCTCAGTTTATTGTGTTCTTTTCAGAACAAGGAGGGTGTCACATTAGCAGAGGTGTAGTATTTTTCAAAATAGAGATAAGGTATTCATGATGTGAATTAAGGAATTTTAAGGTGTCCCTTACAAGTTGGAAACTGTTGGGCTAGGATGACTTTATGGCATAAATCTTGGGATTGATGGTCATAGAAATAATAGCTTACTCATAAACAATTGCTTACTCTTGAAGAATTAATTATTACACATGCTTCACAGTTTTATCCTCTACCAGAATGTGGCTATTTTTCTGTTTAGTTCTCAATCTGTAATACCCTATTGGAAACTGCATCTATTGCAGAATTATATAGCATGCAAACAGATACTGTTTTGAATCTCTTAGGAATGTTGAGAATTTAAAAATGAGTAGCTATTAATCATAGGAATCTTGAAGAATACATATATTCTGTCCTCTTAACAACTTACTTACTTTTAAAAGTTATGGGTTTCCATAGCATTAAACTGTTTTCTGTTTTAGAATGAGAAAGTACTAAATTTATTCTTTTTAGAAAAATTAGGCAAGTATATTGTGAAAATATTGTTTACTTGGATAACATTCAAGTTGATGACCCTCTGATAAAGAAGGGGTAGTTAATTCAAATTAGATGCCAAATATTATTGATTTTTAAAATGTTACTGCATAAAGAATATTATTTACTGTGCCATTACAGTGAAATTATATTTTATGCAGCTTATTTTTTCAATTTTATTATAAAAATGATGTACATTGGGGTTACAGTAATTGTAAGGTATTAAATCATAACTTTTCAAACTTGATAACCCTCACTCATTTTTCTCACAGTTTTCCTTCACCCTTTCACCCCTCACAATTGTAATGTACAGTTCCAACATATTGTCTTGTGAGTATTGTTATTACATTGGTTTGCCTTTGGTCCTTTGTCTCACCATTATGTTTTTTCTTTTCCCTTCGCTAATCAAGGTAAATGTATACACAATACAAAATGAAATACAGCAGGGATAAACCATAGGGGAAAACCCAAAGAAAACAGAATTCACATAGTTCATCAAAAACAACAACCACAAATGAAAAAAAAATCTGGTTCCATATCTTGGAATTCATTTTGCTTAGCATCAGCTAATATGGTTATATATACGCATAACAAAGCCACTGGAAAATAATAGTTGCATTGATAACATGCTGAAAAGAGCATGTTAACATTTTGATTGTAAAGGTGGAATTAGGATTGGTGAATTCGCGGTTCTAATAAAGGATTTTCAAGGGTTTTAAAGTTATGACAGGTAAAATATAATTGTTCAAAATTTTTAACAACTTAGCCTATAAAGAAAATTTTAAATTGCCTGGAAGAATAGGCTTTCATGCAAAGAAATCCAAGGAGACTTAGTAGAGAGGGAGCAATGTGGATGAAGATGGCTCTTATTCACACTAAACAATCAGACCTTAGAAGCCTTGCTCTAAATCCTGTAGGTTCCCTTGAGAATTGTCCTTACCCAGGAACTATATTCTCACTGTTTGAAACAAGGTTGTATTGGAATTTAAATTAAAAGTTCTTAAAAAAATGAGGCATCAAAATTTGTGAATTTACCTTTAATTATCAAACATTAATTCTCTGACATTAATTCTCTGAAAGAGATAATTTGAGTCAAAATATTTAGGGAGAAAGTGACCTCCACAATGAAAGAAGATGTTGGGATTACACCTTTCTGTTTGTAACACTTTCCACAATGTCTTTGGACGTGAAGCAGTGAAACACAGAAAAAAATCTGATTGGATACTTCAAACCAATGATTTCACATTTCCAAGTGGCTCACAAAAATAATACTCTTATTAATATGAGATAGTGAAGACATCTTTTATTACATGTGCCTAAAAGTTCAGAAAAGAATTGAGCAAATGGAAAAGTTAATAAAAAAAAGTTTTCTTAGAAGCCTTAGCTAAGTGTATTGTTTTCTGCAGTGAAGGGAGGCCAAAACTTTTTAATATAAATTGTGTTAGTATTTTTACTCCATAAAGTGATTTTACAGAGCCCATTTGTCTCACTATAATGCAGAACTGATTGAATGAAGACATGAAAATAAATTCCACATCCAAATGAGGCAACTTAAAGAGTTTTAAAAGAGAAATAATGAAGATGTAGCAGTGGTGGAGCCTGTATGGCTCTTCAGCTTCACTAAACTTGAAGCCAAGAAGCTGTGATTAATTGGAACTCGGCAAGAGCTAAGAGAAGGACATAGAAGTAGGACATAGAAGCATTGTCTTTTTGTAACAGACACTTTCTACCAAGGTATGGGTGATTTAACTCTATTCTCCTCCATACAACTTGGTCAACAAATGCAAGACCAAGAGAAAAATAATCTATTGAAATAATTTTGCATAGAATAACTTCACTGTTCCTGATATGGTATCTAAGGTGAATCTTAAGAGAGAAGATAAAAGTGCAGTATTTTTTTGTTTCCTCTAAGCATCTTGTTAGCAAAATATATTTTTGAGGTTAGACAATTCTGATTGAACCAACAAGTGATGTAGTACTTTTTATTGTGGGCACTTTAGACAGAAGAAGTCTTTCAAGGTAAAAGAAAAAAAAATACAGGCAAATATTTGTGATCACAGCCTCTTGGACGGTTTTCTGGAGACAAAGTTTAGCATTAGATTTCTCCTCATTAACATAGATGTTGTTTCATGGCAACCAAATGCAAGAGGGAAGTTCAATGGACTCACTTGGCCAATTAAACAGCATGAAAGAAGAAAATGACAAATAATATTTAATGAAATAATTTTGACCAATTCCTTTGTCAGAAGAAAAAGGAAAAATATAATTCAAAATCAATTGACTTAAAAGTATGAAGAAAGAGTAGTGAAGAGAGATTAGAGAAAATATAGAGGACTGTTTTCTCTCCAGTGGAGTAATTATCTTGTTTCTTCCATCCTACCTCACAAGCTACCAAGTGTGTCTTAGGACTGGATTATCCAGTTCAGACCGAAAACTCATAGAAGAAAGATACTGTTTAGAGCAGATGTAGGTGATTTATAACCTTAGACAATCTATTTAATTCTGTTCAAAATTCTCCCCTATCCCAAACTTCCCTCTTTGAACAGCTTTGTTTGCTTTTCCGAAGACTGCCCTTCATTAACTGATTCAAATTTTGAGAGGTCATATTCATACTCTCTAGAGATTGCTGTTTGGTTGTGATTTTTGTGTGTTTTTGTTTCTTGTGTTTTTTAACTGAATTTTAAAAGGTTGTGCAATTGTGTTACAATTAAATATATCCATCTAATTGTTCAATGATCCTAGATCAGAGTCACTCCTTCCATCATTCTCAACCAACCCTTTCTCCAAGATTTATTTCTAATTTACCACTTCCTTCATCATATGTGTACATTAAGTATTCTAACTGTACTTGCCCCTTGTTCATTTTGCATTCATTCTGTGTCTTTTCTATAATTCCTCTCTGGTTTCAACTTCCTGATAGGTTTATATACATTCCATGGAGTCTCAATCTTGCATATTCTTGAACTGATGTCAGCTTATATTTCCATAATTCATTCATCTGCAGCAACAATTTGCAAGACTGGAGACGTGAAGCACCTAAACATGATTTTATTCTCACCCATTTGGAAGATTAATCTTTAGTCAAAAAGAAAGTTAAAAAATAGTTTAGAATGTATTCCTAACTATGAATTTTTATAAATGCCTTTGTACAATGGTGTGATTCTTTTATTTTACATGGAATAATATTTTCTACTACCCATAAGTTTTGGAAAAAGAAGAAAATTGAATTTATTCCTAGAGAGGAATATGATAGAAATAGAAGACAGATATTATGTTTGTCATATCTCTGATGAGTACCCATATTCAAGACTTAAAGTCATATTTCTTACTATGTTAGACAGAGGGAAAACATAAAATAACATATGATAAGGCAACTATTTGTGATTTTTAAAAAATGTACCTTAATAAATGATGAAATTTATTAGGTAACTTTTGGGTTTGAAATTTAGGAGGCTGATCCATTTAACACACTTCTGGAAGGCTCTTACTGAAAAACACAAATTGTGGGTGGTACTATTTCTACACTTTAATGAATGGTTGAACATGTTTGGCATTAGTGCTGTGTAAATAATTCAACTCTATTGTAACTTGCTCCCTATACTTGTAAAACTTATAATGTCACTAAGTAGCACCAACTTGTCAAATGTTATTTTGGCGAATGTGATTTCAAAAAGTTTATTTGAAAAGGAATACACTCTCAGGAGATTAAATGTAGATTATCATTGGTTTGAGAGTGACATTTTTATACCACAGAAACATGTTTTACTGAAGTCCCAGTGCTTGAAGCACTCTTTAGAGCTTCCAATGTTTTTCTGAATTACATTTGAGCTCTAAGTCAAGATTTCAGGGCTTTGGTAGACCAATTATTGATCTATCCTCCCAGGAACTATTTTTTGGCCCACTTATGTTGGAATAAAATCTTTCGTTAATAATAGGTGAGGGGTATTAAAAATAATCTTATGACACTTTGTGAACTTGTTCACTCATATGGGCTGGTCATCTGTAAGTTGAATGTTTAAATTACAGTACTTTCTCTCAAATTTTGCGATCTCATCCTTCATTTTAAGTAGCCTTGTATTTCACAATTGCTTACTGCTAATTCCTGCATCTCAAGGAATTGGGGCCCTGAAATATAGGAAATGCGAAATTGAGATGGGTCTTTGTGTTGATTACTTTGTGTTGATATGTTGCATGGGCTTTGGTGAGAAGTTTTGCCCCTGTTATCTGATGATGCAGGTAACTGGGACCTGGGTTCCTAGGATGCATGGGTATTGCAGAAGAATAATATTTTTTAGACATCTTACCAAAATTTGGGCATAATCAGTAGGAATGCTTCAGAAATATGGAGTAAAACAGTTTAGGACAAGCGAGTTAAAAGAATAAACAGCAGCAGAGTAAAATCCATTATTGATTAGAGGAAAACATTGTTTTTTTTACCATGTGGATTCAGAAGACAAAGAACAGTTAGAATGTATCACAAGTTTATACTAAAAACATTGCATTGATACTTTTTATAGTCTAATATATATTTTAAACCTAATTATTTATATTCCAATCCTATTTATTGGAATAAATAAATATCAATTTATTTGTCAAATTATCAACTAATTCTAGTAAGTTTCATTGTGTGAAATATAAAATCAGCAGATATAAATAAAAAATATATAACTATATATAATATAATTAAAAGGCACACGTTTTGTATTGTTCTGTTGTAGTTACTGAACTAAAGGCAACTCTGTTTTAAAGTATTATTCCATTATCTCTACTTCAGTGTTTGATAGAGTTAGACCTAAAGATTTACCATTTGTAGATTTACAGCATGGAGGCAAGAGGAAACACTGTGATTAAAACATTATCAATTTAATGCCTAATAATGAGGAGAAACATATGCACTTCTCCTGCAACTATGAAAATATTGGGTGATAAAAAGGCAGTAGTGTAAGTTCCTGCCTGGTTGGATGGTAGACAGGCCAGGACATTAAGTAATCATGCATACGAACAATTTTTTCACCTTCTTGGCGTTAGCTACTTTTGAAATGGAAGCTATAATAAACAATTATATTTTGATAAAATACCTTCTAGTCTGAACAGTTCTGTTTGAACTGTTCATCACTCTATGATCCCTTGTAACCAAGATTAGTTTTCTTCTAGTAAGACAATGTATGCTGTCAGAGTAAGATATTCTGGTTGGGCTGTTCCCACATGGAAGAAGTGTAAAGGCTCAGGTAGACATTTGTTCCTGTAACACCTCATTTGGGAAAATGTCAGCTTAAGAAGTTTAGAAGTAGCTCTTAAGCAATGCTTACTTTGAATCCATTAGGTCCGCAAAGCAAATTCAGTTGAAAAAATAAGTATTTGAAAAAGCCATCACCTTTGGACCTATCTATAAATAATTGAGAGTATGATCAAATTCCAAATAAAAAGACTTAAGATAGTCATTGACAAAAAAATTTTGCAAATGTGAGCAATCGACTGATAAATATAAATTTTCCACTATTCACAGAATTTTAGGGAAATAAGATAGATAGCTTTGTTAGGAACAATAAAGTTTCCTTGTTACAAGTATGCACCCATAGATATAAACCTGTATAAAGATTGCATGATTAACTACTTAAATTTAGAGGATACTACACGCTTCAGCAGCACGTATACTCAAATTACAATACAGAGATTAACATGGCACTTGCACAAGGATAATATGAAAATTTGAGAAGTATTCCATATTTTTCATTCTTCAGATACAAGAAATGAAAAACAGTTATTAAAAAGTTGATTACAAAATTACAAGTGTAACAACACACGTAATTCATATAATTTACTTCGACATCAGTGTATTAAATCTTCACCTCAGAAAGGCGTTTTCATAGCATAAACTTTACAAATATTTTCAAATTAGACAACATTGTCATTTTATCCCAAATAAAAATAATATTAAGTCCTAGAAAAAAAGGAAGCAAACTGTTTCTATATGGAATGCAATCGGAAAGGACACATTAATGAACCTATATATTATAAAATAATATAGAATTCAAAGTATATCAAGGAGAAAATAAAATAAGTTATGAACATTTTGCAAACATAGAATATAGAATATTTTAAAATATATTTTTCAGACAAGCACAAGAAATATTTTAGTTTCTGTACTACTCATTTCAACAGATAAAATTATTTCTGATTAAAAAAATCACAAACTCTGAAGAAATTAGTATACATGTATACAAAAACTATGGAATACATTTTGACATCCAAGGCAGGCAATTCACTTGGAAGAATTCCGCGGAATCCATGAATTTTTACAGTAAAATACTGGTGCTGCCAGGCATTGGTGGCTCATGCCTATAATCCTAGCTACACAGGAGGCTGAGATCTGAAGATCATGGTTCAAAGCCAGCCTGGGAAGGAAAGTCTGTGGTACACTTATCTCAAATAAACCACTAGAAAACTGGAAGTGGAGCTGTGTCTCAAGTGGTAGAGCACTAACCTTGAGATGAAGAGCACAGGGATAGCTCCCAGGCCCAGAGTTCAAGCCCCATGACCGACCAAAAAATATATATATTGCTCTTATTTGGATTGTGAAAATATTTTGTAGGGACACAAAAGATGGACTTGCATTTTTGAAATTGAAGAGACTTAACCCGACCATTAGGACTTCAGTGAACAATTTGTATAGCCTATCACAACTTCATAGAGGTAGTGATACATAGTTATCCTTTTGGCAATATCAAATACAGTTTCTTCTATGTTGTTCTTCAGGCCTGGTTTTATATAATGGTTCAACAGAAGGTGATCCAGCGTATCTTTGTTATCTCAATTCTCAGCAGCAAGATGTAAAAGTGTCAAAAAATTCTTTAGTTTGGGGAAGTGGCGCTGTGGCTCAAGCAGTAGAGCTCTCGCCTTGAGCTGAAGAGCACAGCGACAGCACCCAAGCCCAGAGCTCAAGCCCCACAACCGAAAATAAATCACAACAACAACAAAAAACAAACAAACAAAAATATTTGGGCTGGGAATATGGCTCAGTGGTAGAGCGCTTGACTTGCATGCATGAGGCCCTAGGTTCAATTCCTCAGCACCACATAAGCAGGAAAAAAAAGCCAGAAGTGGTGCTGTGGCTCAAGTGGTAGAGTGCTAGCCTTGAGCTGAAGAGCTGAGGGACAGCGTCCAGGCCCAGAGTTCAGGCCCCACTACCAGACCAAAAAGAATTTTTTTTAAAAAATGAGTCCTTTAGTTTGGGCATTGGTATCTGTATCATGATGAAGTAAGAAAGAAGCCACTCTGGTATTCCACGTATATGCACTGTGCAGGGGTGTCCAGTTACATACAGTTATTGCATGTGCCGCTTGAGACATCAACTCACTGAGAATGTCTAAGTGTCCACTGTAGGCTTCTTGAAGAGGGGTATACTCATCATCATCCCTACTATTCACATGAGTGGCCTTTTGAGAAAGAAGTCTCCACACTGCAGTAAGCCGAGTATTTTTGGCAGCCCAATGAAGAAATTTGCTTGGATCCTTCTCCAATTTTTTTTCTTGCAATTGATACCATTCCTTACTTTTTTATCTTGTTCCCCATATTCCTAAGAATTGCTTAACCAGAAATTTTGAGTGCCAGTGGGAGTGAGGCGTCCATGTATTTCCCTAATAGTTCACATTGGTTGAACTGGTCAGAAATATCTGGTGAATTTTCTGCAACTGTTTATTCATCATGATTTATTTTCTCTTTTTCCAATTTTACTATTCGAAATTATTCTAACTGGAGAGTAGGGAATTGATGGAGAGCAGCGGAAAGATGTTCCTGCATATTCAAATGTACACACTGAAAATGAGGACCTGTGATTTCTTCATGTGCAGCTTATTCTAGGAATGAGAAAATAGGAAATAATGCCTTTTATATAAATGATATGGGAAATGGCAGGGCAAAAAGTGAAATGATGCAACAAAAATATAAAAGCAAAATAAATTAGGATAATTATGGAGCAATCATATTATCTATGAGAACCAAGAAAGGGAGAGAGAAAGAGAAAGACAGATGTGTAATGACCTAGCTAGCCACAAAATCCATGCCTCTGATCAATTTATAGAGCAAACAAAAATTTATTTTTAAAAGAGATGGAAATAGAATTTATGTATTTACTTGAAATTACTAAATACATTTTTAGTAGCCTACGTAGAGAGATATAACTTTGACAAAATTACAGACAATAAACTAAGTCCTTGATAATTCTAATAACAGATCTGACTGAAATCAGTTGAATCATACTTTTCCTGTACAATGAAGGAATAAGAAGGTAGTAAAGCTGCTAGAGAAGGCAGGGAGATTGTATCTGTGACAAAACTTTGTGGAAATTGGTATTGAGGATTTCTTACTGGTGATCCACTTGCACTGAAAGCATGATTCTGAAGTATTGCTTGCTGATTCTGAACTATTGATTTGATCATTATATTCTCCAAGAAGAAAATGAGAATTGGTAGTTAAGGACTACTATACGTTTTGACCTTCTCACTAAGCACTTTCAATCATCAAAATCACATGAAGACAATAGACAGGCCTACTTTTTAGATGAAAGCAAGTGTCTTTAAAAAAACAAGGAATGTATGTAGTCATGCAAAGGACTTCTATTATACCAATGCCTCATACATTTTTCTAATGTTGGGTACCAATAAATAATGGATCTATTAGAAAACTCCTAAGGCTCATATGTTCAATAGTGAGTTCTCTTACACTATACCATCGTATTTTTTGTGTATGGTTTTAATAATAAATTTACATTATTAACTTGAATTTCTGACAGGACAGTATCATCTTGCTTCTATACTCTCATTTTAAAATTACTATCTAAGTATGGGCATTAGATAACTATAGAGGAAAAAGTAGAAGCCACACTGATGGCTTATGTCTTTAGTACTAGTTAATAAGAAAGATGAAATCTGAGGATTGTGGTTTGAAAGCAGACCAAGAAAAAAAACGTCCATTAGATTCTGATTTGAAAGTAACCAGCAAAAGCTAGAAATGGAGCTGTGGTACAGGCAGTAAAATGCTAGCCTTGAGAAAACTGAAACAAAAAATAAATTCTGGGACAAATGCAGGCCCTGAGTTCAAGCACTAGGATTAGCACCCAACAAATGAATTAATTAATAGGGTAATTAATTAATGAAAAATAAATTAAGTGGTAACATGTGGAGAGGCAGGTAAAATATAACATGCGTGGTAATGGTTTATGTATTATTTTGTAATAAGGCATATTATCATTTGTCCTAATCACTAATATTATATTTGGATTTTTTGTACAATAAACCCTGAATTTAGCATGCATGCATATGTGTGTGTACATGTGCGAACATGTGTGTACGTGTATATGTGTGCATGTGCTGTTGCAATGTTGCTTGCCAGTGTGGACAGGGTGAGGCTGAAAAAAGCTAACTGTGTTGCAATGTTTTTATTTATCAGAGTCTGTCATGTCATTTCAGTAGAACCACCCTTCTGTACATATTATTTGTCTAAATAACATCATCGTAATCAAAGCATTTACAATATTAATTTAGAAAAAGAGACCACTTTCAGCTCTTATTGTATGTTAGGTAAGAAGATACCGACATAATTAGTAAGTTATTTCTGTAAGACGATTGTCAGTAAAAAGTACGTATTTGACCTCTTAAATTGGTTATACTTTTTTTTTCTTTTTTTTAAATTTTATTTTATTTGTGAGCATACTGTACAGAGGGGTTACAATTACATGGGCAGGATAATGCGTACATTTTTTACCAAGCATTGCAGCCCCCTTCTTTGTTTACCCTTCTCATCCCTTCCCAGCTTCTCCCCTCCCCCACCCAATCCCAATCCTTCTCCCGCCCCTCCCACTCCGCACCGACGTTGTAAAGCTCGTTTTGGACATGACAACTTGTACTTCTCATTGTTGCAAGAGGTCCACCTGTATCCTTAAACAACTTGTTTTTCCCCATCTACTCCACAAGTTATACTGACATCAAATATAGTGAAAGCAGGGTTATACTGTGGAGGAGGGACATACAAAGCAACAAAAAACAATCTTATAAATGCGTTAGAAACACATGCAAGAAAGAAAAAAACATTAAAATACATATCTAAGGGTTCATTTTCCTAACATCAAATTATCTGACCTTTTCCGCTTGGCTCATACATATACTAGATATTGCAAATAAGGGAAACCATGGGGCCTATGTTTCTTTGGGCCTGGCTTACTTCACTTAATATATTTTTTTCCAAGTTTTTCCATTTCCTAACAAATGGAGCAATGTCATTCTTTCTGATGGAGGCATAGAATTCCATTGTGTATATATACCACATTTTCTGGATCCATTCATGTACTGAGGGGCATCTGGGTTGGTTCCAGATCTTAGCTATGGTAAATAATGCTGCAATAAACATTGTTGTGCTGGTAGCTTGAATGTGGTCTTGTTTGTAACCTTTTGGGTAAATTCCCAAAAGTGGGATTGCTGGGTCATAGGGGAGTTCTATGTGAAGTCTTTTGAGGAACCTCCATACTGCTTTCCAAAGTGGTTGAACAAGTTTACTTTCCCACCATCAGTGAAGTAAGGTTCCCTTCTGTCCACCTCCCATACAGCATCTGTTGTTGTTAGAGTTCTTGATTTTTGCCATTCTAACTGGTGTGACGTGGTATCTCAATGTTGTTTTGTTTTGCATTTCTTTTATGGCTAGGGATGTTGAGCATTTCTTCATGTGTCTATTGGCCATCCTTCTTTCTTCTTCAGAGAAGTTTCTCTTTAAGTCTTTGTCCACTTACTTATTGGGCAGTTGTTTCTTTGAGGATTTGTTGTTGGGGGATTGAATTTTTTGAGTTCCAAGTATATTTGAGATATGAGACCCTTTTCTGTTGTTTGGCTAGTCAAGATCTTCTCCCAATCCCTGGGCTTTCTATTGATCTTGCTAGCTATGTCCTTTGCCATGCAGAAGCTCTGCAACGTTATGCAATCCCATTTGTCCAACCTTTCTTTGATTTGTTGTGTTTCCTGGTCTCTATTCAGAAAATTTCGGCCTGAGCCAAGGAGACCTAGGGTTTCTCCTATTCCATCCTGTAATGTTTTCAGAGTGTCTGCTTTGACTTCGAAGTCTTTTATCGATTTGGAGTTGATTCTGGTGCAGGGTGATATATAAGGATCTAGCTTTAGTTTTCTACATGTAGTTAAACAATTTTGCCAGCACCATTTACTGAAGAGGCTGTGTTTGTTCCATACTATTGTTTTAGCTCCCTTATCGAAGGTTAGATGGCTGTAGGTCTGTAGTTTCATTTCTGGGTTTTCAATTCTATTCCATTGGTCCTGAGGTCTGTTCTTATGCCAGTACCAAGCTGTTTTGATTACTATGGCTTTATAGTAGAGTTTGAAATTTGGTATTGATATTCCTCCAGCAGTGTTCATTCCGTTGAGGAGCGTTTTTGCTATTCGGGGTCTTTTATTGTTCCATATGAATTTTTGGATTGCCTCTTCCATTTCCTTGAAGAATGAGGTTGGAATTTTGATAGGTATCGCGTTGAATTTGTAGATAGCCTTGGGAAGTATTGCCATTTTCACGATGTTTATCTTTCCAATCCAGGAGCATGGGAGGTTTTGATTTTTTAAGTTCTGTGTTGATTTCCTTTTTCAAGATTTTAAAGTTTTCATCATAGAGGTCCTTCACTCCTTTGGTTAAGTTAGTTCCTAGCTATTTTATTTTTTGTGGGGCTATTACAAATGGAGTTGCTTTCCTAAATTAGGCCACACTTTTCTCATTGTTGGCATACAGAAAAGCCATTGATTTTGGGAGGTTAATTTTATACCCTGCTACTTTGCCAAAGTTTTGAATCAGCTTGAGTAATTTAGGAGTGGTGTCTTTGGGATTCTTTAAATACAAGATCATGTCGTCTGGAAAGAGGGAGAGTTTTATTTCTTCTTTCCCTATTTGGATCCCCTTTATGTCTGCATCTTGTCGTATTGCTGTACCTAGGCATTCTAATACTAGAATGAAGAGAAGTGGAGAGAGTGGACATCCCTGTCCTGTTCCTGAATTAAGAGGAAATGGCTTTAGTTTTTCACCATTAAGTATAATGCTGGCTGTAGGTTTGTCATATACAGCCTTTATTGTATTGAGGAATGTTCCATGCATTCCTAATTTTTCCAAATCCTTCATCATAAAGGGGTGTTGGATCTTGTCGAATGCTTTTGCTGCATCTATTGAGATAACCATGTGGTTCTTTTCTTGCTCCTGTTGATGTGATGAATAATATTAATTGATTTGCGTATATGGAACCAGTTTGCATCCCTGAAATGAATCCTGTTTGATCATGGTGTATGATTTTTTGGGTGAATTGTTGAAGTCGGTTGGACAAAATTTGGTTGTGAAGTTTTGCATCAATATTCATCAAAGAAATGGGTCTATAGTGCTCTTTCTTTGATGATTCCCTGCCTGGTTTTGGGATGAGGGTTATGATGGCTTCATAGAATGTATTCGGTAGTGAACTTTCTCTTTCAATTTCATTGAAGAGTTGGAGGAGTATTAGTGTGAGCTCTGCTTTGAAGGTCTTGTAGAATTCCGCTGTAAAACCATCTGGTCCTGGACTTTTCTTAGCTGGAAGGTCTCTTATTGCTGTTTCTTTTTTTCTTTTTTTTTGGTTCCGGTTGTGGGACCTGAACTCGGCCTGGGTGCTGTCCCTCAGCTCTTCAGCTCAAGGCTAGCGCTCTACCACTTGAGCCACAGCACCACTTCCGGCTTTTTTCTTTTTGCTGATGTGGTGCTGAGGAATCGAACCCAGGGCCTCAGGCATGCAAGGCAAGCGCTCTACCACTGAGCCAACTTCCCAGCCCTCTTATTTCTGTTTCTATTTCAATGCTTGATATGGGCCTGTTAAGCTTGTTTAACTCATATTGGTTTGGTTTAGTTTTGGCATGTCAATATTTGCTAGGAAAAGGTCCATTTCTGTCAAGTTCTCAAACTTATTAGCATAAAGTTTTGAGAAGTATTCCCTTATAATGTTTTGAATCTTGGTTGTTTCCGTGGTGATGTTTCCATTCTCATCTCTGAGTTTATTCATTTGGTTGTGTTCTCTTCTTCTTCTGATAAGATTTGCTAAGGGTCTGTAAATTTTGTTAATTTTTTCGAAGATCCAAGTCTTTGTTTTGTTGATTCTTTCTATAGTTTTTTTGGATTCTAATTCATTTAATTCTGATTTAATTTTAATTATTTCTTTCCGTCTACTGGATTGAGGTTTATCTTGCTGTTTTTTTTCAAGGAGGTTTAGATGTGTCATTTAATTGTTGGTTTCAGATCTCTCCAATTTGTTGATGTAGGAGCTCAGAGCTATAAACATGCCAATGAGTACTGCTTTTGCTGTGTCCCATGGGTGCTGGTAATTTGTGTGTTCATTTTTGTTGAATAGCATGAACATTTGAATTTCCTTTCTAGTCTCTTCCATGACCCACTCGTGATTCAGCAGTGTGTTGTTCAGCCTCTATGTGATACTAAACTTTCTTTGGTGTCTTTTGGTGTTGAGTTCTAATTTTATTCCCTTGTGGTCAGAGAGAACGCAAGGAATAAGTTCAGTGTTTCTTAATTTAGGCAAGTTTGCTTTGTGGCCTAAAATGTGGTCTATTTTAGAAAATGTTCCATGTGCTCCTGAGAAAAACGTGTATTCTGAAGCTGCTGGGTGAAATGTTCGGTAGATATCTGTTAAATCTAGTTGATCTATGCTGCTGTTTAGATCTGCAGTTTCTCTGTTCAGTTTTTGCCGAGTTGATCTATCTAGTGGGGCGAGTGGTGTGTTAAAATCCACAATAATTAATGTCTTTGGATTTATATGGGATTTGAGGGAAAGTAGTGTTTCTTGGATAAATGTCGGTGCACCATTTTTTGGCAAGTAGATATTTAGAATTGTAATATCCTCCTGAAAGAGAGATCCCTTAATTTGTATGTAGTGACCTTCTTTATCTCTTCTCACAAATTTTAATTTGAACTCTATTTTGTCTGATATTAGGATTGCAATTCCTGCCAGTTTATGGAGGCCGTTTGCTTGGTAGATTTTGTTCCAACCTTTAACATTGAAAATGTGTTTGTTTTTACGGGCAAGATGTGACTCCTGAAGGCAGCAGATAGAGGGGTCTTGTTTTTTAATCCAACTAGGCAGACTATGTCTCGTAATTGGATAGTTCAGTCCATTAACGCTAAGAGAAAGGACTGAGAGGTATTTGGGAGTTCCTGCCATGTTATCCACCTTCTTGGGGGCTGCGGAAACTGGGTTCTTCCTGTGGTTCTTGGATTCTCAGTTTGGGTGCAGTTTCTTGGCCTTTATTGTGGTCTTGTTGGTTTTCTATGTGTAGGACATCTTTAAGAATCTTTTGTAGGGCTGGTTTGGTGGAGATGTACTGTTTCAATTTTTCTTTGCTATGGAAGGTTTTTATTTGGCCTTCAGTTATGAAGGAGAGTTTAGCTGGGTACAGTATTCTTGGTTGATAGTTGTTTGTTTTTAGGGCATGGCATACATCATTCCAGGCTCTTCTTGCTTTGATTGTCTCTGCTGAGGAATCTGAGGTGATTCTAATTGGTTTCCCTTTATAGTGATTAATCTTTTCTCCTTCACAATAAATTGGATTTACTTTTAAGATACACTCATGGAGTGATTTGGACTGACTTGACCAAACAGGTATTACTCTCTGGTTATTCTTGTGAAACATAAGTTGAATAAACTCTTTCCGTATTTCTGTTGAAAATCACTTTCTTTGCAATATTATATCTATTCTCATTAAGAGATAATCAAACCCATATTACGTTTGAATATCCCCTTTTATTTATTGAAAATAAGTATTGTGGATATGCTTGTTAGATATTCCTTTCAAAAATGAACAAAAAGCATGTGTCATGTCCAGATTCGATGCATTTGAAGGTGTTTTGTACCTTCACAGGGATCTTTACTAATGGCTCTTTTGTGGAAGTAACTATGACAACTTTACCAAATAAGGCTTTTTGAATATCTTTTCCAATATACATAACATCGCAGAGCAAGTCTTGCAATTTCTGAAAACCCTTTAAATATTTTAGTAGTATTTCAGTTCATTGACTGTAGAGCTAACATTTCTGAAATAAATATTGCTAAGATTTGAAAATGTAAGTGGGTATAAAAGCTTTTTTATGCTTCATTGTTTGAAAACCCAGTTTTTATGAAAGCAAATGGAATAGAATAAAAGACTGTAAGTGAATTGGGTAAGCTAATTATTAGTATAACTTGGTTTTCTATTAACAGTCCATTGAATGTAGATGATGTAGTTAAATTATTTCCTCTGTACTTCAGTTAGTTTTAGAATCTTTATAGTTATGAGTGAACTTTTAGTATAAATAAACGTCTTTCAAAATGATTAGGTTTAACCTTGTGTTTTGTGTCCTACTCCCAAGAAAATGAGTTATTTTTAAGTGTTAATAATTTATCATTATCATTATCATAGGGAATCATAATCATTATCATAGGGACTTAAAAATGCAGTAGTATTGATGTCTTTTTAAACCAATTGTATTCATAAGTTGGAGAGTCTTTAATTCATAATTAGGTCTTGATGTCTATGATTTTCAACCTCTCGTTCCTAACATCAATGATAGGTCAGATTGCATTTTTGGGTATATGAAAGGTAAAATATTTATCTGGGGTCAAAAGTGATTTTTATATATTTTTCTTTAATAACATTTTAAAATAGTACATTTCTCTCAAAATGTTGGGTATAAAAAGTAATCAAAATACTTCTAATGGTAAACAATTTAGGTGAGCTACAATGTGGAAATGATTGCTCCAAAAGACCTGCAGTCTGTTTCCATCAGGAATTGGGCAGGTCATTCTTTCAGTTAGACTGTGCTAACCAGAGATGGGTTCCCCAGGCAGTGCAGTGTTGAGTGAAGGGATAAAATATGATTTCTACTATTTTGAGCTAGAAATCAAGAATGTTATAGTTTATCACTTCCTTTCACCAGTGAGGTATAAATTGATTATGAACTTGGAGTTTTCATATTACAGTTATTTACTTTCTTTTTTTGTTGTTGTTGGTCATGGGGCTTGAACTCTTGGCTTGGGTGCTCTCCGTGCGCTCTTCCACTCAAGGCGAGCGCTCTACCACTTGGACCACAGTGCCACTTCCAGTTTACTAGTGGTTTATTAGAGATGAGTCTCACAGTCTGTCCTGCCCTAGCTGGCTTTGAACCACAATCCTCAGATCTCAGCCTCCAGAGTAGCTAGCATTATAAGCATTAGCCACCGGTGTCTGGCTTAGTTACCTATTTTCTAACAAAGATAAAGTGAAATATTATTAGAGTGTGCACAATAATTTTGGGAAAATTTCCTAGAATTAGTAGACTGAGTGCTGGTATTTAGTTATAAAATAGAATAAGGTTATTTCATATGGTGGGAATGGAACTCAGGCTAACACTTACGGTGTGTGCAATGTTGTACTAGTAATTCCAACTCTGAAGACTTAAATATCATCATCTTACAATTAAAAATAGAAGTAGTTCCATTTTATGGGATTATTGTGAGGATTAAATTAGATACCAAAGGTAAAGTACTTGGAAAACAATCAGAGTTTGATACTTTCTTGAAGAGAGCTGAGTGCAGCCACACCTTGAAGATGGCACTGGCTTCTGCCCTCCGCCTTACCGATGGTGAGTGCTCTCTGTGGTAAACAACTCCTTATATGGCTAAGGCATAGAATCTGGCTTGCTTCCGCGCACCTGGACCTATTGATGGCTCTCACATGGCATATCAGGGTTGGGTACCCAGCAGGTACTTAAGGCTGTGTGGGATTCTCCCCGGGGTCAGTCAGAAGATTGCTCAAAGGTCCTGAATAAAGTGCGGAGAGAAGAGCTCGGTGTTCCGTCTTCCTTGCTGGTCGAGGTGGTCATGACAGGTTGGTGGCCCATACGGGGATTCAGCCATAACTTCAACGAGGACTAAGAACTCTCTGCGGTCAGGGTGGCGCACTGGTAAGTTACCAGGAAAAGGGGGAATCCGCGACAAGAGTGGGGGTTAAGTTCCCAGGTACAAGGGGGAATCCGCAACAAGAGCGGGGGGGATTTTTGCTCTTCTCTGTAGATTAAGAGAGAGTGAGAACCCAGGGCTAGTCGGTAGAATAGCCAAAAGTAAAAGTAAAAGATTGTTTACCAGGTTAAGATTTTTAAAACATGGGCGCTTCTTCTTCGCACCCAATTTTTTTGGCTCTCAATGAGCTACTGCACTCAAAGAAGTTAAAAATAAAAAAGAGTACTTTAGAGAGATTTTTGGATGAATGTGACATCGTTGCCCCGTGGTTCGCTGTCTCCAGAAGCCTCACGGTGGCCTCTTGGGAGAAACTAGGGAGGGATAGATTTTGCCTCTGAGCAGGGAACACTTAAGAGCGGAGTGGGACCAATATGGAAACTGATGGGAGGCTTTCTTGAGGACCAGCGCTGAGGTGTGTCGGTGGAGAATGGTCGGGCCGCCCTGGAAATGCTGCAGGAAGGAAGATTGGAGGGGGCAGGCAGTGAAAAGGGGAAGAGCATGGGGGGCTGGGAAAGTGGCTCAGTGGGGCTGGGAAGGGGGGCTGGGAAGGTGGCTCAGTGGTAGAGCACTTGCCTTGCATGCATGAAGCCCTGGGTTCGATTCCTCAGCACCACATAAGCAGAAAAAAAAAGCCAGAAGTGGTGCTATGGCTCAGGTGGTAGAGCTCTAGCCTTGAGCTGGAGAGCTGAGGGACAGCGCTCAGGCCCAGAGCTCAGGCCCAGGAAAAAACCTATTCAAAAAATGCTGCAAATTTGTCTAAACAGTTGTCTAGTTATCTTTTAGGTAATTGAACTGGGGAGTTCGACAGCCTGATGGAACAGCTCAGGGTTGCCATCGTCACGGTGAACTCGACCCGAGTGGATGCCAGATTGGCAGAGGGGTTATCTTCATGGATCTCCGCTGCCATGAATCATCTTAAGGAGTGGGTGGGTGTGGGAGCCCTGACAGGCCTCCTGGTATTAGCCTCCTTGGTATGTGTGTGGTGCATTTGCCAAATTAGAGGTTCTCAGCGTTGCAGTGCAGCCATGATTATCCAAGCCTTTACAGCCATTGAAGCAGGACAGTCTCCCCATGTATGGCTTGCTACTAGCCCTTTTTGAGCACAGGATGCGAGGCTTGAGCACTGCACTTGAGGTCCACCGAGGTCGTGGGCCCCAAGAAGAGCATGTCTGATTGCATGTGGGTTGATGCCCTAACTCCCACCTCTGTGAAAAAGGGTATCGGACAGATCTGGTAATCATCGGGTGGATAACACCTGAGTGAGGATCAGTACAATGTCCCAAATTTCTTCTACAGAGATCAGACCTCTACTCTTGCCTGTTGCAAAATAAAAAGTGGGGAACTGTAGAGAGCTGCGTGCAGCCACACCTTGAAGATGGTGTCGGCTTCCGCCCTCCGCCTTCCACATGGCTAGTGCTCTCTGTGGTAAACAACTCCTTATATGGCTAAGGCATAGAATCTGGCTTGCTTCCGTGCACCTGGACCTATTGATGGCTCTCACGTGGCGTATCAGGGTTGGCTACCCAGCGGGTACTTAAGGCTGTGTGGGATTCTCCCCGGGGTCAGTCAGAAGATTGCTCAAAGGTCCTGAACAAACTGCAGAGAGAAGAGGTCGGTGTTGCGGCTTCCTTGCTGGTCGAGGTGGTCGTGACACTTTCTACCTGTTATTTTATCATGTGTATATTCTAATATTTTTACTGTGATTTTTATATTGTGTCTATTTAGGATATACAAAGTGATGTATTGATATTCATTGCGCTGTTCACTTTTCTGTCATTATGAGGAAAATACCTGCAAAGAAAATTTCTGAGAAGAATTATCATATTGACTGATGGTTTAAGATCAGATGTCTCCATTGTTTTTAATTATATTTTTATTAAATAGTTGAACGAATGGTTTTCCATTTAACGAATCAATTTGTAAGTACAATGGATCTTTACATAATTTTCTAACATCCTTCCAAACCTCAACCCACTTTCCTTTTTTCTAGTTTCATACTATCTGCATTGAATATTATGACTTCACTCTCTACTTCCATAAGTCTCTTTATTTCTTCCCTTTGACTTCCCCTCACATTTTCCAAGTGATAGTCTCCTGGTATTCATTTTGTTCGATTAAAATTTCAATTTTATAAGAAATTACACCTGTTAAATACTCCTTCCCAAATAGCATGCTTCGATTAATAGTGTTGTTTAACTAGCATAAAATTCTGCTAAATATGGGTCCTTTTTGTGTCTGGCTGTGACTTTGTTTACTTAATATAATTTTAGATCTATCCATTTCTTTGCAAATGCTGTAACAGTCTTTATAATGGATGTGTGCAATCCAATTGTGTATATTTGCAACACTTTCTCCAACCATCCCTCTACTAAAGTGCATCTGGGCTGTTTCCATAAATTCTCTACAGTGAATAGTGCAGTAGTGAACATGATTGTGAGAGTGATTTTACTCTAACCTTTTGGAAGAATTCATCACTATTTTTCTAGGAGCAATCCTCTAGCCAATTTTCCAGAATAAGCACATCCCTTCCTTCATCTCCATCACAACGTTTTTCAAGTCCTCAAAAACACACTACCCCCTACAGGTCTCAATCAGCTAAAACCACACTGTGCCCATATTCTTTGTTGTTGTTGTTGTTGTTTCTCTCCGGTCGAGGGGCCTGAACTCTGGGCCCCTCTGGCACTGTCCCTCAGCTTTTCTGCTCAAGGCTAGCGTTCTACCACAGCGCCACTTCTGGCTTTCTTCTTTTTCTTATGTGGTGCTGAAGAATCAAACCCAGGGCCTAATGCATGCAAGGCAAAAGCTCTACCACTGAGCCACTTTCCCAGCCCCAATATGCCCATATTCTTTTAATACATTTTTTCATAATTTTATACATAATTTAGTGAGAACCTTCTATGTACTTTCCTAATGTGGGAATGAAGTATATGACAATAGATTAAAAGTAAGAGTTCTGGAATTTAATTACCTATTATCATATTTAAAATAATTTTCAGCTCTAACTAATAGCCTCACTTACTATTATTTTAATCTTTATTTGATTACTTCATCTATCCACTAAATTATAACATCTGATTTAAATACAAAGGCAAAAAAGTGTGGTTTGACTTTGACACTCATGTGTGAGGATGCACAATATGGGCAAATAAAGGGATTTGAATAAATAGCCATTATCCATTTTGTTAAATGGTTTTCTCAAACTGATTTTCACAATTCATATTTCATTCAACAACAAGAAACGTGACAATTCCTTTTGCTTTGCTCCTCATTAAACTTGTTTCCATGTTATTTTATAATGAAGGATGATTTCATAAATCTACTATAGATACAAAAATATGTTAAAATATTTATATATGTATTCATTGATATAAATATACACACATATATTATGAAGGTTATAATGATAAATTTTAACTTCTGTAACTGTACAACTTACTAAATTATTAAAAACATGGACGACTCAGGCCCTGGAATCCTGGTTACTCAGGAGGCTGAGATCTGACGATCATGGTTTGAAGCCATCCTGGGCAGGAATGTCCATGAGCCTCTTATCTCCAAACAACCATCAGAAAATCAGAATTGGAACTGTGGCTCAAAGTAGTAGAGTGATAGTCTTGAGAGAAAAGACTCAGAGATATCACCCAGGCTCTTAGTACAAGAACTAAAATCTACCCCCAAAAAGTATTTAATTTACACCTGTGTAAGTAGAGTATTTCCTTCACCCAAATGCACATCCATGCTCATTTGTAAGGTAACTCTGTTATGTCTGAAGTACCACATAATATTATCACTTAAGTAGAAAGCATTGCAACATGGGTAAACTCTATCTCTACTCAAATGGATTTTTCTCCACTCAAATATTCAAATCTTGCAATTATTCCCATTATTTAAAGTCATAGCTTTTTTTCTTTAATAACCAAATTATTAGAATTTGAATTGAGTGTCTTGTGTCTCCTAAATGGATGTTCTTACCACTTTGGCATGTCCCCAGCCCTAAATTATCCTGATTAACTTTCAGATAGAATCTTGCTTCCTACTTGTGTATGATCGTGGGCTCAGTCTACTTCATGTTATTCTTCCTGGAATTTAGAATAACAAGTGCCTGGCATTGTGTACAGATCTTTCTGTCCAGTCTGAGCTTTAACCACTATCCTCACAACAGTAGACTCCCATGTAGTCAGGATTTTCATAAGCTTATCATAGCTTTTTTTAAAAAAATCTTTGCATTTCCTGCAGGTTCTTGAACACTGGGTTAATTTGTGTTTTCTTGGGTTGTTTTGGTTCTTTTGAATGTATGTGTTGAGTTGTTCCTCATTTTTCCTTTTGTTTCTTTCACTCAAGTTCTTACCTATAGTGCTGAGAAACCAATTCTTCTTTCTCAAGATAGTCAAGGTGAACATTATTTATTCCAAAACAATTCCAGTAATATTTAAACACCTTCAGGAATTTCGAGAAGATGGCGGAGGAGAATCTGGTGACTAAACAAGCTCTCGCATAGAAAGCAGTTCTAGTGTTCCAGTGAACAGTACTAGTCACACCAAGTGTGCCATCTCAGTACAGAGAGTTTGGCCAGAGAGGGAAAATCCAGGTAAGGAGACAGATCTGAGCATTTTCCACCAGCCATGGCTGAGGCAGCTGTGGCGGCTGTGGTGGCATCCATAGCCGCCATACCTACAACCCAGAGAGTCTGGGACAAATGTGCCAGATGCAGCGGGCGAGCAGATTTTACTCAACACCAGCAAGAACTGACAAGTAGCAGATAGCTTCACCCTGCAGATAGCAGACCAGAGGCTACCCTGGAACCAACACTCCAGCTTGAGTACAAAACTGACATCCTCACTCCTTCTCAAAGGGAGCAGAGGAGGGAAGGCCACCCCTCCCCCAACATCGGAGATATCCATCTTTGATGTAGACAAAGGCCTGGCTAAGCAGCTAGCTCCAACTCAGTCCTTTGATGAAAACAAAAGAGTCATTTAGCGTCACAAGTGCTTACTCTGACCTGCCATTCTCAATGCTATCTATGGGAAAGTCACCACAAAGAGGCAGAGAAAGCTACACCAAGGAAGGTGTGGTTTTCTTCACTGGGTAAACAGAACCAGAGGCTGACCCTACCACTACAGCAGCCCTGACAATCAATTGAAACTCAGTAAACAAAAACCCTGAGAATGGCTCCAGGCTGGGCTCTGTGAATGTCTCAGAAGCTAGCCCCTCAGGGAAAAGCTATTGTTTGCTGAAAGGCCTCAACTTTATGCAGAACCCAGCATTATCACAGCAACTCCAAACTAGAGGAAACAGCCATCTCCCTCTTTTGTGATACTCAAAGCAGATCTCCCTTCCACTGAAGTAGCCTGGGAGGACTATCACAAACTTCTGGGTAAACCAACAGAATTTTTTCTGCCTGCCCAAACAAACTGACTTAAGAAACCAATCAAGCCACAGAAAACCAAACACCACAAGCAAACCAGAGACTCCACCAAGAGACTTGTTACTGACACAAGGGAGATACAGGATCTTCCCATCAACCCCCCAAAAACAAAATCAAAGAAGTCATTTTTTGTATCATTTAAAAATTTTTACTTTTGAATTATAAAAATTGTTTTTATTAATCATTTTTTCTTCCTCTTATAACTTTTATTTTAGGTGTATATGTGTGTGCGTGTGGACATGTTTTTTTTTTAAAAAAAATCTCTACTGACCTGTTGGTCTTTTTTGTTCTTTCTTTCACATTAGTTTTACTTTTTCATCTTTTGTTCTTTTTTGCATGAATTATTTGTTGTTCTGTTCATCCTCATATATATCTGTCATTGATTATAACACCTTATCCCCCATTGTGTACATACTTATTCCAAAAATGTATTACTCAATTCAAAACCTCTTAGGATTCAATTCCTTAATAGCAGTATTATCTATTTATACCTATAAAATATTTGAAGTATTTTTATTTTGTAGTTTTTCAGGTCTCCTTTGTATCCCTCCCTTCCTCTCATCCTATCATTTTCTTCTCTCAATATCATCTATAAACTTACATAATTCATAAGTGTTTCACTTTTAAATATAAATTTTTGTTTTTCCATTTTCTCTCAATATTACTTCTTTAAATTTTCATTACTTTTAAGAGTTTCACTTTTTAAATTTAAATATTTGTTTTTCTATTTTTTTCTTGCCTCTTTTTTTAAATTTTGTTTTCTTCTCTCTCTCCTATCATTCTTTCCAATCCATTTCCCTCTGCGAGATTAGGACTTGGTTAATTTCACTCTCCTTTTACTTTTCCACATCCCTCTAACAATATTTTCCCCACCTTTCTCCCTAAACATAATAATTTCTGGCTTGTCAAATTCTTCTTTGGTATTCTTAGCCCATTAATACATAGTTGTTTAATGTTGAATAGACTGTATCTGTTGAACTAGATTGTATCTGAAGACATTTGACTATGCAATTACAGGACTTTGGTTGATGCTTGCTTTAAAATGGTTTTCTAGCACAAAACTGGAATTACTTTCATCCCAAATGGGCAGAACAAGCAAGAAAAACACAAGAAAAATGGCAAGTCCGGGTATCTCAATTCCCACTCAAGATAATTAGGTGATAGAACAGATGAATAATCCAGAGGAGAGTTCCCAAAAAGTTCTACAAACACTACTGGTAAAAATGATGAATCAAAAGATTGAAACCCTGCAAAGGACTCAGTGAGAGCGTGATAGGGAGAGAGAGGAGGCAAACCAAAGATCAAAACAGGAAGCTCATGGGCTTGAGAAAACTACTCAAAGATTGATATTGGAATTGTGTGCACAGGTTGAGAACACTCAAAGAGAAATAAAGAAATTGTGTGAGCAGGTTGAGATCAGTCAAAGAGAAC
Organism: Dipodomys spectabilis; assembly: GCF_019054845.1. NCBI lineage: Eukaryota > Metazoa > Chordata > Mammalia > Rodentia > Heteromyidae > Dipodomys > Dipodomys spectabilis. Next base: position 546,871 of record NW_024871027.1, on the reverse strand, counting down.
TACAGAAGTTGCATGAACGTGAGAAATCCAAAGAGTAATACAAGAATTGCAAGTGCGGGATGAGCATAGACAAAAATCAATAGAGGCATTCATGGAATCCATAAACAGACAACTGAAAGGAGTCAGGGAGACCACAAAGGGGATGATGAATGGAGCCCAACAGAAGGAATGGGAGTCCAAGGAAACCATAACCAATCAATAAAGTGATTTGAGAATAAACACTGAACACCAAATTAAGGAAGTAAAGAATTTCATACAAGATCTAAAACAAAGCTCCAACAAAGAATTTGAAGCCATAACAGCTGACTAATTAGAAGGAAAAGAAATGAAAAGTAAAGTAGAAAGTCTTGACAGTAGGTTAAACCATGCAGAAGATTGAATCTCTGTCATTGAAGACAGCCTAGGTATTATATAGAAAGAACATACAACTATCCAAGACAAATTCAAGAAATATGATAGATCTATTCAACACTTGGAAGACACCATCTGAAGGCCTTATTTGAGGGAAATGGGTGTAGAGGAGCACATAGAGACAGAAGTTAATGGTCTAGAAAATTTGTTCAACAGGATCCCAGCAGAGAACTTCCCAACACGCAAAAAGATAGGCATATTCAGATATAAGAAGCTTTTAGAACTCCAAAAAGACCAGGCAGGAACAGGACATCCCATCGTCCAATTATAATCAGCAAAAGATCAATTCAGAACAAGGAAAAGATCCTTAAAGCTGTCAAGGAGAAAAGTTCAGTCACCTATAAAGGAAAACCAAGTAGAATCACCTCAGATTTCTCAACAGAGACAATTAAAACAAGAACAGTCTGGAATGATGTATGCCATGCCCTAAAGACAACTATCAACCAAGAATAGTGTACCCAGCTAAACTCTCCTTCATAATTGAAGGTCAAATAAAAATCTTCCATAGCAAAGAAAAACAAACTATATATCTCCACCAAATCAGCTCTAAAAAAGATACTTAAAGATGTCCTAAATATAGAAAACCAACAAGAACACAATAAAGGCCAAGAAAACACACCCAAACAGAATCCAAGAAGCATAGGAAGAATCCAGTAAGCGTAACACCCAAGAAGGTGGATAAAATGGTTGGAACACCCAAATACCTCTCAGTCCTCTCTTTCAATATTAGGGGATGTAACTCTCCAATTAAGCGACATAGACTGTCCAGTTGGTTTTAAATGCAAGATTCTTCTATTTTCTGCCTTCAGGAATCACAACTTGCCCATAAATTTCAAACACATTTTGAAAGTGAAAGGCTGGAACAAAATCTACCAAGCAAACGGCTCCCATGAACAGGCAGGAGTTGCAATCCTAAAATCAGATAAAATAGACTTCAAATTAACATTATTGAGAAGAGATAAAGAAAGTTACTACATACTAATTAAGGGATCTCTCTTTCAGGAGGATATTAAAATTCTAAATATTTGCCAAACAATTGTGCACCCAAATTTATCCAAGAAATACTACTTTAAATCTCACATAGATCCAAAGGCATTAATTGTTGGGGACTTCAACACACCACAATCCCCAATAAATAGATCAACTCGGCAAAAACTCAACAGAGAAACCACCGATCTAAACAAGTGCATACATCAACTGATTTAGCAGACATTCACGAATATTCATCCAGCAACATCAGAGTACACTTTTTACTCAGCAGCACATAGAACATTTTCAAAAAACACCTCATTTTAGTTCACAAATCAAACTTGTCAAAATTCAGTAACATTAAATTCATATCTTGCATTCTCTCAGACCAAAAGGGAATAAAATTAGAACTCAACACAAAAAACTACCAAAGAAAGTTCAGTAACACATGGAGGCTAAAACACACACTGTTGAAACACCAGTGGGTCATGGAAGAGCTTAGAAACAACGTTCAAATGTTCATGATATTCAACAAAAACTAGCACAGAGATTGTCAGCTCCTCTGGGACAAAGCAAAGGCACGATTCAGAGGCAAGTTTATAGCTCTCAGTTCCTATATTAACAAATTGGAGAGACCTGAAACCAACAATTTAATGAGATCTGACACTCCTTGGAAAAGTGCATCAAGATAAACCCGAATCCAATTGATGGAAAGAAATAATTAAAATTAAATCAGAATTAAATGAATTAGAATCCAAAAAAACTATAGAAAGAATCAACAAAACAAAGAGTTGGTTCTTCGAAAAAATTGACAGACCCTTAGCAAATCTTATCAGAAAAAGAAGAGAACACACCCAAATTAATAAACTCAGAGATGAAAATGGAAACATCACTACAGAACCAACCAAGATTCAGAACATTATAAAGGAATACTGCTCAAATCATTATGCTAATATGTTTGAGAACTTGGCAGAAATGGACCTTTTTTCCCCCTGGCAAATATTGACATGCCGAAACTAAACCAAGATGAATTAAACGATCTTAACAGACCCATATCAAGCATTGAAATAGAAACAGCAGTAAGAGACCTCCCATCTAAGAAAAGCCCAGGAACAGATGGTTTTACAGCAGAATTCTACAAGGCCTTCAAAGCAGAGCTCACATCAATACTCCTCCAACTCTTCAATGAAATTGAAAGAGAAAGTTCACTACTGAACACATTCTATGAAGCCATCATAACCCTCATCCCAAAACCCTCATCAACGAAAGAGCACTATAGACCCATTTCTTTGATGAACATTGATGCAAAGCCTCTCAACAAAATTTTGGCTAATCAACCTCAACAATTCATCCAAAAAATCATACACCATGAGCAAACAGGATTCATTTCAGGGATGCAAAGCTGCTTCAATATGCGAAAATCAATTAACATAATTCCTCACATCAACAAGAGCAAGGATAAGAACCACATGGTTATCTCAATAGTTGCAGAAAAAGCCTTTGACAAGATCCAACACCTCTTTATGGTGAAGGTCCTGGAAAAATTAGGAATCTATGGAACATTCCTCAATACAATAAAGGCTGTGTATGACAAAACTACAGAAAGCATTGTACTCAATGGTGAAAAACTAAAGCTATTTCCTCTAAACTCTGAAATGAGACAAGGATGCCCACTCTCTCTACTGCCCTTCAGTCTAGTATTAGAATGCCTATCTACAGCAATAAGACAAGATGCAAACATAAAGAGGAAACCAATAGGGAAAGAAGTAAAACTTTCCCTCTTTGTAGATGACATGATCTTGTATTTAAAGACTCTGCTCCCAAGCTACTCAAGGTGACTCAAAAGTTGGGCAAAATAGCAGGGTATGAAATTAAGCCTCAAAAATCAATGGCTTTTCTGTATGCCAACAATGATAAAATTGTGGATGAAATTAGGAAAGCAACTCCATTTGTAATAACCCCACAAAAAATAAAATACCTGGGAATGAACTTAACCAAAGGAGTGAAGGACCTCTATGATGAAAACTTTAAATACCTGAAAAATGAAATCAAAACAAACTTAGAAAGTGGCAAAAACTAACCTGTTCCTAGATTTGAAAGATCAAATCGTGATAATGGCAATATTTCCCAACACTATCTACAAATTGAATGTGATACCTATCAATATTCCAACCTCGTTCTTCAAGGAAATAGGAAAGGCAAACCAAAAATTCATATGGAACAATGAAAGACCCCGAATAGCAAAAACGATCCTTAACAGAAAGAACAGTGATGGAGGGAAATCAGTACCAAATTTCAAACTCTTCTACAAAGCCATAGTTATCAAAACAGCTTGGTACTGGCAAGAGAACAGAACTCAGGACAAATGGAATTGAATTGAAAACCCAGAAATGAACCTAAAGACCTACAGCCACCTAATCTTTGATAAGGGAGCTAAAAAAAATAGAATGGAAGAAAAACAGCCTCTTCTGTAAATGGTGCTCTCAAAATTGGTTAACTACTTGTAGAAAACTAAAGCTAGATCCTTATATATCATCCTGCACCAGAATCAACTCCAAATGGATCAAAGACCTCGGGGTCATGAAGACACTCTGAAAACATTACAGGATGGAATAGGAGAAACCCTAGATCTCCTTGGTACAGGCTGAAACTTTCTTAATCGAGACCCAGAAACACAACAAATCATAAAATGGTTGACAAATGAAATTACATGAAATTGCAGAGCTTCTACATGGCAAAGGACATAGCTAGCAAGATCCATAGAAAGTCCACAAATTGGGAGAAGATCTTCACTAGCAATACAATGGACAAGGGTCTCATGTCTAAAATATATCTGGAACTCCAAAAAATTAAATCCCCCAACAACAAATCCTAAAAGAATCAACTGCCCAATAAATAAGTGGGCTAAAGTCTCAAAGAGAAACTTCTCTGAAGAGGAAAGAAAGATTGCCAATAGACACATGAAGAAATGCTCAACTTCCCTAGCTTTAAAAAATGCAAATCAAAACAACGTTGAGATACCACCTCACCCCAGTTAGAATGGCTATAATCAAGAACTCTAACAACAACAGATGCAGGAGGAGATGTGGGTAGGGGAACCCTACTGCATTGTTCGTGGTAGTGTAAACTTGTTCAACCACTTTGGAAAGTAGTATGGAGGTTCCACAAAAGACTTCACATAGAGCTCCCCTATGACCCAGCAATCCCACTTATGGGCATTTACACAAATGATCACAAAGAAGACCATACTAAACCTCCCAGCACAACAATGTTTACGGCAACATTATTTATCATAGCTAAGTTTGGAACCAACCCAGATGCCCCTGAGTAGATGAATTGACCAAGAAATTGTGGTATATATACACAACTGAATTCTTCGCCTCCATCAAAAAGAATGACATTGCTCCATTGTTAGGAAAATGAAAGTCTTGGAAAAAATAGTATTAAGTGAAGTAAGCCAGGCCCAAGTACACATAGGCCCCATGGTTTCCCTTATTGATAATAAATAGTATATGTCTGAGACAAGCAGAAAAGGTAAGATTCATTGATGTTAGGTGAAATGTACCCCAAGAAAAGCACTCAAATATTTTTTCTTTCATGCGATTGTTTCTAACATATTTATAAGACGAAATTTTGTTGCTTTGTATATCCCTCCTCCACAATATAACTCCTGTTTTCATTGTATTTTATGTTGGTATAATTTGTTGAGGGGAAGGGAAAAAACAAATTGTTTAAACAGAGATAGAGTTGGACCCACTGTAACAATGAGATGTACACGACGTTATGTCGAAAAATGAACTTTAAAGTTTTCGCAAGGCCGGGCATAACGGGGGCGGGGCAGGAGGGGTGAGATGGAAAGGGATAGGAAGGGGAAACAAAGGAGGAGGCAACAATGCTTGATAAGACATGTACTCATTATCTTGCCCATGTAATTGTAACTCCTCTGTATGGTATTTTCAGAATAATAAAAAAAAACTTCACACCTATTAATGGTATATGAATTCTATGTGCTTAGAAGGGTCTTTTTATTTTCACAGCTGTTTTTGGCATACACAGACATATCATGGATTATATGAAGATAATAAATTTCCAGATGCTTGCCAGGAGGAGTAAAACTTATAGTTTATTTTTTTCCAGAGGTTTCCCATTTCATGAAAGAAATATGCTGCTTGATGCATGATTTCACAAAATTACATTGCTAGGAAGAACTTAAACAATCATCTAACATTACAGAGTTGAGGGGGATGAATTGATCTCCTGAATAATTTACTTTTGGGTCAAATAAGAGCAGGTTGCCAAAAAGAGAGTAGACTTGAGAGAAACATGATGAGTTGTATGTAAAAAAGTGCTTAGCTGATTTTGTTAATTTGTGAACTAATACTGGGAAATAAAGTACAGCAAGGTAAAAAAATGAAGAACTCTGCATTGAAATACTCATTTGTGTGTGTGCACACACGTGCCTGTACACACACGTGTATGTTCATGTGCTCATGCATGCATTCATCATTCCTGCTCTAAGCATCTGTGCCCAAGGTAGTGGTCTACCACTTGAGCCACTGCTGCACTTCTGGTTTTTTTTGAGATAATCACATGTTTTTTCATGATTGGACTGGCTTTGAACAGTGGTCTTCTGATCTCTGCCTCCCGAGTAGCTAGCTAAACTGATTCACTCTCTGTGTAGCTAGCTAAAATTCTGTCTGTCCTCTATGCTTCACTGCTCTTTTATTCTTTTCCTGAGGTAATCACAAGCCTGTTATATAAATGTCTAATTGCTTTGAAAATACTGTTACTGTTTGGCACCAGGGGCTCCAATCTGTACTCTTAATTACTTAGGAGGCTTGAGAACAGAAACTAGGACAAATTTTAGTGGAGTTCCTTCTCAATCTATAGTTGGGTGCATTGGATCATTTCCACCATCCTGCACTATCTAGAGACTAAGGTTGGAAGGACTGCAGGAAACAGGAAGCTAGACAAGTTGGTGTGCAACTCTTGTGCCATTGATGATGGGAAAGATAAAAGGACAGATCAGGTACATATTCTTGTGGAAAGGGAACCCTTATCCTAAAATAAACCACTGACTTAATGCCAGCCTAGCAAGAACAATACCCCAATTTGAAATCCTCACAATTTTCCCAAACCAAAATAAGTGCATACATTAACATCCCAAAACTTAGTACAATCTATTCTTTGCTCTAATATCATCTTTATCTGTTTATCATATGACGTGACAGACTAGTTTCTTCATTAAATTTATGATATATTTTAAAAGACCTAGAACATTCTTTCTCACTTATTAAGTGCAAACGAATGGCATATTACCTCATTTCTTACATATTTGACTGCCACTAAAAATCCATTCAATGATTATTATAGTAATATATTCTGATTTATTACTTTATTTGTAACAGTTGTTAAACATTTTGCTTTTCTGCTGAAGTTTAAGTACTTAAATAGTATCATCAAAGTATATTCCTTGGCTACTTGGGGCAGTTTTTTTATAAAGTTTTTAACTAATGGCTTCTAAGAATTCTTAATTGCTCTATTATTTGTTTTATTTTTAATTTCAATATAATTTTATTGTAAAGGTAATGTACAGAGGGGTTACAGTTACATAAATAAGGTAATGTGTACATTTCTTTTGGAAGGAACATTGTTATCCCCTCCATCGATTTTTTTTATATACTCAAACAATTACTGATGCTTTTGCTGTTGCTATTTATCAAATGTACTTTTGCTTTCTTTGTTCATGCATTTTATTATAAAATTGATATAAAAAGGGCTTACAGTTATTTAAGTCAACTAAAGAGTACACTTCATTTTATTTTCTATATTTCAAATTTTGACCTTGATTACTTATTTTCTTGTTTCCTTAGGATAATTCTTTTTTCAGAGTTGTAGGATTAATTTAATTTTGCATGATTTTTACACATGTAAATTATTCAGACATATATATGTTGCTTTTAAAATATTTAACATGTGAATATTTAAAATTATTTTCTTAATTTTTATATGGTTGATGAATTTAAATAAATTGATTTTCTTATAGTTCTAAACATATTTTTCCAGGTAACAAATAATTACTGTATTTTCAAGAAGCACATACTATATTAAGAAAGGCTTCATTTCTTGGTCACTTTTTTGTAAATATTTGTACTTGAATTAAAAAAAAGTTTGAGCTTGTCATGGTGATTTGTGGCTTCCATTTTCTACCTATGGTAGGAAGCGAAAATAGGGTTTGTAATTCAGGAGAGCCTGAGAAACTATGAGACCTTATCATAAAAATATCCAGAGTGAAATGTTTAGAGATATAGCCACCCGTAGCGAGATGTAGAACACCTGGTTATCATATTGTAAATCTTGAGGTTAAAACACCTGTAACATTTATCTTTTGTCAAAATTAAAGGATACATTTTTCAAAATGTTTATTATTTAAAACTTATTTGCAAAGGTTCTCATGTCTTCTATTTCTTAATTTTCACATTACTTAGACTATAAGAATCCAAGTATATTGTGACTATTTGATTTCTACTAAACGTTTAAATAGTACGAGCAATATCATGATTTCATATATTAACTTATTTTTATTATTTGTGATAATTTCCTCTAATTAATATTATGATATCAATATTACAAATGTGTGTATGTTGTGTGTGTGTATGTGTGTGTGTGTGTGTTTATGTGGTTTGTGTGTGTGTGTGCTTTGTGTGTACTTTGTAATTCTTGGGAAATCAGACCATTATTTCACATATGCTATGTCAAGATTTTACCACTGAACTATACTGTGTAGTTATAATGGAAATACTGTTTTAAATTATAACTTTTAAATTTTCATTCCTAATATGTTTTTTTCAAAATTATATATGATACAATGTGATCCATTTTCTATCCATGTTAGCAATTTTTATTGTTATTTAGAAGATTCCCACTGCTTTTTCACTTCCAAATTCTTGGGTTTGTTATTGATAAAGGTTTTACTTTGCTTCTTTTCTATCTTCATTCTTTTTGCCTTTAGAGTTTATTTCCTTTATTTCTTTGGAAATTAATAATCATATTCCTATTACAATTTATTTACATTGTAAGAGGTCTATACAATGCTTTATTTTCTACTTTATTTTTCCCATCTTCTCTGACTCTCAGTCCACACTATTAGGTGGATTAAAAAGAAACTTGATTAAGGACACTTTGATTATTTTCCTGCTTCTCTTTTCTGAAGTCTTTCTGTTTTTGAAACACAATAACAATGACATACGGCTCCTAGGTGGTCCATCATCATTCTATCCCCTCTCGCTCTCCTCTGTAGTACAGATCAAGTCGTTATCATTCAACTTTATTATGCTGCAGTGTTATCTAAATCTTAACTCATTCCTAAATTCATTTTAGTTGTTTTAAGCATTCTCTAAAGACATTTTTCCCTATATAATATCTGGGGTCTTGTGTTTTCACAAGGTGCAAAATATGAGTGACTATCAAACATCTAGATATCTGTAGTATATTGGTTCACCTGCTCAATAAACTTGTATGCAAACTCAAGGAATACAGGTCAGTCAGAACAATCTTGTAAAATGGTGGAGCTTGAGCCCTCATACTAGATTTGAATCATATTACCATGTTTATTAGTGAAAGAACCGACACATATAAGAATGTAAAATAATTTTCAAAAATCAATTTTTAGTTTTATTGTAAATAGATTTTGAAAAGGATGCCATGACTTAATGAAATAAAAATAGAATCTTAAATGGGTGTTTGGCACTATTGCCTCTCTAGTTTTAAAGAATGATCTTAGACTACTACCTCAAACCTTATACAAAAATTTAAAAGAAAAAAAAATGTTTATCAGGAGTTCGGGGAAGATCGAGGAGGAGAAGCTGGAGGCTAAATAAGCTCTCGCATAGAGAGCAGTTTTGAGTTCCAGTGAACAGTCCTAAGCCAGAGAATCACACCAAGTGTGCCATCACAGGACAAAGAGTAAGGCCAGAGAGGGAAAATCCAGGCAAGGAGACAGATCTGAGCTCTTGCCAGCAGCTGCCACTGCAATGGCAGCAGTGGCAGCGGAAGCCATACTGCCATACCTGAAACAGAGAGACGCGGTGGGCAAGCGGATTCTACTCAACACCAGCAAGAACCGACAAGGAGCAGACATCTTCATCCTGCAGTTTGCAGACCAGAGACGACCCAGGAACCAAGACTCGGGGTGAGTAGAAGCCTGACGTCCTCACTCCTTCTCAGGTAGCAAAGGAGGGAAGGCCACCCCGCCCTTCCCCAGTACCAGAGATCTCCATCTTGGATACCAACAAAGCTTGGTGGAGCTTCTAGCTCCAACTCAGGCATTGGAATAAAAGGAGTCATTTAGCAGGTCAGAAGAACTTAACAGCGTGACCTGCCAGACTCAGCTCTACCCAGGGAAAAGTCACCCAGCTCCGGGGCCAGCCCTAGGAGTGGCTTTCTTCACTGGGAATTCAGAGCCAGACGCTGTCCCTCCCTTTAGCAACCTTGACAATCAATTGAAAATCAGTAAACAGAAACCCTGAGAGTGGCTCCAGGCTGGGATCTGTGAGTTTCTCACAAACCAGCCACAGGGAAAAGCTACTCTTTGCTGAAAGGCCTCAACTCTACCGAGGACCCAGCTTCATCACAGCATCTCCAAACTTGAGGAAAAAGTCATCTACCTCTTTTGTGATACTCAAAGCAGACCCCCTCCCATTGAAAACTAACTTGGGAGGAGGATCGCAAAATCCTGGGTAAAGCAGAGCATTTTTCTGCCTTTCCAAACAAACTGACTTAAGAAACCAACCAAACCACAGGACCACAAGCTGACCAGAGACTCCAACCAGAGGCTGGTTACAGACACAAGGGAGATACAGGATTTTTCCCAACCCTCCCAAAAAAATCAAAGAACTTTTTTTTCTTCTTCTTCTACTTTTTGTACCTTTTATAAAAAAATTTTCTTTTCTAAAACTTTTTAATTTTTAATTTTTACCTTTTTTGAAAAAAATTGATTTCTAGTAACTTTTTCCCCCCTTATAATCTTTATTTTAGGGATATATGCATGTGTACGTTTTTCTTTCTTTTTTTTTGCTTTTATTTAAAAAAATTTCTTTTTGTTTTTTTGCTTAGCTCGACTGAATTTCTGATCTTTTTTTCTTTCTTCCTTATCCTTCTCACCTTTTCTTCTCATTTGTTCTTCTTTACGGGACTTAATTGTTGTTCTGCACATCCTGAGATAAACCAGTAGTTGACTATTAGACCCTATTCCCCATTGTGTACACACCTAATCCACAAATTTATTACTCAATTCAAAACCTCTGAGACTTAAATTCCTTAATAGCAGTACTTCCTCTGTATACCTACATAATATTTTAAGTATTTTTATTTTTAAGTTTTTCACATCTCCTTGATATCCCTCCCCTTCTCTCATTATACTCACGTTCTTTGAATAGTTTGTTCTCGAAACTGCATATTTTTAATGTTTATTTTTCTATTTTTTCTGGTCTCTTTTTTTGTTTCTCTTTCTTCTTGTTTTTTCTCTCTCTACATTCATCCTATCCAACCTACTTCCTGCTTTGGGATTAGGAATTAGTTAAGTTAACTCTCCTGTACCTTCCCACATCACTCTATTCCTATTTTTACCCACATCTCTCCCTAAACCTAATAATCTCTGGTTTACCAAATTCTTCTTTGCGGTTCATAGCAAATTAATATATAGTTGTTTGATGGTGAATAGAGGTATCTGTTGAACTAGATTGTATCTGCAGACTATTGACTGTGCAAATTCAGACTTTGGTTGATGCTTGCCTTAAGCTAGTGTTTTAGCACAAAACTGGAGTTATTTTCATCCCAAATGGGCAGAGTAAGCTGGAAAACCACAAGAAAAATGGCAAGTCCGGGTATCTCCGCTACCACTCATGAAAATCAGGGGACAGAACAGATAATGAATAATCCAGAGGAGAGTTCCCAAATAGCTCTATAAACACTGCTGGTAAACATGATAAATGAAAACATTGAAAACATACAAAGATCTCTGTATGAGCGTGATAGGGAGAGAGAGGAGGCACACAAAAGGTTAATGCAGGAAAAGATTGAAAACCTACAAAGGACTCTGTATGAATGTGATAGGGAGAGAGAGGAGGCAATCCAAAGGTTTATACAGGAATATCATGAGCATGAGGAAGCTACTCAAAAACTGATACAAGATTTGCATGAGCAGCTTGAGAACACTCAAAGAGAAATGCAGGAATGGCGTGAGCAGGCTGAGAACACTCAAAGAAAACTACAGGAATGGCATGAACGGGAGGAAGCTAAGCAAAGAGTAATACAGGAATTGAGAGAGCAAGACGAGAATACACAAATATCACTAAAGGCATTCATGGAATCCATTAACAAAGAGCTGAAGGAAGTCAGGAAGACCACAAAGGGAATGCTGAATGGAACCCAATGGAAGGAATGGAAGTCCAAGGAAACCATAAACAATCAACTAAGTGATTTGAGAATAACCACTGAACACCAAATTAAGGAAGTAAAGAAGTTTAAAGAAGTTCATACAAGATCTAAAACAAAGCTTCAACAAAGAATTTGAAGCCATCAAAGCTGACCAATTAGAAGGAAAAGAAATAAAAAACAAAGGAGAAAGTCTTGACAGCAGGTTAGACCATGCAGAAGATCGAATCTCGGGGATTGAAGACAGCCTATATATTACAGAAAAAGAACATACAACAATCCAAGACAAGTCCAAGAAATATGATAGATCTATCCAACACTTGGAAGACACCATCAGAAGGCATAATATAAGGATAATGGGTGTAGAGGAGCACCTCGAAACACAAGTTAAGGGTCTAGAAAATTTGTTTAACAGGATCCTATCAGAGACCTTCCCAAAATGCAAAAAGATAAGCCTATTCAGATACAAGAAGATGTTAGAACTCTAAATAGACCAGACCAGAATAGGACATCCCACCATCTCATTATAATCCACACAGGATCAACTCAGACCAAGGAAAAGATCCTTAAAGCTGTCAAGGAGAAAAGATTAATCACCTATAAAGGGAAACCAATTAGAATCACCTCAGATTTCTCAGCAGAGACAATCAAAGCAAGAAGAGCCTGGAATGATGTATGCCATGCCCTAAAAACAAACAACTTTCAACCAAGAATACTGTACCCAGCTAAACTCTCCTTCATAACTGAAGGCCAAATAAAAACCTTCCATAGCAAAGAAAAATTGAAACAATACATCTCCACCAAACCAGCACTACAAAAGATTCTTAAAGATGTCCTACACATAGAAAACCAACAAGACCACAACAAAGGCAAATTAACTGTGCCCAAACTGAGAATGCAAGATCCATAGGAAGAACCCAATTTTCGTAACCCGCAAGAAAGTGGATAACATGGCAGGAACTCCCAAATACCTCTCAGTCCTATCTCTTAACATTACCGGATTTAACCCTCCAATTAAGCGACATAGACTATCTAGTTGGATTAAAAAACAAGATCCTTCTATCTTCTGCCTTCAGGAGTCACATCTTGCCCGTAAAAACAAACACATTTTCAATGTTAAAGGTTGGAACAAAATCTACCAAGCAAACGGCCCACATAAATAGGCGGGAGTTGCAATCCTAATATCAGATAAAATATATTTCAAATTAAAATTTGTGAGAAGAGATAAAGAAGGTCGCTACATACAAATTAAGGGATCTCTCCTTCAGGAAGATATTACAATTCTAAATATCTATTTGTCAAACAACAGAGCACACAAATTTATCCAAGAAACACTACTTTCCCCACTAAATATATCAACTCGGCAAAAACTCAACAGAGAATCCGTATATCTAAACAGCTGCATAGATCAACTAGATTTAACAGACGTCTACTGAATATTTCACCCAGCAGCATCAGAATACACGTTTTTCTCAGGAGCACATGGAACATTTTCTAAAATAGACCACATTTTAGGCCACAAAGCAAACTTGTCTAAATTCAGAAATATTGAAGTTATACCTTGCATTCTCTCTGACCACAAGTGAAGAGAAATATAACTCAACACCAAAAGCCACCAAAGAAAGTCCGATAACACATAGAGGCTGAACAACACACTCCTGAATCACGAGTGGGTCATGGAAGAGATTAGAAAGGAAATTCAAATGTTCATGCTATTCAACAAAAATAAGCACACAAATTACCAGCTCCTCTGAGACACAGCAAAGGCAGTACTCAGAGGCAAGTTTATAGCTCTGAGCTCCTACATCAACAAATTGGAGAGATCTGAAACCAACAATTTAATGACACATCTAAACCTCCTTGAAAAAGAGCAACAAGATAAACCCCAATCCAGTAGATGGAAAGAAATAATTAAAATTAAATCAGAATTAAATGAATTAGAATCCAAAAAAACTACAGAAAGAATCAACAAAACAAAGAGTTCGTTCTTCGAAAAAATTAACAAAATTGACAGTCCCTTAGCAAATCTTATCAGAAAAAGAAGAGAACACATCGAAATTAATAAACTCAGAGATGAGAATGGAAACCTCACCACAGAAACAACCATGATTCAGAACATTATAAGGGAATACTTCTCAAAACATTATACTAAAATGTTTGAGAACTTGACAGAAATGGAACTTTTCCTAGCAAATATTGCCATGCATGAGTTAAACCATCTTAACAGGCCCATATCAAGTACTGAAATAGAAACAGCAATAAGAGACCTCCCAGCTAATAAAAGTCCAGGACCAGATGGATTTACAGCGGAATTTTACAAGGACTTCAAAGCAGAGCTCACACCAATACTCCTCCAACACTTCAATGAAATTGAAAGAGAAAGCTCACTACCGAAGACATTCTATGAAGCCATCATAACCCTCATCCCAAAACCAGGCAGGGACTCATCAAAGAAAGAGGACTATAGACCCATTTCTTTGATGAATATTGATGCAAAACTTCTCAACAAAATTTTGGCTAATCGACTTCAACAATCCATCCAAAAAATCATACACCACGATCAAACAGGATTCATTTCAGGGATGCAAAGCTGGTTGAATATACGCAAATCAATTAATATTATTCATCACATCAACAGGAGCAAGAGTAAGAACCACATGGTTATCTCAATAGACGCAGAAAAAGCATTCGACACGATCCAACACCCCTTCATTGATGAAGGTTTTGGAAAAATTAAAAATCCATGGAACATTCCTCAATACAATAAAGGCTGTCTATGACAAACCTACAGCCAGCATTATACTCAATGGTGAAAAACTAAAGCCATTTCCTCTTAACTCAGGAACAAGACAAGGATGCCCACTCTCTCCACTTCTCTTCAATCTAGTATTAGAATGCCTAGCTGCAGCAATAAGACAAGATACATACATAAAGGGGATTCAAATAGGGAAAGAAGAAATAAAACTCTCCCTCTTTGCAGATGACATGATCTTGTATTTAAAGAATTCCATAGACTCCACTCGCAAATTACTCAAGCTGATTCAAAACTTTGGCAAAGTAGCAGGTTATAAAATTAACCCCCAAAAATCAATGGCTTTTCTGTATGCCAACAATGAGAAAAGTGTGGCTGAAATTAGGAAAGCAACTCCATTTGTAATAGCCCCACAAAAATAAAATACCTAGGAATTAACTTAACTGAAGAAGTGGAGGACCTCTATGATGAAAACTTTAAAATCTTGAAAAAGGAAATCAACACAGAGCTAAAAAAATGGCAATGCCTCCCATGCTCCTGGATTGGAAAGATTAACATCGTGAAAATGGCAGTACTTCCCAAGGCTATCTACAAATTCAACGCGATACCTATCAAAATTCCATCCTCATTCTTCAAGGAAATAGAAGAGGCAATCCAAAAATTCATATGGAACAATGAAAGACCCCGAATAGCAAAAACGCTCCTCAATGGAAAGAACACTGCTGGAGGAATATCAATACCAAATTTCAAACTCTACTATAAAGCCATAGTAATCAAAACAGCTTGGAATTGGCATAAGAACAGACCTCAGGACCAATGGAATAGAATTGAAAACCCAGAAATGAACCTACAGACCTATAGCCATCTAATCTTCGATAAGGGAGCTAAAACTATAGAATGGAAGAATGACAGCCTCTTCAGTAAATGGTGCTGGCAAAATTGGCTAACTACATGTAGAAAACTAAAGCTAGATCCTTGTATATCACCCTGCACCAGAATCAACTCCAAATGGATCAAAGACCTTGAAGTCAAAGCAGACACTCTGAAAGCTTTGCAGGATGGAATAGGATAAACCCTTGGTCTCCTTGGCTCAGGCTGAAATTTTTTGAATGGAGACCCGGAAACACAACAAATCAAAGAAAGGTTGGACAAATGGGATTGCATAAAGTTGCAGAGCTTCTGCAGGGCAAATGACATAGCTAGCAAGATCAATAGAAATCCCACGGATTGGGAGAAGCTCTTTACTAGCCATACAACAGACAAGGGTCTCATATCTAAAATATGCTTGGAACTCAAAAAATTAAATCCCCCAACACAAAAACCTCAAAGAAACAACTGCCCAAAAAATAAGTGGGCTAAAGACTTGAAGAGAAACTTCTCTGAAGAAGAAAGAAGGATGGCCAATAGACACATGAAGAAATGCTCAACCTCCCTAGCCATAAAAGAAATGCAAATCAAAACAACATTGAGATACCACCTCACCCCAGGTAGAATGGCTATAATCAAGAACTCTAACAACAACAGATGCTGGAGGGGATGTGGACAGAAGGGAACCTTACTTCATTGTTGATGGGAGTGTAAACTTGTTCAACCACTTTGGAAAGCAATATGGAGGTTCCTCAAAAGACTTCACATAGAGCTCACCTGTGACCCAGCAATCCCACTTTTGGGCATTTACCCAAATGTTTACAAACAAGACTACACTAAAGCTACCAGCACAACTACGTTTATTGCAACATTATTTATCATAGCTTAGATATGGAACCAATCCAGATGCCCCTCATTAGATGAATGGATCAAGAAAATGTGGTATATATACACAATGGAATTCTATGCCTCCATCAGAAAGAATGACATTTCCCCATTTGTTAGGAAATAGAAAAACTTGGAAAATATTATATTAAGTGAAGTAAGCCAGGCCCAAAGAAACATAGGTCCCATGGTTTCCCTTATTTGCAATATCTAGTATATGTATGAGTCAAGCGGAAAAGGTCAGATAATGTGATGTTAGGAAAATGAACCCTTAGATATGTATTTTAATGCTTTTTTATTTCATGCATTTGTTTCTAACGCTTTTATTAGATTATCTCTTTGTTGCTTTGTATGTCCCTCCCCCACAGTATAAACCCTGCTTTCACTATATTTGATGTCAGTATAACTTGTTGAGGAGATGGGGAAAAACAAGTCGTTTAAGGATACAGGTAGACCTGTTGCAACAATGAGAAGTACAAGTTGTCATGTCGAAAACGAGCTTTAAAACGTTGGTGTGGGTTGGGAGGGGGAGGATTGGGTAGGGTTGTAGGGAGGAGGCTGGGAAGAGATGTGAAGGGTAAACAAAGGAGGAGACTGCAATGCTTGATAAGAAATGTAAGCATTATCCTGCCCATGTAATTGTAACCCCTCTGTACAGTATGTTCACAAAGATAAAATAAAATATTTTTTTTTTAAAAGTATAATGCTGGCTGTAGGTTTGTCTTATACAGCCTTTATTGTATTGAGGAATGTTCCAAGGATTCCTAGTTTTTTTCCAGAACCTTCACATAAAGGGGTGTTGGTTCTTGCCAAATGATTTTTATGTATCTATTGAGTTAACCATGTGGTTCTTATCCTTGCTCCTGTTGATGTGATGAATGATATCAACTGATTTGCGTATATTGAACCACTTTTGCATCCCTGAAATGAATCCTGTTTGATCGTGGCGTTTGATTTTTTGGGTGAATTGTTGAATTCAAATGGCCAAAATTTTGTTGAGAAGTTTTGCATCAATGTTCATCAAAGAAATATGTCTATAGTTCTCTTTCTTTGATGAGTCCCTGCCTGATTTTGGGATGAGGGTTATGATGGCTTCAAAGAATGAGTTCTGTTGTGAACTTTCTCTTTCAATTTTTTTTGGAAGGTCTTGCCAAATGATTTTTCTGTATCTATTGAGTTAACCATGTGGTTCTTATCCTTGCTCCTGTTGATGTGATGAATGATATTAACTGATTTGCGTATATTGAACCACTTTTGCATCCCTGAAATGAATCCTGTTTGATCGTGGTGTTTGATTTTTTGGGTTAATTGTTGAATTCAATTGGCCAAAATTTGGTTGAGAAGTTTTGCATCAATGTTCATCAAAGAAATAGGTGTATAGTTCTCTTTCTTTGATGAGTCCCTGCCTGATTTTGGGATGAGGGTTATGATGGCTTCAAAGAATGAGTTCGGTTGTGCACTTTCTCTTTCATTTTTTTTTGGAAGTGTTTGAGGAATATTGGTGTGAGTTCTGCTTTGAAGGCCTTGTAGAATTCTGCTGTGAAACCATCTGGTCCGGGGCTTTTCTTAGATCAGAGATCTCTTATTTCTGTTTCTATTTCAGTGTTTGATATGGGCCCCTTAAAATGCTTTAACTCATCTTGATATAGTTTCATTATGTCAGTATTTGCTAGGAAAAGGTCCATTTCTGCCAAGTTCTCAAACTTATTAGCATAAAGTTTTGAGAAGTATTCCCTTATAATGTTCTGAATCTTAGTTGATTCTGTGGTGATTTGTCAATTCTCATCTCTGAGTTTATTTATTTGGGTGTTTTCTTTTTCTGTTAAGATTTGCTAAGGCTCTGTCTATTTTGTTAATTTTTTCGAAGAACCAACTCTTTGTTTTTTTATTCTTTCTATGGATTTTTTATTCTAATTCATTTAATTCTTATTTAATATTAATTATTTCTTTCCATCTACTGTATTGATGTTTATCTTGCTGCTCTTTTTCAAGGAGGCTCAGATGTCTAATTAAATTGTTGGTTTCAGATCTCTCCAATTTGTTGATATAGGGACTCAGAGCTATAAACTTGCCTCTGAGTACTGCCTTTGCTGTGTCCCAGAGGAGCTGATAATTTGTGTGTTCGTTTTTGAGGAATATCATGAATAATTGAATTTTGTTTCTAATCTCTTCCATGACTCACTTGTGATTCAGATGTGTATTCTTCAACCACCATGTGGTACAGGAATTTCTTTGGTGGCTTTTGTTTTTGAATTCTAATTTTATTCCCTTGTGGTCTGAGAGAATGCAAGGTATAACTTTAATATTTCTGAATTTGGACAATGGGTTCTTTTCTTGTATAGCAAAAAGGAACACACAAGCTAACTTGCACTTTGTCATTTGTCTATGTTCAATTCCTCTTTTGGTATCAGTTTCCACCTGCAGTAAACGTTCCTTCTATGTCCAGTAACAATCTATGGCACTGCTCAAGTAAAAATTAATGTTTTCAGGCTTCATTGAACTAGCACAAAGACATCTTTGGACATGAGGTAACACGCCTTTCAGACACAACTTAGTAAATACAAAATATAAAATTTAAATGGCTTATAAAAACATTATTCATGTACATATGGCCATATAAGATAATGTTAAATAAAATGAGCCCCAAGATTGGGAAACAATTTGTTTTTTTTTTTCTTTATTGCAGTTATTTCAAATGTATCTAAAACGTACTATGTGATTTTTTCATTTCTCCTCCATGTTTTTCCCCCATGATATAACTCCTGTTTTCATTGGATATGATGTTGGTGCCCTGCAACTTGCATATACATTTTTCTAGTGTGGGGAGGAGAAGGGAAATAACAAAATGCTGAAACAAAGATTCAGGATGACCTATTGTAACAATGATATGAACAAGACACTATGTAGAAAACGAACTTTACAACTTAGGGAGGGGAGGGGGAATTGGGTAGATGCGGAGGGAACAGATACCACAGGAAAAACAAAAGAGGATGTAACAGTAGGAAATGTACTCATTACCTTACTTATGTAACTCTAAGCCCTCTGTACACTATTTTTACTATAAAAATATAAAAGAAACCATTATTCAGGAGTACATTAAGTTCAAATTTCATAAGTGCTCTTAAATTAAATTTAACTGGGAGAAGATTTTTCAGAAAAGTTTATTTTTGCGTGTGTGTGTTGTGCAATATTTCCCAAGTGTACACAAGTTAACAGTAGAAGAAACAGTAGGAATAATAAGAGAAAGAAAAGTTCTGTGTTTAAGTATAATGGTTCAATATACTATAGAAGACTTTGCAAATAAGACAACATTGAACCAATAAAGCCAAAGCCATTAAGTAGAGTGACATAGAGAAATAATTAATACTAATAGGAACATGAGCGTTGAGGCCACTCTCTTTCAACTTCTATCTCTAAATCATGGTTGCTAATCATGTAAATTTGTAAAATGTACAATGGAAGAATAATTCTGGTTCCCCTTAACTGGAAAAAAAGTCCATGGTGAGAAAGCTGGAATTATACTAGCAATGAACTGGTGGCCAAAATCTCATTTCTTTTTCTTTCTTTTATCTTTTTTCTTTTTCATTTTTGATGGTTGTGGCAAGGTTGGAACTCGGCCTGGGCAATATCTCTCCACTCTTCAACTCAAGGTTAGTGCTCTACCTCTTGAGTTACAGCCCCAATTCCAGTTCTCTGGTGGTTAATTGGAGATAAGTGCCTCAGAACCTTTCTTTCCTACTCGTACTGGATTTGAACTGCAATCCTCAGATCTCAGCCTACTGAGTAGCTAGAATTATAGACGTGAGCTCAAGTGATGGAATACTAGTCATGAGGAAGATTGCTGAATAAGGTTGATGAGGCTTTTGCATACACACTTACAAACATACACATACACACAGAGGCACATATATGTGCAAACACACCTGCACAAATGAAACAACTCTCAGAATATGTAGAAATGTTAGAAAACAATAGAAAATATATCCTGAGTAAGACTAGATCAAGTGATAATTTTTAATATTAGAAAGTCCTCAAGTGAAATTTCTTCAAAGAAGTTTGAGAATATTACATACCTAGGGACCAGAGATAATAAGATTTCAAGTAATTATTATTAAAGGGATTGGATCCATGGAAGAATGAATCGGAGACCCCTTCAGGTGCATCTGAAAATGTTCATATCCTGGGTCAAATGATAGAACATTTTTGAAAATAGTACATAAAGTGTTTGAGCAGTCAATCTAATGTTTAAGATCATAGGAGAAGTTCAGAATTGCTAGTCTGTATCTAGATTAAATAAACCACCAAACTATGGCAGGGAAATGTGATACAAGCCTGGAATTCTAGCACTCAGACTAAGACAGGAGATTAGAGAGTGGGATTACATAGTAATACCTTCCCTGAACCAGGTAGTATAATTTTGTCTCAATGAAACAAGCCAAACAACAAAATACACAGTTGGAAGTTTGGGCTCATTTTGTCATTATGTTTTGAAAAGGCAAGTTTCCTATTGAAATGCAACTCATATATAATCTTCAGTTTTGTTTTAAATGCTCTCTTCATTACACAACATTCCTAGATGCAAAATGGCTCATGATTCCCAATCAAAAATTTGAAAAAGTTTAAGCCTGGAAAAATACAAAGTTCATCTAATGTAGGACTTTGTAGATCTTGCTAAATTAGAATTTAGATTTAAAATAAATATTTTGGTTTTGTTTGTAATTTCATATTCTATAGGATACTACAAAATTCTTTTTAAGTAAAGGTTTTAATTGACAAATTCACAAATGAATCTGGCATTTTATTTGCCTAAAATATTCTTTCAAGCGAGGTATAATTAGAACTTAATTAATTGATAATTCCAACAGTTCATGTATAAAATGATAGTGTGAATAATCTAGACAGAGTTATCAACAAATGGATATTAATTTGTAAATTTAGAACAAGCAATTTTTTGAGGCTTGGTGTAACATGGTATGAAGAGAGTAATTGTGTGAGGTCTTGGTTGTTCTATCTATTCGTAATACAGGAAGAAATTTTCTTAAGTACATGCCTCTGTATACAATGAGAAAAATGCTAGAGTTGGAGGTGGTTTTTATTTTTTGGTTTGTCCTCAGGTTTGAACTCTGGGCCTGGCGACTCTCTCTGAGCCGGTTTTTGCTCAAGGCTCATGCCCTACCACTTCAACCTCAGTGCCGCTTGAGTCTGGCTTTTCCTGAGAAGTTTATTGGAGATAAGAATCTAAGGAATCTTCCTGACTGGGTGAGCTTTGAACCATAATCTTCTCATCTTAGCCTCCTGAATATTTATGATAGATAAAAATATAAATAATATTTGCAAGTGTTCTGATTTCTAGAAATCACAAAAATGTTGCAGCAAAGTTTAGTGTAGTGTACTTTCCACAATAGGAAGGGCATCATATTAGCACAAGTATAGTATTTTTTCACAACAATGATAAGCTATTCATGATGTGAATTAAGGGAATTTTAAGGTGCACCTTACATGTTGGCAACTGTTGGGCTAGGAAGACTTTATGGCATAAAAGCTTGGGCTTCATGGTCACAGAAATAATAGCTTACTCTGATGAACAACGGTTTACTCTTGAGGAATTAATTATTACACATACTTCATACTTATAAAATCCACCAGAAAGTGGTTATTTTTTTTCTGTTGATTTCTCAATATCTAACATCTCATTAGAAACTGCAGCTATTGCAGAATTAAATAACATGCAAACAAGTACTGTTTTGAATATCTCTGATATGGAATGTTCACAATTTGAAAATGAGTAGTTAGTATATGTAAGAACTTTCAAGAACACATATATTCTGTCCTTTTAACAATTACTCAGCTTTAAAAGTTAGGAGTTTCCAGAGAATTATACTGTTTCCTGTTTTACTATGAGACAATACTAAAATTATATTTTTTTGAAAATTATGGCAGGTATATTGTGAAAATATTGTATATTTGGATAACAAATCAAGTTGATGAACCTCTGATAAAGAAAGGTGTAATTAATTCAAATTAGATGCCAAATAGTGTTCATTTTTAAAAAGGTAATGCACATCGAATAATATTTACTATAGCAATACAGTGCAATTATACTTTGTGTAACTTATTTTTAGTTTAATTTTATTTTTAAGGTGATATATACAAGGGTTGCATTAATTGTAAGGAAGTGAATACATGACATGTCGAAATTTTACCAACTACTTCATTTTTCTCACACTTTTTCTTTCCCCCCACACCCCTCAAAAGTTGTAATGTAAATTTCCAACATGTTGTCTTGTGAGTATTGCTATTGCATTGGTTTGCCCTTTGTCCTTTGTCTCCCCAATTTGTTGTTTATCTTGCCTTGTCAAATTGAGATAAATGCATGTGCAATACACACAGTACTGAAATCAAATACAAAAGGGGATAAACTATAGGGGAAAACACAAAAGAAAAAAGAAATCACATAGTACATTAAAAAAAACCACTAAGAAAAACCTCTATTTCCATATCTAGGTGTTCATTTTGCTCAACATGATCTTTTATGATCCTATATACAAAGCTTTTGAGCCATTCTGCTTATCTGCTAGTGTTATTCTATACATTGCCTATTATTACAAATGAGGGAATCTATGGAATCTGTTTCTTTGAGTCTTGCTTACTATATTTAGCAGGATTTTTAAAAATCTTTCCATTCCCTTTTGAATTGGAAGCATAGAATTCAACCATATATATATGTCACATTTTGTTAATCCGTTCATCTACTGAAAGGCATATTGGTTTAAAACATGTTTGAATGTAATTATCACGTAGGGTCATTCAAAAACGACAGATGACACCTCCCCAGAAATACTAAAATCGAGATTTCTACATAAAAAAGGATTTTATGTTGGTACAAGTGTTAAAGTATCTGGATGAGTGTAATTTATATCTTGCACTGAATTAGGCAGGAAGATATCCAATATCATATGGGATAAAAATGGTAATGACAAAATATTCCCTTGAGAAAGATATAGGAGGCTGCCAGAAGTATGAAGAAATTCAGATAATTTTGAAGAATTTAGAAATACAAACTCAAATATGTTTCTTTAAATAAAAATTATGTAAGTGGAAGGGCAAAAGAAAGAGAAGAGAAGAAAATAACTGACAACAGATCATTGTCCCAAGCTAGAGTATAAAAAGTCATAATCTCGAGTTCGGAGGAAGATGGCAGAAGGTCTAGGCTAAAGGTATCACGTAGACAACAATTTTAGTGTTCCAGTCAACAGTCCTAGGCTAGAGAATCACACCCAGTGTGCCATCAGAGTACACAGAGTTTGGCCAGAGATGGAGTATCTAGGAAAGGAAACAGATCTGAGCATCAGAGGCTGGAGCCACCATGCCTACAGAGAGTGTCTACTCAAAAAGATGCCAGACACAGTGTGCGTATTCTACTCAACACCAGGAAGAACTGACAAGGAACAGACATATTCATGCTGCAGATCGCAGACCAGAGAGAGCACAGTAATGAAGACTCTGGCATGAGTAGAACCCTAACATCCTCACTCCTTCTCAGAAAGCAGAGGAGGGAAGGTGACCCCTCTCCCACCACCAGAGAGCTCCATCTTTGATACTGACAAAGGCCCAGAAATTGATACTGACAAAAGACCCAGACATTTGACTGTGCAACTATAGGACTTTGGTTGATGCTTGCCTTAAAATAGAGTTCTAGCACAAAAATGGTGTTACTTTCCTACCAAATGGAGGCATTCATGGAATCCAAGAGACAGCTGAAAGAAGTCAGGGAGACCGGAAAGGGAATGTTGAATGGAGCACAACAGAAGGAATGGGAGTCCAAGGAAACCATAACCGATGAAGTAAGTGATTTGAGAATAAACACATCACCAAATAAGGAAGTAATGAAGTTCATATAAGATCTAAAACAAAGCTCCAACAAAGAATTTGAAGTCATCAAAGCTGACCAAATAGAAGGAAAAGAAATTAAAACAAAATGGAAAGTCTTGAGAGCAGGGTAGACCAGGCAGAAGATCGAATCTGAGTGATTGAAGACAGCCAGGTTATTATAGAGAAAGAACATACAACTATCCAAGGCAAATCCAAGAAATATGATAGATCTATTCAACATTTGGAAGACACCCTCAGAAGGCCTAATCTGAGGATAATGGGAGTAAAGAAGCACCTAGAGTCAGAAGTTAATGAACTAGGAAATCTGGTTAACATGTTCCAAACAGAGAACTTCTCAAACATGAAAAAAGATAGGCCTACTCAGATTCAAGAAGCTTTTAGAACCCCAAATAGACCAGACTAGGACAGGATATCCCACCGTGACATTGTAATCCCCACGGGATCAATTCCAAGGAAAAAATCCTTAAAGCTGTCAAGGAGAAAAGATCAACCACTTACAAAGGGAAACCAATTAGAATAACCTCAGATATCTCAGCGGAGACAATTACAGCAAGAAGAGCCTGGAATGATATATGCCATGCCCTAAAGACAAACAACTGTCAACCAAGAATACTATACCCAGCTATACTCTCCTTCATAACCGAAGGCCAAATAAAAACCTTCCATACCAAAGAACAACTGAAACAATATATATCCACCAAACCAGTCCTATAAATGACACTTAATGATATCTTACACATAGAAAACCAACAAGACCACAATAAAGGCCAAGAAACCACACCCAAACTGAGAATCCAAGAACCATAGGAAGAACCCAGTTGCTGCAGCCACCAAGAATGGGCATAAAATGGCAGGAACTCACAAAGAGCTCTCAATCCTAACTCTCAACATTAACGGATTGACTCTCCAATTAAGCGACATAGACTGTCAAGTTGGATTAAGAAGCAAGATCGTTCTATCTGCTGCCTTCAGGAGTAACATATTACCCATAAAAACAAACACATTTTCAATGTGAAAGGCTAGAACAAAATCTACCAAGCAAACAACCCCCATAAACAGGTGGAAGTTGCAATCCTAATAACAGATAAAATAGACTTCCAATTAAAATTAGTGAGAAGAGATAAAAAAAAAGGTTGTTACATACTAATTAAGTGTTCTTTCCTTCACGAGAATATTACAATTCGAAATATCTATTCGCCAAACAAACAAGCACCCAAATTTATTCAAGAAACACTACTTTCCCTCAAATCTGACATAGATCCAAAGACATTAATTGTTTGGGACTTTAACACACCACTTTCCCCACTAGATAGATCAACTCAGCAAAAACTCAACAGAGAAACAGAGAAACAGAGAGTTCTAAACAACTGCGTATGTCAACTAAATTTAACATCTACCAAATATTTCACCAGCAGCATCAGAATACACGTTTTTCTCAGCAGCACCTGGGACATTTTCCAAAATAGACCACATTTTAGGTCACAAAACAAACTTTTCCAAATTCAGAAACATTGAAGTTATACCTTGCATTCTCTCACACAACAAGAGAATAAAATTAGAACTCATCACCAAAAGCCACTGAAGAAAGTCCTGTACCACATGGAGGCTGATAAACAAACTGTGGAATGACCAGTGGATCATGAAAGACATTAGAAAGGAAATTCAAATATTCATGATATTCAGCAAAGATGAACATACAAATTATCACCTACTCTGGGAAACAGCAAAGGCAGTAGTCAGAGAAAAGTTTATAGCCCTGAATTCCAACACAAACAACTTGTAGAGATCTGAAACCAACAATTTAATGAGACATCTGAGCCTCCTTGAATAAGAGCAGCAAGAGAATCCCCAATCCAGTAGATGGAAAGAAATAATTAATATTAAATAAAAATTAAAGAAATGGAATCTGAAAAAACTATAGAAAGAATCAACAAAAGAAAAAGTTGAATCATCTATAAAATTAACAAAATTGACAGGACTTTAACAAATCTTATCAGAAAAAGAAGCGAACACATCCAAATAAATAAACTCAGAGATGAGAATGGAAACATCACCACGGAAACAACCAAGATTCAGAACATTATAAGGGAATACTTCTCAAAACTTTATGCTAATAAGTTTGAGAACTTAGCAGAAATGGACCTTTTCTTAGCAAATATTGACATGCTGAAACTAAACCAAGATGAGTTAAACCATCTTAACAGGCCCATATCCAACATTGAAATAGAAACAGCAGTAAGAGTCCTCCCATCTAACAAAAGCCCAGATCCCGATGGATTTACAGTGGAATTCTACAAGGCCTTCAAAGAAGAGCTCACACCAACACTCCTCCAAATCTTCAATGAAATTGAAAGAGAAAGTTCACTACCTAACTCATTCTATGAAGCCATCATACCCTTCATTCCAAAACCAGGCAGGGAGTCATCAAAGAAAGAGAACTATAGACCCTTTTCTTGGATGATCATTAATGCAAGAATTCTCAACACACTTTTGGCCAATCGACTTCAACAGTTCATCCAAAAAATCATACACCATGATCAAACATGATTCATTTCAGGTTTCATTTCATGCAAAGTTGTCTCAATATACGCAAATCAATTAATAAAATTCATCCCACAACAAGAGCAAGGACAAAAACGACATGGTTATCTCAATAGATTCAGAAAAAGGATTTGACAAGATCCATCACCCCTTTACATTGCAGATTCTGCAAAAATTAGGAATCCATGGAACATTCCTCAGTACAACAAAGGCTATCTATGACAAACCTACAGCCAGCATTATACTTATGTGGTGAAAAACTAAAGCCATTTCTTCTTAACTCAGGTACGAGACCAGGATATCCACTCTCTCTACTTCTTTTCAATTTAGAATTAAAATGCCTAGTTAAACCATAAAACAAGATGCAAACATTAGAAGGATCTAAATAGGGAAAGAAGAAGTAAAACTCTTCCTCTTTGCAGATGGCATAATCTTATATTTAAAGAATCCCACGGACTCCACTCTCAAATTATTCAAGCTGATTCAAAATATTGGTAAAATAGCAGGGTATAAAATTAACCTTCAAAAATCAGTGGCTTTTCCGTATGCTAACAATGAGAAAAGCTTGTTGAAATCCGGAAAACAACTCTATTTTTAATAGCCCCACAAAAAATAAAATACCTAGAAATTAACATACCCAAAGAAGTGGAGGATCTCTATGATGAAAACTTTAAAAACTTGAAAAAGGAAATCAAAACGGAACTTAGAAAGTGGCAAAAAAACTCTCATGCTCCTGTATTGGAAGGATCAACATCGTGAAAATGGCAACACTTCCCAAAGCAATCTACAAATTCAATGTAATACCTATCAATATTCCAACCTCATTCTTCAAGGAAATAGAAAAGGCAATCCAAAAATTCATATGGAACAATAAAAGACTCCGAATATCAAATATGATCCTTAAGAGAAAGAACAGTGCTGGAGGAATATCAATAACAAATTTCAAACACTACTACAAAAACATTGTAATCAAAACAGCTTGGTACTGGCACAAGAACAGACCTCAGAACCGATGGAATAGAATTGAAAACCCATAAATAAACCCACAAACTTATAGTCATCTAATATTTGATAAGGGAGCTAAAAAAATAGAATGGAAGAAAGACAGCCTCTTCAGTAAATGGTGCTGGCAAAATGTGTTAATCACTTGTAGAAAATCAAAAATAGATCCATACATGTCATTCTGCACCAGAATCAAATCCAAATGGATCAAGAACCTCGGAGTCAAAGCAGACACTCTGAAATAATTACAGGTCTGAAATCATTACTAGGTCTCCTTGGCATAGGCCAAAAGTTTCTTAAAAGAGACACAGAAACACAACAAATCAAAGAAAATTTGGAAAAATAGGATTGCATGAAATTGCAGAGTTTCTGCACGGCAAAGGTTATAGCTAGCAAGATCAACAGAAAGCCTACATATTGGGAGAAGATATTCACTTGTCATACAATGAAAAACGTTCTCATATGTAAATTATATCTGGAACTCAAAACATTAAATCCCCCAACAACAAATCCTCAACGAAACAACTGCCCAATAAATAAATGGGCTGCATTGCAACAATAAGATATACAAGTCGTTATGTCGAAAACGAAATTTACCACTTTCGTGGGGGGAGGTGGGGAGGATTGGGGGGGGGGCGGGGGGAGGATGGGAAAGGATGAGAAGGGGAAACAAAGGAGGAGGCTAAAATGCTTGATAAGAAATGTACTCATTATCTTGCCCATGTAATTGTAACACCTCTGTAAAAAATTTTCAAAATAAAAATAAATGAATAAAAATATAAGTGGCTAAAGACTTACAGAGAAAATTCTGTGAAGAGGAAAGAAAGATTGCCAATAGACCCATGAAGAAATGACCGACCTCCTTAGCCATAAGAGAAATACAAATCAAAACAACAATGGAGATACCACCTCACCCCAGTTAGAATGGCCATAGACAAGAACAATAATAACAGATGCTGGAGTGGATGTGGCCAGAATGGAACCTTATTTCATTGTTATTGGGAGTGTAAACTTGTTCAACCACTTTGGAAAGTTGTATGGAGGTTCCTCAAAAAACTCCTAGAGCTCTCCTAAGACCCAGCAATCCCACTTTTGGGCATTTACCCAAATGATCACAAACAAGTCCATACTAAATATTCCAGCACAACTATGTTTATTGCAGCATTATTTACCATAGCTAAGATATGGAACCAACCCAGATGCCATTGAGTAGATGAATGGATCAAGAAAATATGTTATATATACATAAAGGAATTCTTTGCCTCCATCAGAAAGAATAACAATGCTCCATTTGTTAGGAAATGGAAAGACTTAGAAAAAATTATA
Organism: Dipodomys spectabilis; assembly: GCF_019054845.1. Taxonomy (NCBI): domain Eukaryota; kingdom Metazoa; phylum Chordata; class Mammalia; order Rodentia; family Heteromyidae; genus Dipodomys; species Dipodomys spectabilis. Next base: position 517,791 of record NW_024871027.1, on the reverse strand, counting down.
TTAAGTGAAGTAATCCAGCCCCAAAGAAACATAGGTCCCATGTTTTCCCTTGTTCAAGTACCACTTCTTGTTCGCACACACCCAGTCTATGTGTGAAGGTACTTTCTCCATATTAAGCAATAGGGTAGTACTCACTATCTGAAGGGGAAATTTCCACAGTATAACCCTATGCCCACATTAGAGGGTGTATAATTTAAAGTATTTTGAGACAAACAGTGAAACTAGAATTGAAATGCTCCTTAGGGACATTTTCTTGGAGCTCATTAGTTTAATCAGGAGAAATGTAAATATCCATAAATTTTGGAGCTAATTAGTAAATATCCGAATTAACACTAGATCCTAGATATTGTGTTATTACAAGTCAACATTGTATTATTGTTACATCAGAATCCTTTCCTACTTGCCAATGTGTAAGAGAAAATGAAAGAAAGGCATAAAAGCAAAATGCCTTATCTTTTTAGTAATTTAATCCTAGTGGTGAGGGTAATGTCTGAACTCTTCCATTCAATAAAAGCTTGAAGTTTAAAAGAGCACTTCCTACATATAAGAATTTGTGGCAGGTTGATTGACAGGGTTATTTAATCATGGAGATATCACCAAAACACTTCTTATTGACATTGTCTATATCTTTTTAGTTTTCAAATCCAAATTGCATATTTCCTTCAATGTAACAGTTTTGACCTTTTCTTCCTGCAAATTCTTTCCTTTCTTTACTTCTGTAAATCTGCATTTATTACTTTCTTGTTTCTTGTTTTATTTATCTCATTCTTCCAATCTTGTCCACACTGGTACTTACATTGTTCAGAATTGTGTCAGAACTTTCCTTTTCCTCTTCCCTTTAATAATGCCTCCGATTTTATTATTCTTTTTCATATTCATGGTCATGGATATTTTGATAATGTCTAAACAAACCTATCTTTGCATTTGTTTAATATAAACTTTGGAACTATCAGAGTTTTTTCCCCTAAATCCAGCATTTCTACCTGCAATCTCTATCACCAATGATATCACTAACACAGTTGCCTGGCCAGAGATATAGAACACTTTAGATTTCTTCTTACCCTTCTGCTCCCACCCATTAGATAAAATAAATTATCAAGATTTTCTGAGTTTCTGCCAATAATATGATTTCTATGTACTCCTTTTTATGCCCTTGAAACTAGCCTGTTCATGTAATCATCACTGGTCACCTAGACTTAAACAACCTTTTACAAAGTATGTTTTTCCCCACAGTCTTTTCATATTGGTCCTTTCCATAACCAAATTACTTCTGCTTGTAAGCACACAGAGTGAAGAGCACAGACACAAATTCTAGTATCATTATTTACTCATTACATTGACTACTGGCCTTACATTTCTCATCTGTAAATAGAGGCAATATACCAGAAATATTGAAGAATATTATTGTTGACTTCTAGAGCAAAAAAAAAAAGAAAAGTGAAGGGTCCTTACGTTTTTCCCCTTAGCTTACAAATAAGGAAAGAATCAAATTCAGTTTGTTGGTATAAAGTCACAAATTGTTTCGTGCAGAAATAAAAATATATTTTCCTCCTGGCTCTAAGGACCATGTTCTTTTAAAGTAACTCCAGATATGTAAGTGGTATTATGTAAATTGTGTCATGTGTTTACAGCTATATTGAAGAATATGTCATTGGAAAACATTGGTTATTGAATAGTGTCTTTATGAGAATTGTATTTGAACTAATCACACTAAGTTGAAAACTACATCTTAGTCCATCAAAATATTTCTTATTGCTTTATTTGTTGCCAAGTGTTGTTAATAAATTTATACATAGATTTTCTCTAGTTAACTGGATGGAAACTAAAACTGATCATGGATTTCTTCCTAATGAATGAAGCATGCTTGAGGCATGTGTTGTTAACTTCTAGGGATATATAACTCAGCCAATGGCTATGTGGGTAGTGAGAGGCCTTCTCCTAAATTCCCAAGGCTAGCACAAACAAGATCATTTGTAACAGAAAGCACTCAGCTTATTATATTTTATCTATGTGGGATAATCAACATGTGCAAATAAATGATTTTATTTATAAGAAAACAATAGTTCCAAGAAAAGTGAGTATATTTAGAGAGACTGAAAGAATAACATTAGGGTTTTTAATGTCTCACCTCTTTATGTGATTGTATTTCCTGATATTGAAACTCTCCTCGTTATTCTTATTGTATTAACCCAATGCTTTTTATGTACTATGTATTTAATGTGGGAAATCTGGCTTAAAAGATGTCTAAAAATTTTTCCTTTCCAATCACAACCTTGTTATTATTCAGGCTACACCGTGGTCATCATTATCTTCATCAAAATTATTATTAGAATCATAAGTGTGAACTATTGAACATATGATACCTGTCTATGATTTTGCAATGTTTGTATTTTGATTAATAATTTTAATGTTACCACTGTGCATGCATCCATGTTAAAATTTTGAATAAGTAAACAAAAAAAAAAACTAAGCCATATCAAGTAGCTTGACTATGTGCTTATAACAAATTATTGAGTAAATTTTTGAGCCATTGCAAATTCCTAACCAGTATGAATTTTCTTCCTCTCTCCCTGTCATTACACACAAATATTTAAGAGTTTGAACAGAATTTTTTCAAGTAATATACTACAAATGTTACTACAACATCATGTGTATATCTAAAATTCTCTTGAAATTAATAAACTCTACTTTCTATTGAAAGATTAATTATTTTACACTAGGAAACTTTTGGAAAAATAGACTGCCTATCTTTGAAATGAAAAATAGTTGAATAAAAGTTTCAGAGGGAGTTCCGGATGGTGGTGGAGGAGAAGCTGGAGGCTAAAAACAAGCTCTCACATAGAAAGCAGGTTTTTTTTTTCCAGTCAACAGTCCTAAGCCAGAGAATCACACCAAGTGTGCCATCACAGGACAAAGAGTTAGGCCAGAGAGGGAAAATCCAGGCAAGGAGACAGATCTGAGCACCTGCCAGCTGCCGCAGCTGCTGCTGCAGCTGTGCGGCAGCAATGGTGGCTGTGGCCGCCATACCTGCAACACAGAGAGTCCAGGACGAAGACACCAGAGGTGGCAGGTGAGTGGATTTTACTCAACACCAGCAAGAACTGACAAGGGGCAGACATCTTCATCCTGCAGTTCGCAGACCAGAGACAACACAGGAACCAAGATTCTGGCGTGAGTAGAAGCTTGACATCCTCACTCCTTCTCAAGGATCAGAGGAGGGAAGGCCACCCCTCCCATCCCCACTACCAGAGATCTCCGTCTTTGATACTGACAAAGGCCTGATGAGCAGCTAGCTCCAACTCAGGCATTGGAAGAAAACAAGAGTAATTTAGCAGGTCACAGGAACCTACCTGACCTGCTAGGCTGAGCTCCACCCAGGGAAAATTCACCCAGCACAGGCAGCAAGCCACAGGAGTGGATTTCTTCACTGGGTACACAGAGACAGAGGCTGCCCCTCCCTAGAGCAGCCTTGAAAACCAATTGAAATACAGTAAACATAAACCCTGATAAAGGTTCCAGGCTAGGTGTGAGTGATTCAGAAGCTAGCCCCTCAGGGAAAAGCTACTCTTTGCTGAGAGGCCTCAACTCTACCCAGAACCTAGCCTCATCACAGCATCTCTAAACTAGAGGAAACAGCCATCTCCCTCTTTTCTGATACTCAAAGCAGATCTCCCTCCCATTGAACTAGCCTGGGAGGAGGATCCAAAAATACTGAGTAAGAAGAGCATTTTTCTGCCTGCTCATACTAACTGACTTAAGAAACCAACCAAGCCACAGCAAAATCAAACACCACAAGCAGACCAGAGACTCCAACTAGAGACAGGTTAAGGACACAGGGGAGATACAGGATCTTCCCATCCCCCCCCCAAAAAAAAATCAAAGAACTTTTTTGTACCTTTTATTACAATTTTTTTTCTAAAACTTTTTTAAAATTTTAATATTGAATTTTTTTGAAAAAAAAATTGTTTTCTATTAACTTTTTTTCTTCCTCTTATAATTTTTATTTTAAGGGTATAAGTGTGTGCTTCGTCTCTTTTTTCTTTTTTTTCTTTCTTTTCCTTTCTTTTTTGTTTAGCGCTACTGATCTTCAGATCCTTTTTTTCTTTCCTTCTCATTCTTTTCACCTTTTCTTCTCCTTTGTTCTTCTTTGCATGACTTAATTGCTCTTCTGCTCGTCCTCAGGTATATCTGTAGATGATTATTAGATCTTATCGCCCATTGTGTACACACTTAATCAAGAAATGTCTTACTCAAGTCAAAAACTTTTAGACTTAAATTCCTTAATAGTAGTACTACCTCTCTCTCTCTCTCTCTCTCTCTCTCTCTCTCTCTGTATATATATATATATATATATATATATATATATATATATATATAAAGAGGTAGTATATATATATATATATATAAAGAGGTAGTATATATACGTATATATATATAATATTTTAAGCATTTTTTAAGTTTCCCACATCTCCTTTTTATCCCTACGCTTATCTTATCCTATCCACATTCTTCTCTGAATATTACGTTTTTAATTTGCATGATTTTTAAGTTTTTAAGTGTTTCACTTTTTAATTTTTAATAGTTGTTTTTCAATTTTTTCTTTTCTCTTTTTATATCTTTCCCTTCTTTTCTTTTCTCTCTCTCTACTATCATTCTTTTTATTCTATCCAACCTATTTCCTGCTTTGAGATTAGGACTTAGTTAAGTTAACTCATCCTCTGCCTTTCCATATCCTTCTATTCCTATTTTTACCTACATCTCTCCCTAAACCTAATAATTAGTAGTTTGCCATATTCTTCTTTGTGGTTCGTAACCCATTAATATATTGTTGTTTGATGTTGAATAGATTTATATGTTGGACTACAGTGTATCTGCAGACTTTGACTGAGCAACTACAGATGTTGGTTGATGCTTACCTTAAGATAGTGATCTAGCACAAAAGTGGTGTTGCTTTCATCCCAAATGGGCAGGGCAAGCAGGAAAAACACAAGAAAAATGGTAAGTCCGGGTATCTCAACTCCCACTCATGATAATCAGTGGACAGAACAGATAATAATCCAGAAGAGAGTTCCCAAAAAGCTCAACAGACACTACAGGTATACATGGTAAATGAAAAGATTGAAAACCTGCAACAGACTCTGTATGAGCGTGATAGGGAGAGAGAGAAGGCAAAAGAAAGGCCAATACAGGAATATCATGAGCATGAGGAAGCTACTCAAAGATTGATACAGGAATTGTGTGAGCAACTTGAGAGTACTCTAAAAGAAATAAAGGAATGGTGTGAGCAGGCTGAGATCAGTCAAAGAGAGCTAGAGGAATCACATGAACCGGAGGAAGCTAATCAAAGAGTAATACAGGAATTGAGAGAGCAAGATGAGAATACTCAAAGATCATTAAAGGCATTCATGGAATCCATAAATGGAGAAATGAAAGAACTAAAGAAGTCCACAAAGGGAATGCTGAATGGAACCCAGCAGAAGGAATGGGAGTCCAAGAAAACTATAACCAATCAACTAAGTGATTTGAGAATAAACACTGAACACCAAAATAAGGAAGTAAGAAGTCATACAAGATCTAAAACAAATCTCCAACAAAAAATTTGAAGCCATCAAAGCCGACCAACTAGAAAGAAAAGAAAAGAAAAACAAAGTAAAAATCTTGATTGTAGGTTAGAACATACAGAAGATTGAATCTCGGGGATTGAAGACAAAATCGATATTACAGAGAAAAAACATATAACCATCCAAGACAAATCCAAGAAATATGATAGATCTATTCAACCATCAGAAGGCCTAATCTGAGGATAATGGGTATAGAGGAGCACTTAAAAACAGAAGTTAATAGTCTAGGAAATTTGTTTAACAGGAACCTAGCCGAGAACTACCCAAACATGAAAAAAGATAGGCCTATCCAGATACAATAAATTTAGGACTCCAAATAGACCAGACCAGAATAGGACATCCCATTGTCACATTATAATCCACACTGGATCAATTCAGACCAAGGAAAAGATCCTTAAAGCTGTCAAGGAGAAAAGATGAATCACCTATAAAGGGAAACCAATTGGAATCACCTCAGAGTTCTTAGCAGAGACAATCAAAGCAAGAAGAGCCTGGAATGATGTATGCCATGCCCAAAAAACAAACAACTATCAACCAAGAATACTGTACCCAGCTTTACTCTCCTTCATAACCGAAGGTAAACTAAAAACCTTCCATACCAAAGAACAACTGAAACAATATATCTCTACCAAACCAGCCCTACAAAAGGTTCTTAATGATTTTCTACACAGAGAAAACCAACAAGACCACAATAAAAGCCAAGAAACCACATCCAAACTGAGAATCCAAGAACCATAGGAAGAACCCAGTTGCTGCAGCCCCCAAGAAGCTTCATAAAATGGCAGAAACTCCCAAATACCTCTTAGTCCTATCTGTCAACATTAACGGACTTAACTCTCTAACTAAGCAATATAGATTGCCCAGTTGGATTAAAAAGCAAGATCCTTCTATCTGTTCCCTTCAGGCATCACATCTTGCCAATAAAAACAACGACATTTTCAACATGAAAGGCTGGAATCAAATCTACCAAGCAAACGGCCCCCATAAACAGGTAGGTTGCAATCCTAATATCAGATAAAATAAACTTCAAATTAAAATTAGTAAGAAGTGATGAAGAAGGTTGCTACATATTAATAATTAAGGGATCTCTCCTCCATGAGTATATTACAATTGTAAATACCTATTCACCAAACAACGGAGCACCCAAATTTATCCAAGAAACACTACTTTTCCTCATATCCCACATAGATCCAAAGACATTAATTGTTGGGTACATTAACACACCACTTTCCCCACTAGATAGATCAACTCGAGAAATTGCATAGATCGAATAGTTTTAATAGATATCTACCGAATATTTCACCCAGCAGCATAAAAATACACGTTTTTCTAAGCAAGACATGGAACATTTTTCAAAATAGTACACATTATAGGCCACAAAGCAAACTTGTCCAAATTCAAAAATGTTGAACTTATACCTTGCATTCTCTCAGACCACAAGGGAATAAAATTAGAACTCAACACCAAAAGCCACCAAAGAAAGTCCTGTAACATACGGGGGCTGAACAACAACAAACTGCTGAATCACGAGTGGGTCATGGAAGAGATTAGAAAGGAAATTCAAATGTTCATGATGTTCAACAAAAATGAACACACAGATTAACAGCTCCTCTGGGACACAGCAAAGGCAGTACTCAGGGGCAAGTTTGTAGCTCTGAGTTCCTACATCAACAAATTGGAAAGATCTGAAACCAACAGTTTAATAAGGCATCTGAGCCTCCTTAAATAACAGCAGCAATATAAACCCCAATACAGTAGATGGAAAGAAATAATTAAAATTAAATCAGAATTAAATGAATTAGAATCCACAAAAAACCATAGAAAGAATTAACAAAAGAAAGAGTTGGTTCTTCTAAAAAAATAACAAAATTGACCGACCGTTAGCAAACCTTATCAGAAAAAGAAAAGAACAACCCAAATAAATAAACTCAGAGATTAGAAAAGAAACATCACTAGAGAAAAAACCAAGATTCAGAGCATTATAAGGGAATACTTCTCAAAACTTTATACTAATAAATTGGAGAACTTGGAAGAAATGGACCTTTTCCTAGCAAATATGGACATGCCGAAACTAAACCAAGATGAGTTAAATCATTTTAACAGTCCCATATCAAGTATTAAAACAGAAACAGCAATTAGAGTCCTCCCATCTAAGAAAAGTCCAGGACCAGATGGTTTCGCAGCAGAATTCTACGAGGCATTCAAAGCAGAGCTCACACAAATACTCCTCCAACTCTTCAATGAAATTGAAAAAGAAAGTTCACTACTGAACTCATTCTATGAATCCATCATAACCTGTCGGGTCTTTGTCAGTCCCACAAATGATGGATGGGGGCCAAGGGAAGGTAAGTCGGCCGCTCGAACGTTACCCAGCCTACCTTAGCCCTTGAGATAATCAGTCCCTGTGGGTAGTCAAGTCAAGCAGGATATCTCATTTATTAACACAGAGCAGGCCCTTTTTAAAGCAAAAAATGCAGAGGGTAACATGGCAGTGGAGGAGAAGGAACCAATCACTGTCAAGGTCACACCCTATCATGCACCTAAGCTTCCATGGGCTGGTTACACACTGAACGTAAACCAAATTGGGCTCGGCCTACTCAACTCCCTCTCAGTACCATTTTTGGTACCCATGTGCTCTACAGATTCTCCCTTTTTTGTTTTAATGGCAGACCCACCTCTCAATTAGTTATCCTTTTCCCTCCTCTTTAAAGGTTATTTTAACAGGATTACATTGGTAAGAATAGCATTGGCCACGTTGGGGGTTTGAGGCAAGTCTGGGGTCCTGATTTGCCAGACAAGGATAGGGAGGGCCCTCGTGCATGATCCAAGAGCCTGTGCCAGTTACCTCATATCCCCACCTAGCACAATAATAAACATCAGTCCCACCACAGTTAGAAATGTCCAAAGCAGTTCAATTTGTTCCTGGGCATATATAAAAGTCAGTAGTATCTTGTAAGGTCATTCTCTTCATAACATGGGATCAGCCTGGGTATTGGGAGTTCTACACATGTGGCACGGTGCATCCTCATGAGCCCCCACACTCAGGCCATTCTACTATAGTCCATAAAAACATGGAAAATATAAAACAAACTGCAGACATAGCAAAGTAATCCTGGGCACCTGGTGTCTTTTAAGTAAGCCAGTTCCTTATACGTGCCTTTAAGCAAGCACAGGGGTCAAGAAGACTTTTGAGCTTTACTCTCAGCTCCCAACGGCTCCCGACTTCTGCCCCTTCTTTGTTTAAAGAAGCAAACCCGTTTGTCCTAGGATGGATGGAGTGCCTTGTCTGCCTTACCCGTCATCAGGAACTTCTTCAGAGCGAAGCTGAAGGTTGTGTCTTTGGTTGGTCAGACTGACACCCCCTCTTACCTGTCTCTGGCTGTGATTCTTCTCGAGGGAAATTCATTCCCTTGGAGCTTGATCTTATGTAACTGGCTGGCTAAGCTCATAAGAGTTTTGCAGTGCACGTGTAATGCAAGGAAGGCATAGGAAAACCATCAACAAAAGCATTACCAGGTCAAGAAATGTCGTTAGCAGTCCTTTAACATTAGTCAAGAATGGGATAGCAGTCTTTGCCCCTTCAGAGTCCAGAGGTGGGGCTTGTTCTAATCCAGCTATTTGCCTGTGGGGTTGTAAAAGATCTAAACTGGAAGCATAACAAAAGATGATTGTTTAACAATAAGTATGGATTCAATAATGCCGTTATACAAGCAATTAGTAAAAGGACAATTAAAGCAGGTAACATTAAAATAATTAGCTCTACAGAAATATTAAACGTCGTCCGTACATAATGACGTAGGGTGGTGATCAAAATGAAGGTCAGGCCACCAGGTCTAAGGGACAGCATCTTTTGTGGTACTACTGATGATTTCTGCATTGCCAGCGCTGATCACTGCCCAGGTCACCCGTTGAGGTTGATGTATGTTCCATAGGGTCATTGCCAGGACTGGGAGGGTCAGGACAGCCAACAGCTGGAGTATCACCATCTGCAATTAGAGTGCACAAGAGCTTCTCAAGGGCTGGTTGCCCTTGGGGATGGTTAATGGTTATCTTTCTGTCTTTCCTCTTTTAAACACAAGCCTCGGCCACCATAGCCGTTTTTCTTTTCTTGTTGGTTAGTTTATTCTTGGACATCCTCCTGTATAGAGGAAATGGGTAAAAACTTAAAGTTCCTGGCAGGTATCTAAATGGGCATTGTCTCCCCTATTGGAAAAAACCCATCCAAATCCCCTGCCCATAGTAACTAGCGGGTCAGGTCCTCTCCATTGTTGTGTCAGGAGGTCATTTCACCTGACTTTTACTTGGGGCTTAGAGTTTAGTTGTCCCCAGTGCTTCTGAAATCTGGATTCAGTTGCTTTTTTTGAAAAATTTCAAATATTAATGGTAAACAAAGCTATGGAACTGCAAAACTATTGCCTGATTGCTTTCTGTAATTGTAATAACTTCTTGGGACATCCTGTCTTTTAGTAGGATAAATAAGGGCACAAGACTATCTTTAGGGACAGAAACCCATGGCAACATCCAATTGATTTCCCCTAAAAGACTCTGAAGTTGGATTAAAATTAGAGAGGCTAGAATATCCAGCAAAGGCTTAAGGGGGCTGGCCTGAGTCAAGGTAAGGTGGGACCCTAGCATTTTAAAAGGAGGTACCTTTTGAATTTTATTGAGGGCTATGGTAAAACCCCCCTTTTTAAATATGGTGAGAACCTGGGCCAGAAGGCCCTCCAGGTGTCCGGGGTCTTGTTGCCCCAGAATTATATTATCCATGTAGGCATAAGCAATGGAGGTATCTAAATCCAGCACAGGCCCTAAAAGTGTGACCAAGTATTGTTGGCAAAAGGCCAGGCTGTTGGCCATTCCCTGTGGCAGCACCATCCATTCAAACCTCCCATCAGGCTCGGAAAATTAAGAGAAGGGATGGAGAAAGAATACTTCTCACAGTCATCTAGATGAAGGGGGATATAAAAAAATTTAATATCAATCAAAACCAAGGTATATTCTGAAGGTATAGTGGGCATCCAGGGCATGCCTCTTAGGAGCGTTTCTGCTAGCTCCATTCTTTCATTTACTTAACATAGATCTTGGAGCATATGCCAAGCCTCCGAGGCTTTTTGAATAACAAATACGGGTGTGTTCCAAGGAGTCACAGTAGGGCATATGTGCCCAAGGTTTATCTGTTCCTCCACCAGATGGTTGAGGGCTACAAGTTTAGGTATGGTTAATGGCCGATGCTCCACCCAAATAACGCTTCAAGTGTAAATCAAACTTGGATCGACAATCCTTTTTCGAATGGTATCCCTCCCTGCCCCTGGGGCAGGGTGTAGGGGGCGGTTTGCACACCCCCACTCACCCCCCCCACAAGGTTGGCGAGGATTGTTGTAAACAGTCCCTCTTAAAGTGCCCCTCCTGCCCACATTTAAAACAAATCCCTCTTCCCGATGGTCTTGGGGTTCCTCGGCCCTGGGCTGCCAGCACCTGGTAATAGCCTCAGTCATTGCAGACATCTGAGCTTGTAAAGCTAAAGCTAATGATTGAAACTGTTGCTGTTGTGTTCCTACATCCTGCGAGACCACCACACATCTGCTCAAGGAACTCTCTCTCAATCCCGTGCAGGCCATGCGATGGTCTTCATTCATTCCTTCCCACACCAGCAGCTTTACAGACTGATCTCAGAAGTTCCCTGCTGGCAGCTTGCAGTGAATGCTCTGTTGGACTCAGTCTACAAGCTCAGCTAGAGGCTCACCAGGTTTTTGTTTCACTCCTGCTATGGGAGACTCAGTAGGCCCATCATCCAGTTTGTACCATGCAGCAAGTCCTGCCTGCCTCACCTGGTCACGGTACGGGCCAGGTATTGCGGCCTGTTTGACTCCAGTGGAGTACCCTTCCCCCATCCCTGTTAACATGGCATAAGTAATAGGTATCTCGGGTTGAGCCTGCCATATATTCTTTGCTGCACTCCGTATTCCTCCTTAAAGAAAGCACATCACTTAATAAACTGAGAACTGGTAAGGACAGATTTGGTCACATCCAGCCACTCCTTAGGGACACATGGGTGATAAACAATATGCTGTAAAAAGTTCTGGGCCCAAGGAGAGTTTGGGCCATACTCCACCACCGCCTTGCGGAGCTCTTTAAGATCTTTAGCATCCCATGGATACCATTTTCAGGGCCTGTTAGATCCTGGTGCCAGATTGACCGGATACGCTTGGGGAAGCGAATCCTGTAGCCTAGGGTCCAGGCTCTCAACTGGCCCTTCCCTTCCAGGGTAGGCCTCTGAGTAGGTTACTTCCCAAGGCCTTGGCCCCTCCACAGAAGGTCGGTAAGGATCCGAGTCTTGCAGGTACCTCTTGAGGGTCGAGTAGGGTACCGTACCTCCTCCCCAATTGGGGGAGGGGGCCTAGGACTGTCAGGAACACTGAGTCAGTGGGAGTAACTTTCACCCACTTTTTGACTTCCACTGTGAATGTTTCAGTGTGTTCTCCATCAAATTTGACCCATTCTTTTTCTTTCTCAATTCCCAAGTCCTCCTTTACTCCTATGCCTAATGTTGCCTCCTCCTCCTCCTTCTCTGAGATAGAATTACACATACTAAAGTTTTCACTTACCCTGAAAGACCATTTAGCCTCCACCAGTATCTTTTCCTTTCAAGCCCCAAGTTGGGCGCCAGATGTCCGGTCTTTGTCCATCCCACACAAGATGGACAGGGTCCGCGGAAAGGTAAAGCAGATGCTCACACGTTCCTCAGCCTCCTTTAGCCTGGGAGACAATCAGACCCAGCGGGGAGTCAAGTCAAGCAGGAAAACTCATTTATTAACACAGAGCAAGTCCTTTTTAAAGCAAAAAAAAGCAGCGAGTGAAATGGCAGTGGAGGAGAAGGAAAAATCAATGTCAAGGTCACACCCAATCATGCACCTAAGCTTCCTCGGGCTGCTTACGCAAATTGGGCTCTGCCCACTCAACTCACTCTCAGCACCATCTATGCTGCCCATGTGCTTTACAATAACCCTCATCCCAAAACCAGGCAGGGACTCATCAAAGAAAGAGAACTGTAGATCAATTTCTTTTTTTTTTTTTGTAGACCCATTTCTTCAGTGAATATTGATGCAAAATTTCTCAAGAAAATTATGGTCAATCGACTTCAACAATTCATCCAAAAAATCATACACCACGATCAAAGAGGATTCATTCCAGGGATGCAAATCTGGTTCGATATACACAAATCAATTAATATAATTCATCACATCAACAGGAGCAAAGACAAGAACCACATGGGTATTTCAATAGATGCAGAAAAAGCATTGGACAAGATAAAACATCCCTTTATGTGAAGGTTCTGGAAAAATTAGGAATCCATGGAACATTCCTCAATACAATAAAGGCTATATAAGATGAACCTGCAACAAGCATTATACTTAATGGTGAAAAACCAAAGCAATTTCCTCTTAACTCAGGAAGGTGACAAGGTTGTCCATTGTCTCCATTACTCTTCAATCTAGTATTAGAATACCTAGCTAAAGCAATAAGACAAAGAGCCAACATAAAGAGGATCCAGATAGGGAAAGAAGAAGTAAAATTCCCCTCTTTGCAGATGACATGATCTTGTATTTAAAGAATCCCACAACCTCCACTCCCAAATTACTCAAGCTGGTTCAAAACTTTGGCAAAGTAGCAGGGTATAAAATTAACCCTCAAAAATCAATGGCTTTTCTACATGCCAACAATGAGAAAAGTGGGGCTGAAATTAGGAAAGCAACTCCATTTGTAATAGCCCCAAATAAAATAAAATACCTAGGAATTAACATAACCAAAGAAATGAAGGACCTCTATGATGAAAACTTTAAAAACCTGAAAAAGGAAATCAAAACAGAACTTAGAAAGTGGAAAAAACTCCCATGCCTCTGGATTGGAAAGATCAAAATCCTGAAAATGGCAATACTTCCCAAGGCTATCCACAAATTCAATGCAATACCTATCAATATTCCATCCTCATTCTTCAAGGAAATAGAAGAGGCAATCCAAAAATTCATATGGAACAATAAAAGACCCCGAATAGCTAAAATGATCCTCAACAGAAAGAACAGTGCTGGAGGAATATCAATAACAAATGTCAAACTCTACTACAAAGCCGTAGTAATCAATACAGCTTGGTACTGACACAAGAACAAACCTCAGGACCAATGGAATAGAATTAAAAACCCAGAAATGAACCTACAGAAATATAGCCATGTAATTTTTGATAAAGGAGCCAAAAAAATAGAATGTAAGAAAGACAGTAAATGGTGCTGGAAAAATTGGTTAACTAATTGCAGAAAATTAAGCTAGATCCTTATGTATCACCCTGCACCAGAATCAACTCCAAATTGATCAAAGACATCGGAGTCAAACAGACATCCTGAAAACATTACAGGATGGAATAGGAGAAACCATAGGACTCCTTGGAACAGGCCGCAATTTTCTTAATAGAGACCCAGAAACACAACAAATCAAAGAAAGGTTGGACAAATAAGATTGCATGAAATTGCAGAGCTTCCACATGGCAAAGGACATAGCTAGCAAGATCAATTGAAACCTCACAGATTGGGAGAAGATCTTCACTAGCCTTACAATTAGACAAGGGTCTCATATCTAAAATATAGTTGTTACTCAAAAAATTAAATCCTCCAACCACAAATCCTCAAAGAATCAACTGCCCAATAAATAAGTGGGCTAATGTCTTAAAGAGAAACTTCTCTAAAGAAGAAAGAAGGATGGCCAATAGACACATGAAGTAATGCTCAAACTCCCTCTCCATAAAAGTAATGCAAATCAAAACAACATTGAGATACCACCTCACCCCCATTAGAATCGAAAAAATCAAGAACTCTAATAACCACAGATGCTGGACGGGATGTGGACAGAAGAGAACCTTACTGCATTTTTGGTGGGAGTGTAAATTTTCAACCACTTTGGAGAGCAGTATGGAAGTTCCTCAAAAGACTCCATATAGAGCTTCCATATGACCCCGCAATCCCACTTTTGGGCATTTTCCCAAATGATAACAAACAAGGCCACACTAAAGCTCCCAGAACGACTATGTTTATTGCAGCAGCATTTACTGTAGCTAAGATATGGATCCAACCCAGATGTCTCTCAATAGATGAATGGATTAAGATAATGTGGTATATATACACAATAGAATTCTATGCCTCCATCAGAAAGAATGACATTTCCCCATTTGTTAGAAAATGAAATGAATTGGGAAAATTATATTAAGTGAAGTAAGCCAGGCCCAAAGAAACTTAGGTCCCATGGTTTCCCTTATTTGCAATAACTAGTACATGTCTGAGTCAAGCAGAAAATGTCAGATACGTTGATGTTAGAGAAATGAACCCTAAGTTATGTATTCAAATGCTTTTTTTCTTTAGGTGATTGTTTCAAACACATTTATAAGATTAGTTTTTGTTGTTTTGTGTGTCCCTCCTCCATGGTATAACCCAAGCTTTCACTGTATTTTAGGTTGTTATAATTTGTGGAGGAGAAGTGAAAAAACAAATAGTTTAAATAGGGATACAAGTAGATTCATTGCAACAATGAGATGTACATGATGTTATGTGCAAAAACGAATTTCAGGTCTTTGGTGGGGGCGGGGAGGATTGAGAGGGGTTAGAGGGAGATGGGCAGGGACGGAAAGGGGAAACAAACAAGAGGCAACAATGCTTGATATGAAATGTATTCGTTATCTTGCCCATGTAATTGTAACTCCTCTGTATGGTATTTTCACAGTAAGAAAAAAATCAAAAATAAAATAAAATAAATGAATGCTTGAAGACCTTAAAAATAAGAAATTGCAACTCCTCTGCAGGTATTTTCACAATAAAAAAATTTATTAATAAAAAATTGTTAAAAAAAAAAAAAGAAAACAATTAAGAAAATTATTCCAGGGCTGGGAAGGTGGCTCAGTGGTAGAGTGCTTGCGTTGCATTCATGAGGCCCTGGGTTCAATTCCTCAGCACCACATAAGCAAAAAGAAAAAAAGCCGTCCTTGAGCTGAAGAGCTGAAGGACAGCGCCCAGGCCCAGAGTTCAGGCCCCACCAACGACCCTCTCCAAAAAATATTCCAAGGCTGGTTTGCTCTAAGACTATATTTCTTTTCTTGTTCTAGTTTTCATATTCCAAAAATTCAATGGATGTTGGCATTCAGGAACATCTTCATAGACACTAATATTGGATGCCCTTAAGTGGAATTGTTTTATTTCATTTGTTATTTTCCCAAATAAAGCACCATGATTGTGTATTTTGTTTCTTTTCACTGTTACTGGCTCTTATGTTGAGAATACTTTTTTCCTTGCAAAGAAGAGAAAAGCAATTTGATTGAGCAAATAACATATGGCTTTCATAAAATGCAGATGCATATATTTGTGTCTTCTGTCATTTCTAAAATTTCTTCCAGAAAAAGTTATTAATTACTCATAAGAGATACCTAATTTCAAGGTATTCCAGTTATCACATACACTTTTTGATTAAGTTATTTCTGTATAAACTCAAAATAAACAGAAATTCGTTTTAAAAACTATAGTTTACAAAGAGTGTTTAGCCAACACCGAAAATATTTCTAGGTATTCTGCATTTTGTGTGAAGTATTTTTAACAATAGTTTTTTTGCTGACATGTAAATCACGTGCAATATATTATCTTTTTTTATTGTATACATTTTAGTGGTTTGGAAGCGAATTTTATAATCATGGGTTTTTCAAGCCAAATTTTCACAAACTTGCATTTCTTATAATAGAAAATCTGTATACTTTAGAACAGACATTAAAATAGATATAAAATTCAATTACAGGTATTTGTCCAGCATACATCCGCTATAGTGTGTCTTTTCAAAATTTATTTTTGTAGATTATTTCTAGGGTCTAACATATACCGTTCCAGTGTACTGTCAATGAAACACATTACATGTGCAAACAAGTTTTTTACTTCTCTATACATTCATAGAAGTGTAATGCATGGATCCTATACAATTCTCTTTGACCTTTTGAAGACATGAAAACTTGCTTGCTAAAATGATTGAAGTATTATACAAATCGATCTGCTATGTGAAGTATAGCAATTTCTCCACAAATTCGGTAGAGTGCTCGCCTTGAGCTGAAGGGCTGAGGGATAGCATCTAAGCCCAGAGTTCAAGCCCCATGACCAACAAAAAAAGTGAGTGTTCCTCCTTCAAACCAAGGGTTGATGAGACCCCCCCGGCAGAGTACTGGAATACTTAGTACATCTCTGAGACAGTTTCGCTGGGGTCTTATCAAAGGAGCTTGGCTTGAGACAAAGAAGTGCAGTCCGTGGCTAATTCCTTAGGACTGGGCTGCCAGAACATTTCATTTGCCTCATAAGCTAGTGGAGCCTTAGCAATTTGATTGCTGAGAGACTAGGATTTAAGGAAGGAGCCAGTGGCACCCAACATCCACGCTCACCTAGGAAATCACTATCGTGGAGGCTTTTGAAGGAATATAGACAGAAGAAAGGAAGCAACTTTAACTTTAATTGGGGGCTTGAGTGCTGTCCCATTTCTAGCATTCTACCAATTGAGTCCCAGGTCCAATTCTGGCCTTTGGCTGGTTAATTGAAGATAAGTGTATTTAGATTTTTACAAACTAGCAGGGTTCAAACTGTGATTCTCAGATCTCACCCTCCTGATTAGTAGGATTAGAGGCATGAGCCATTGTGCCTTTACTTGGACAGATGCACATAAGCATCTTCACAGAAGTTGTATAGACATATCTCCACTTTTGTCTGTCATGTTTACATTACCATGTGGGACTTAGCGAGTCCCATGTGTGTCCTGTTAGTTCAGAAAAGGAGAAGCATAGATTTAACTTCCTTCTCTCCTCCCATTGATACAGATCCTTCTATCGTAACTGGGAGGAAGATGAACAAGTGAAAAAGTAAGTGGACACTGGCATAAAGAGAAGTTCTATCCTTGAAAACTTGGTATCTTTGAGGTTTCTGAATCAAACTCAACATTCTTCTTTGCACACCAGTTGTGATTTTAACCAGGGGGTTGAGGCTTGGCATTTCAGTGGATAGCAGATTACACAGTTGTGGTTGTGGTTGTGCATTTGGACTCTCATGGATGACAGGGAGGGCTGTGTATAGCAAGTCAGATCCAGTGGGGAAACAAACTTCTCTTCCTATTAAAGGGATAATTTTAGAGGATTATATTTGAGAAATTGCTAGAATTGGGTTGTGAGGAGCATCCTGCTTGCAGGAGTCTCTTCCCACTTCCCAACATGCAAGTCCTGCCAGAAAGAGGCTATAATACAAGGCTCAGGATGTGGATGGTCGGCTCTCATTTTCCTTGTCATCAATCTGTCCAAAGCGTTGTTTGTTTCATCCTCCCTATGTGGATGGACTTCTACCCTGATGATTTCTATGAGCCCAAGAACAATGACATCTTGAAAAGAACTTACACAGTATGTCAAGCTCAACATGCCCTCTTCAGACCTGCTCTTCCACTTACCTATTTTTCTGGACCAGCTGGAGGAACCCATGAGACCAAGAAAAAGAGGAAGAAGTCCTTGTTTAGATGCCTCAGAGCTTGTGAGTAGGGATGGAACCTGAGTCTCTAGGGATGTGCCTGATTGGCCAAGAGCCCTTAGTACTCACCAGCTTGGCAAAATGTCCTTTTATGGATATTCTTTTTCAGGTAATGTCTGTTCTCCTTTTGAAAGAACTTGGAAGTAGCCTCTCGTTAGAAACAGCCTACCTCCTCATCAGTGTTCAGTCCCAACTCAATTTCTACTGCTTCTCCCATTAGATCCTCTTGGAAGTTTAGTGACACCTTAACTTCTCGGGTCTACTCAAAGACTCCTGTATCTATTTTCATTCTCAGGTGTGCATCACTGTAGAGAAGCTCCTGCAGAACTCCAGATAAATAACCCATCAGTGATGTCGTCTATGGTGACTGATGGAAATTGGAAGCCATCGCTGACCTCCAGAAATCATGTGAAGGTAGAGGGGTTTTTTCAATTTATAGAAAGGCCCAAGTAGGTTTTGAGTCCTGCGGACATCCCACTGATTCTGAACCCCACATGTGATGCACGTGTATCTACACATACCACCAAGGAAGAATACAATACAGAATGTCTTCCATAAGTGTTCACAATCCAGCTAGATCAGCTCTAAACCAGTCCAAAAAAAAAAAAAAAACACGTCTTGGTGTGCAGGGTAAATGTGTGCTAATGGAAAATGACTCCTGTCTATGTTTAGGAAAACCAATAATTGAGGTCCAAAATCTAGATTCAGTTGAGGAAAGGGAATCTTTCCTCACAGAATACCGAGACCAATCTCTCCTCTTGCAAGGGATCCAAGTTCCAATTGATGAATTAGAATCTGTCCCTCCCTGGACACAGGAAGAAAATCCTGTCTTTAATGAGGAAGTACATCCGGTTGAAGACTCTGAGGCAGAATTTCCGCCTGAAGGCAACTTAGAATCCAATCTAGATTTTGACATTCCTTCTCCCCTTCCTGAGAAAATCCTTATTTTTCTTTTTGTCCTGATTTTTGTAAAAAGTTCACTCTATTTCTTTTTCTAACTTTATTAAAATGTCAATGTTTTTGACATATTCTAGAATTCATGAATCTTAAATATGTTTCTTTTTAAACCTACAATCTGAAGCATCGTGCATACCTGTTCTGGAGTTGGGGAAACCGAGTGACAGGGGGCTGTAGAAGAGAGCTTACTGGATATAATGGGAGCTGTTAACTGCAACAAGATTGGCAAGGAAGCCAAGCCATGCCTGCATGGGGTGATAAGGTGGCTACAAAAGGTGTAGGACATAGCAGATCAGATGTCCTAGAAAGCTATTCTGACAATTGGGAAAAATACCACAATACTTATAGTAGTATGTGGGACTCTCTTCCAACAATGAGTTCAAATCTGTAGACTTTTTCACTGTATTCATTTGCTTTGGGCAAATATGGAAGAAAAATTTGGCTCCAATAATATAAATAGTCTACTTTGGGCTGAAAATATTTGACAAAATATATAGGAGATATGTATGCCGAATCTGTGGGCTTTCTATTGATCTTTTTTTTTTTTTTTTGTCGGTCATGGGGCTTGAACTCTGGGCCTGGGCGCTGTCCCTCAGCTCTTCAGCTCAAGGCAAGCGCTCTACCACTTGAGCTACAGCTCCACTTCCGGTTTTCTGGTGGTTTATTGGAGATAGGAGTCTCACGGTCTCTTCTGCCCGGGCTGGCGTTGAACCGCGATCCTCAGATCTCAGCCTCCTCAGTAGCTAGGATTACAGGCGTGAGCCACCAGCGCCCGGCCTTTCTATTGATCTTGCTAGCTTTGTCCTTTGCCAGGCAGAAGCTCAGCAATTTCATGCAATTCCATTTGTCCAACCTTTCTTTGATTTGTTGTGTTTCCGGGTCTCTATTAAGAAAATTTCGGCCTGCGCCAAGAAGTCCTAGGGTTTCTCCTATTCCATCCTGTAATGTTTTCAGAGTGTCTGCTTTGACTCTGAGGCCTTTGGAGTTGATTCCTGGGCAGGGTGATATATAAGGATCTAGCTTTAATTTTCTACAAGTAGTTAACCAATGTTGCCAGCACCATTTACTGAAGAGGATGTCTTTCTTCCCTTCTATTTTTTTAGCTCCCTTATCAAAGATTAGATGGCTATAGGTCTGTAGGTTCATTTCTGGGTTTTCAGTTCTATTCCATTGGTCCTGAGGTCTGTTCTTGTGCCAGTACCAAGCTGTTTTGATTACTATGGCTTTCTAGAAGAGTTTGAAATTTGGTATTGATATTCCTCCAGCAGTGTTCTTTCCATTGAGGAGCGTTTTTGTTATTCGGGATCTTTTATTGTTCCATATGAATTTTTGGATTGCCTCTTCTATTTCCTTGAAGAATGAGGTTGGAATTGTGATAGGAATTGCAATAAATTTGTAGATAGCCTTGGGAAGTATTGCCATTTTCACGATGTTAATCTTTCCAATCCAGGAGCATGGGAGTTTTTCCCATTTTGTAAGTTCTGTTTTGATTTCCTTTTTCAACTTGCGGTGGGGGAGGTTTGGGTGGGGGGAGGTGGAGGGAGGATAGGAAGGGATGCGAAGGGTAAACAAAGAGGAGGCTACAATGCTTGATAAGAAATGTACTCACTATCTTGCCCATGTAATTGTAACCCCTCTGTACAGTATTTTCACAATAAAAAAAGAGGCTGAGAAAAGAGGATCAAGGTTTTAAGTCTGGACAGGAAACTGGATCAGACTCATCTTCAATGATTTCTAAAAAAGCTTGAGGTACAGTTTGGTTCAAGTGGTAGAGTGATAGACTGGAGCATAAGCTTCAGGGACAGTGTCCAGGCCCTGAGTTCAAGCCCTAGGACCAGCACAAGCACACACACACACACACACACACACACACACACACACACACACACACACACACTAAATTTTGTGTGTTCCTATCATCCTGCTTAACAATATATTCCCTCTTCCAAGCTCACCTGATTTTTTTTTGTTTTAAAAGGGACTTCCTGTGTAGCACAGGCTGCTCCTAAACTTACAATCCTCCTGGGTCCTGGGAGTACAGGCATACCTACAATAATTGGATTTACTCAGTAACTCTATAAAATATTCGCAAGAAATACATTCATACTCATGAAGATATTTGGCTTAAAGCTGTTCACAGTAATATTCTACTGTACAAAATGTAAATATTATAACTGGACATGGTATTATCCTACCACATGGTAATACCAGCCAATACTCAGGAACCTGACACAGGAGAAAAAGCAGGTAAGGAAAGCCTGGTCTACACAGCAAAACCTGGTCTCCAAAGGAAAGAAATTCTATAAATATTAATCTACTATGAAACATACAATATGTTAAATTTATATAATGTAACAAATAGATCATTGTTAATAGAAATAAAATCTTGGCAGAAATTTTAAATACATACATATGCATAAATATTTAAACTTGGAGAAATAAAATTTCAAGTGCTTTATTCTGCATCTTTCAGTCTACCTGTCACCTACTTATTTACTGACCCATTGATTTCTGTTTAGTCTTCACAAAACACTGTTCTCCCACATAAGTACACAAAATTGTAAAACAAAAAGTACAAAACAAACATTATCATAAATACAAATATAGTTTAATCCCTACCATAATAATTCGGAGAAAATATACATTAAGTTAATGGCATTGTATACTGCTCAGGAAGGGGAGTCTAGGAAAATGTAGATCGTGTGTGTGTCTGTGTGTGTGTGTGTGTGTATGTGTGTGTGTCTGTGTCTGTGTCTGTGTCTGTATGTTTTCCATGAGTAAATAATGGAGTTAGAATTAGACCTATTATTCTTGCTTGGTCTTTTTGCTCAAAGCTGACACTCTACCACTTGAGCCACATCTCCACTTCTGGATTTTGGTTTCTTAATTGGAGAAATATCTCAGATTTTCTGCATGGGCTGCTTTAAACCTGAATCCTCAGTTTTTGACCTCTAAAGTACTAGGTTTTAAAATATGAGCCACTGGTGAAAAGCAACTACGTTAACATTTTTGCATGTTTAAATGAATTTTAAAGTAAGACATATATGTTACTTTTGAGAATGGCTGGAAATAGTAATTAACGTTTAACAGAATTTAAAACATACAAAGCTGAGAATGGCAAGTAGCTGAGAACAGAATGGAATAAATCAAAGTTACCTATGACAGTTTTCAGTCTGTGCACAGAAATGATTGCATTGTTGGAGCCCAAGGCCATCAGATAACTGAGCTCCAGCTGGCTGCTATGCACATGAGGCCAGCTGGTGCTATTCAGAAGAATGTGATGTTGTTGGATGGTAGGGATCAGCTTCAAGTTAAGAACCTGAAATATTTCTATTGATCTAGAAGGGGAAACATACCAGGACAAGAAATGTGGTTAAAATTGCTGAATGCAAAATCCATCCAGTCAAAGGAAGACAGAATAACTCTTTCTATGTCTGAAAAGAGTATTCTCTCACAAAGAATCATGAGCTGAATATGGTGGTCAATGTTTGTAATCTCTGAACTTGGGAGGCTGATTTAGAAGTTAGCTTGAGGCCAGCTTAAGTTTTAGGCTATCAGAAGGACATATAGTAAAATGCTATCTTAAAACAACAACCACAACAACAAAAGACCCAATGACTGGGAATGTGTTTAGTGGTAGAGTGCTGGCCTTACATGCAAAAAGCACTTGATTTGATTCCTCAGTATGATGTAAGCAGAAAAACTGGAAGTGGTGCTGTGGCTCAATTGGTAGTGTGCTGGCTTTGAACTAGTATCTAGAGATCTCAGCTCTCTGAGTAGCTACGATTATAGGCATGAGCCCCTGGCACCTGGCTTATTGCTTACCTGAGACAGAGGCCAGTTAATATTAAATGTCAATCATGTTTACCTTTGTAAAATAAAGTTACTGAAATGCCTTCCACTAGAAATAAGGAATCAAATTTGTAGGTGGGTTGTAAACTTCTTACCAAAAGCTACATATTTTCCTTGTGTTTTTTTTCTTCCAAAATTGTGTGCTTTCCAGAATCATACTTTATCTTTCATTGCTGGTTTCTTTATTTTATTTCATAAATGTCTACATCTTCTTCAGCCATCATTTATTTATGTGAAGAGGTTTCAAACTTCTATTTTCAGTCCAAATTCCTTGTATGCACCTCTCATCCATATATTGAACTGCCATAAAAACTTGTGAAACAGTAATCATCTCTTATCATTATTGGATATTAATGTGTAAGTAAAATTTAAGAAAATTAAGAATAACATCAATAAATATAACATGATTTCAATAGTAATGCTAAACATAAATACAACGTTGATTATATTCTGAGCAATTTAATAAAAACCTCAAGATAAAGAAATCACTATTTTTAGTGCTGATATTATGGTTTAAACTCAATACCTTACCTTCTCACTTAAGCCTTTTCCCTCAAGGGTGGTGCTCCGTATTTGAACCACAGCTCCCCTTCGAATTTTATTTGGGGGATAATATAGAGATAAGAATCTCATGGAATAAAAAAAAAACATTTGTATCCTTATCTTGGGGTTCATTTCACATAACATTCTCTTATAAAGTTGTATGGTACCATGTACTACTTACTGCAAGTGAGGTTAACCATGGCATCTATGGTTATTTGAGCATCGCTTATTTCATTTAATAAAATTGTTTATGCATCTTTCCATTTCTTAGCAAATGGGGCAATGTCATTATCTCTGATGGAAGCATAGAATTCCATCGTGTGTGTGTGTGTGTGTGTGTGTGTGTGTGTGTGTGTGTGTGTGTGTGTGTGTATGTATGTGTGTGTGTGTATCACATTTTCTTGATCCATTCATCTACTGAGGGGCATCTGGGTTGGTTCCATATCTTAGCTATGGTAAATAATGCTGCAATAAACATAGTTACGCTGGTAGCTTAATAAGGTCTTGTTTGTGAACATTTGGGCAAATGCCAAAAATGGGATTGCTGGATCATAGGGGAGCTCTAAGTGGAGTCTTGGAAAAAATTATATCAAGTGAAGTAAGCCAAACTCAAAGAAACATAGGTCCTATGGTTTCCCTTATTTGCAATAGCTATTATATGTCTCGGACAAGCATAATAGATCAAAAAATATGTACATACGTCCAGATAAGATGATGTTAAGCGAAATGAACCCCACGACAGGGTTTATAACCTACCATTTTTTTTTCTTTTTATGTTCCTCTCCCATGGTATAACCCCTGTTTTCACTTTATTTAATTTCAGTGCCCTGCATGTTTTGTACACCCTTCTCTAGCTTGGGGAGGGAAAGGGAAAAAAACACAATGCTTAAACAGGGCAGGCTGACCCGTTGTAATAATGAGATGCACAAGACACTATGTTGAAAAAGGAAATTTACAATATGGAGGGGAAGCAGGGAAGGGAGGAGAGGGGGAGTGTAGTTGTGCAGGTGGGAAGGAAGAAAGGGTAGGGGAAAAACAAAGGAGGAGGTAACAATGCTTGATAGAAAATGTACTCATTACCTTGCTCATGTAACTATAACACCTCTATACCATATTTTTACAGCAAAAACCTCTTTTATAAAACAGAAGGTGCCATGTACACCAAGTATAGTAGCCCACATGTGTAATTTTAGCTGATTGGGAAGCAGAGATGACAAGGATCATGGTCTGAGGCCAGGCCAGAGAAAAAATTGCCAAGACAGCCATCTCAACAAATGAGCTTTCCATAGTGGTTCACATCTGTAACCCTAGCTAATTATGTGGGAGGCATAGGTAGCAACTCTCAGTCAATCTAACATCAGACCCGGGCAAAAAGTTCAAGACCTCAAGTAATTAAATGGACTAGAAGTATGGTAAAAGTAGTTGAGCTTCTTGATACTATACAACCAGAGTCCTGTCTAATATGCAGAGAGACCCTGAATAGAACCCTTCCACCAAAAAGCCTAAATAACTTTATCCTATTTGAACATCTAATTTCAAGGCGACTGACAGATCCGAGATGGTGACATTCTCTTTAAAATTAGCTATTCAAAAGAGACAAAGTTATTTAGGTTTTGAAAAACTTTAAAAGGAAAATGCATGTGATTTTTGTTAGTTCTATAATTCTTGAAAACATTAAATGTACTCAAGTATTTAATATATATCCATAGGTGTGCAAATGTCCATGTAAGTATGTATATCCATGTATGTATATATATACATACATAAAAATATTTCATCTCTTTTTCTGTGTAGCCAATGGTACAAATGAATCTGTACAATCACTACTCAAAGGGATGAATCGACAAAGAGAATGAGCAAAAAACTCATATTCAGGAATCTATGGCTAGCCAATACCCCTGAAAATCTTTTACATCAGTTTGCATGTGTCAGTTACTGCAATACAGGGATAGTACAACGACAATGGGATACCAGGCAGAAGAAATGAGAAATGAGATACAAATTGTACAATATTCTTTCTGATGGTTAGGTAGAATTTCCTCTGTGTGTGTGTGTGTTTATTACATTTTCTTGATTAATTTTTCTCTTGAAGGTTATCTGAGCAGATTCAATGAGAATAGTTGGGCTGAAACCTTTACTGTATCCTGTTTTGTAATCTTTCGGGTAAATGCCCAGGAGTAGAGTTGCTGGATCATATGGAAGTGGTAGTCAAAAGAGGGGTGAAGGGTTAAAAGGTAGAAGAATGAACAGGAGAAAAAGGGTAAAATGCAGAGAGGAATCCAATAAATATGCTACAATATTAAGAAGAGTGAAGGAAGAAGTGCATAGAGGAGAGATGGATAAGAATATTGAAAGGGTTGGCATTGATCAAGGTATATTGTACACATAAAATGTTTTGTTTAATGATAATTCCTATGCTACTTAAAATAATAATTAAAAAATCATGTCCCTAAACTGTTATGCAATTAGAAGCCAAGAATGAGAATTTGTTCAGATCAACTCCAGGGTCTATAAGTCTTTTTTGTTAGGATAAGTTTTAGAACAACTCTAATGATACATATTACCTGAAGAAAATTTAATATTTTCAGCTATTCAAAATAATCATTTTTTGGAGATATGGCTCAAGTGGCAGAGTGCTACTTAGTGAGCAAAGCTGTCAGATATTGAATTCAAGTCTCAATCTCGAACAAAAGTACAAACAATCAGTAAAATTCAGGCACTTTCCTGGGCACTGGTAGCTCATGCCTTTAATCCTACCTTTAATCAGAAGGCAGAGATCTGGGGATCTCAGTTCAATGTCAGCTTAGATAGGAACATCTGTGAGACTCTCATCTCCAATTCACTGCCAAAGAAAGCTGGAAGTGGACTCATGGCTCAAATGGTAAAATGCTAGTCTACAGCCAAAAGTTCAGGGGCAGAACCCAATCCTTGAGTTCAATCCTTAGAATAGTGCATATACATACACAAAGGAAGTAAGTCACTCAAGTTCTCAATCTTCCATTTCCGTAATCCTAACTCAAATCTTAGACAGAACCCTAAGAGTAACCAATCTTGACGATAATAGTAACCCAATCCTATAATTAATGGAAAATATATCCTAAAAGATACTCATTGTTTTTGAAATGTTTTATTTGCACTTTGCTACAAATCATACAGATTCCCTTACTTGGACCATGAAATCATTTCCTATTATGAATCATTAACCTCGAGTCTTCATATCATGAAAACTATCGTAGTTTCCACTGATCTTAACTTTTACTGAACTCCTCTATCTCCAAAAAGAAGTAGTTGCAGGTTTACTTAAAACCTACTCCAGTTTTATCCCTAACTATATATCTAAACCTTACTAGAAACCTAACTCTAAATTTAACCCTATTGAACCCTGAATAGGAAACTTAGGAAAACTCTGGAGTTTTTGTTAAATTTCACACTTATTTTACTTGAAAGTGTTAGCAGAAAACTGTTTTACCTTAAAGCTTACCCTTCCCTAAGCCTAAGTCCAACCTGAACTAGAGAAGCAATCCTAGCCCTAGATCTAATAGCCTTTGGATCCTAAAAGCCATACAAATACATTAGTTTTTATTCATCCTAACTTTGATTCATCTCATCTTTCTAAAAATAGTTTGTAGTTTTAATCATCATCTTGCCATTTTTGTAACCCTAACCCTAATTGGAATATTGAGGTTAACCCTTACACTAACCATACCCTAATCTTAATATTATTAGCAATTTCTTATTTCACATTCATCTGAATTCTAATTAGACTTGTTATTCGAAGATTTACTTTCAGTTTGACCCTAAACTTTCCATTTCCCTAATGCTAACACTAACTCCAGCTGGAACGGAAACCTAACTTTCACCCTAATGATAGTCCAATTCTAATGTTTAAGAAAAAGACTCTAGTTTTTATTCATTCTAATGAATACTCCAGTTTGCACTCTTGAAATGAGTTTTAGTTTGCCCTAATTCCCACAAATTTTCTGACTCTTCCTCTGAAGTTATCTTGTTCCCTAACATGAAACATTATATTATTTGTCCTCACATTCTCTTACCAGGGAAAATACTGTAGTTTCCAATGATCCTACCTTTTCCTGAAGCCCTGTGCCCTAAAACAATTTCAGATTTACTTACCATCTAGTCTATTAATTAACTCTAACTCTCAACCTAAACCTGGCTGGAAAACACTCGTTAATCATTACGAGAATGATCACTGAGAAATAAATATAATGACAATGCTCTAGTTACTGTTCAATCTCATATTTTTGCTTCCACTTGTTAGTGAATATTATACTAAAAACTTTCCTATTCATAACACTATTCATAATCAGAACAAAATACTGACCCTAATGTTAATCCAAATTATATGTCAATACTAACACTAACACAAGTACACTAGTTTTCACTCATCCTAACTTGATTCAAATAAGCCTTCCAAAAATAGGTTTCAATTTTTTCCAACATCTTAGTCAGTTTCTAACCCTTAACTTAATCTTAACTGGAACATTGAGAATAACCATAGCCCTAATTGCAAGTAGATTCTAATATTAATAGCAATATTCTAGTTCACATTCATTCTAATTCCTGCCAGGCTTATTCTAAAATTTACCTTCAATTTGACACTCATTTTTTTCTTCTTCACTCTAAATCCAATCATGGCTAGAATCCTAACCATATCCTTGACACTAATGGTATCTCACTTCTAAAATTTATGAAAAATGCTTGTTTTGGGTTATCCTTACTGAAATTCCATCTGTAATTCTTGAAATAAATTGCAGGTTTTCCTAAACCCTATAGATTTTCTCACTCTTAAATCGGAATCTATCTTTTTCCTTAACAAGAATCATTATATCCATTGATCTCAAATCCTGATATTATGGAATACATTCTACTTCCACTATCCAAGCTTTTCCTGAATTCCTAGAACCTAAAATAAGTTCAGATTTACTTAACATTTAACACATTTCTTTTCTTATTCTTTTGTCGAACATGGGGCTTGAACTCTGGGCCTGGACATGATCCATTAGCTCAAGGTCATGATCCCTGAGTTCGTTAGCTCTAGGTGTGCATTTTACCACTTGAGCCACAGCACCATTTTTGAGTTTTCTGGTGGTTAATTGGAGATAAAAGTCTCATGGACTTTCTGCCATGGCAGGCTTTGAACTGCGATCCTCAGAAATCAGCTTCCTGACTAGCTAGGATAAAAGGCATGAGAAACTAGTTTAACCAATTTCTTTATCCTATTCTCAACCCCCTTTAACCAGAAACCTAATTCTAATCACAATCTGATTTAACACCAAATAGTTACTGTAAGGAAAATTGTCTAGATTCTATTCAATCACACATTTTTTTTGCTCCTACTTCTTATTGAAATACTAAATTTTACACTAAAGCTTATCCTTCCGTAAACCTAACGAGAACAAAATGTAATTCCCCCTTTAAGCCAAATTATGTCTGAATGTTTAAAGTAATACAGACACTGGTTTTCATGCATTCTAACCTTGATGTCATTCATTCTTCTTAAAATATGTTGCAGTTTTACACCTTTTTATATCTTACATCTTTTTCTCATGCTAACCCCAACTCTAACTGGAACACCTTGCCTAATCCTAAACCTACATATAACAGAATCATAATGTTAATAGCAAGCCTCTATTGCACTTTTATTCTCTTGCTCAGCGTGTAGGTCTAAATTTTACTTGCATTTTGAGCCTACATTTTTTAAGTGTTTTTCTATTTCCTGTCAGGTTTTCTTTTTCTTTTATTTATTTATTTTTTGGTCAGTCATGGGGCCTAAATTCTGGCATTGCGCACTGTCCCTCCACTCTTCAGATCAAGGCAAGCACTCTAGCACTTGAGCCACAGCGACACTTGTGGTTTTCTGGTGGTTTATTGGAGATATGAGCCTCACAGACTTTCCTGCCTGGGCTGCTTTGAACTCCGATCCTCAGATATCAGCCTCCTGAGTAGCAAGGATTACAATCGTGAGCCACTGACGCCCATCTTCATTATTTTCTAAATTTTATTTTCTTGTAAAGATGTTTTAGAGACAGATTAGTTACATGAGTAAGGTAATGGGTATATTTTTGTTGATCATTGTTACACACTTCTTTGTTGTTCTCCTACTACCCCACTTCCCTTACTCCTCCTTCCCCATGGTGTAAAGTTCATTTTCAACATAGGGTCTTCTGAGTATCATTGTTGCAATGGGTCATCCTGCATTGAACCTATTTCACTAATCCTAAATCTAATTCTATCTGGGATCCTAAACCTAACCATAATAATAATGATAGCTCAATTCAGAAGTTAACAAAAATATTCAAGTATTTATTCATCCTGTTAATCCACTATAAAACTTGAATTAAATTGCAGTTTAGCTTAATTTTTTCCCAAATTAGATTATATGTGCATATATAAAGATGTAACTTTATATGAAATACAGAAGATCTTTGGAAGAAGAAGTAATGAAAAGAAAATAGAGGGAGGGAGTATAATCAAATGCTTTAAACATATTATGGAATTGCCACTTCCGACAATTAATAACCATTAACAAAATAACTAAAAATTAATAAATAACACACTGCCGTCTAGTATTTTTTAAGAGAGCAATGATATGTCTTGTGAATAAAATACTTGTGTTAGATATACTTTGTTCATGCATATTTTACATTGTTGTTGGTCAATTATTTAACTTAATGAATAAAAATATATCAAATAAGGTTTCATGAAAAAAACATAAAACAGTTTTTTAGTACTTGTTTGAGAAAAAAGTTATAGTCATGAATTTTAGGAAACTAAATTTCTATTTCCGTATGAAGCAATGATTTAGGTTTACTAATCTAGTTACTTTAGAAATCATAATTGGCATGAAAAACAACTAACTGTACATCTTGTTTCTTGAATGAGTGATGTTTAAACATAGTCTTTCATTCAAATGAATACTTAAGTTTACTTTTCAAAATAAATACAATTTTATCTCCTTTCAGAACAAGTACTTACCCTGCAATTGAATGTATTAGTATATTCAGGTATTTAAAAGCTAAAATTTCTATGTTTGATACGTAGCTCTATATATTCAGAATAACACGATTTTTGTGTTCATAAATGTCTAACCTCTGGGATTTTTGCTTCATCAATATAAATTATCTCATGAGATTGTTGCAACGGCTCCAGTAACCAGTGTGGTCAAAAAAATTTCCTGAATTCTAAATTTTAAATCTAATCATTTTTAGCCTTTGATTATATCATTTATTGCCTCTTCAGAGCAATTAAGCTAAACTAAATACTAGTTTTTAAACATTTTGCTCACATTGTAAATAATATCAACACAGGTCACAAAGAGACTGATTATTTCAGACTAATCATATTTGGTAAAGTTAGTGTGAAGAATGTAGAGAGCAGAAGGTTCTTATAATCAATAAATATTTTTGGTTAATTTAAATTAAATTAAATAGCTGGATTTCTAATTTTGAGGTTAATCACATGGAAACAGGAAAATAATTTTTAAAAAATAATTACTTTGGGATAATTTTTCTTCTTAAAATATGAAGCAAAAATACCTCTAAGAAATATATTTTTTTCAATAAAATGTTTCAACCCTTAGTAAAGTGTTTTGTACTTTAATATAAAGTCTGTCTCAAAATAGAAATTCTGCAACTAATCTAATGTAGATTTTCATGCACAAAATGCTGTGACTTCTAGTCTCGTTATGTGATTTTAATTGTATTTTATAGTTGTGACATGTCCCTACTTATGTTTGTTACAAACGTCTGTAATTATACAAATCATGCCGGTACACACTAACTTACGTAACATAATATTCAAACAAAATTATCTTTTTTTCGTGTCTCCAACAGGGAAAGATGATGTGCTAAAGTATATTAAATGAAAGCACTCTAACAAAGAGTCTTTATGGAATGGAAATTTGCAACATGAGTATGGGAATATGAGCACTTTCTACTTGGCTGAACAGGAATTTTTGTTTCTACAGTACTTTCTTACCTTTTAATCACACAGAGAAAGCCATAAAATTTGAAATTAATATGAAGGAATTGCATTGCTAAAAGATGTTGCAACCCTGCTCAAAAGCTCGATCTTATCACTAGTTCGTTGTGCTTGCTGGCTGATCTATTTCTCTATCATATGTTTCATATTATTAAACATATTAGTAATTCAGCAGTAAGTACATTACAGGAGATTTCTGAAAATCACAGCTTTTGCAGTTTAATAATCAGAAGAGAGGAAAAGGATTATATTAATCTCCAATTTCTCCCTTTGGCCTTCAATTTGCCAATTAATTTTCAAAACAATCATGTAAGATGTTAGTTTATTTTTCCTTTTTTAATTAGAGATTAAGCAAGTGTTTTTTTGCAGTAAAAAGTGATGACAGTGGTATCAGAGCTCTGGTAATGGCACCTTCTCCTTAACAAGTAATGCTCTATGGACTGTAATTATAAAAGCCACACTAAAATTCTCTACACACACACACACACAAACACACACACAAACACACACACAAACACACACTCACAAACACGCACACACACAGACAGCTGCCACCCAGACACATCAGAGATAAGTTCCATTCCCTTGTAATGATAGTTGATTGATGTTTGCTGCATTGCTTTATCTCAGCTTCAAGATCTTGCCTTGTCCTTTATCTTTCCCCGTGATGAACTCCCTAATTCTTTATATACCCTGTGTCTGAGTATTCACAACAGGTTCCTGGCTGCTTCAGACCAATTAATACCCTGAATAGAGTATCCTCAAACTTCACATACAAGTAAAAACTCCATGAGTTTATACACCGTTGCAAAATACTAAAATTTATTGGGTGTAGAAACCAAGAGAACACCCATCTTGTTTCTTTAGTAGCAATTGACATCATGAAAGTAGAAGAATATTGATCAAGAACTAAGGTAAGAGAATGGGAGTGTGTCTAAAATGTAGAATAATGGATGTGTGTTACAGATACAAAATCATCATCTATAGGCTTATTTATTGAAAAGGTCATCATATATTGAAAGCACTACTTACAAATACAGTTTTCCAGTTACTTTGCTTAAGTATCACTTCTGTTCACAAATCCACTCATGAATTTTTATAATATCTTTGAATAAATGACACGATTTGCATGTATGTATCAGCTTAAGGAAAGACAGTATGCTTTTACATCTTTCTTTCTATATGATAAACCCTTATTTTTTGTTTCCCTGTTGGCTGAATAAACGTATTTTCCTGCAAACAGGATATTCACATCAAATCTGGGTGTAATTTTTATTTTTTAAATTTGAAATATAAACTTTGTTGTGACTAGTCATTTTCTAAAGATGAGTGATATTCATGAACACTAATATGTTGGTGCCTTTAAGTAAATTGAGACTTGATGTGGTATGATAGTTCTTGTGTCTAATTGACTTAAACATTAGATGATTCATGTATAAACATGTGTATTGCACTTTTATATTTTTATATATAAAATAGTCCCCAAGGATATACTTTAAAGTGATAAGGGTGGTTGTCTCCATGTTCCATATTTATATTTATTTCAGTAAAAGTACTAGAAATAAATCATGTTTACTGGAACAATATAAAAGAACATATTTGCTTTAGAACATATTTCTAAAGATAATAGATTTATTGTTTAAAGAATAGAAAAAACTAAAATAGGTTTCTTTCTTGAGACTGCATAAATTACATATGAATGTAGCTCAAGATGAAACTCAGATAAATTCATATTAATATTACTGAGATTTATATCACAATATAAGCAATATAGGTATTTTAAGGAACGGATCATTCCAAGCCCTAGATACGTAATGGATGAAGAATGGTATTGAAAATAGCAGAGGAAAACAATTCAACATGCAGATGTTATGATTTTATAATACTAATATGAAAAAATGGAGCATTTGCCTTTCTGAAGAAGAATGTTTAGCCAGTAATTTCAGTGAAAAGCATCAGTTGTAATCAGTGTAAAGTCTTTTCCTCCAAGATATCAAACAGTACTATACTCATCCTCTGAAGAGTAAATAAGTTAATTAGCTTTTCTTAATATTAATTTACTTGTAGCAAATAGGTTAAAATTTCTACTCTCTTTCTTTCACTGTAATAACTTACATTTGTTTTACCTAGACTCAAGACCTTCCGAAGACCACCAGTGACTTCGACCAATGCAAATAGCAAAAGAGTCTTTTATTTGCAAGCTCCAGGCTGGTACTCTGTGCAATCTGTAACCAATGACACTAAGAGGTCCCAAGCATAGAAACAGCACAGTTTTATAGTATTGAACAAACAATTTTAAAGAAGTTTTACATGAGAAATTACATGATTGATTAACATTTTAAGCAAACTAAGCTATACATATGTGATTGGCTAATATTATTGAGGTGTTATTGACAGGAAGTGTCTGGCCACTGGGTCACCGTGTCCTGCATGGCCACCCAATGTTTGGACACTGCATTTGGAGAAAATTCCTGTGGCTTTCCCAAGGATTGTTTATGTCTCAGTTGTCCAGGAATTGTTTTCCTTTTGCGGTCATTTCTGGGTCCAACCCATGGTTATTTTCATAATTCATACCTCATAAGATGGTTGCTAGCCTGTAATGGAGTTACTTAGGCCTTCATTGTGCCTCTTTAAGCTCTTCACATTTCATATTACTACTGTCTCTTCATATAAGCCTGAAATCACTATTTCAAAGCAACACAAACAGAAAAATAAAAATAACTTGATACAACCATCACAAATCCTGAATTATGTGAAAAAAAATCCACAATATAATAAATAAACCATTGGATGAGGAAAAACAGTTGCAGAATAGCAACAGAAAATTACTCTAGATTTCTCTAATGAAACAGAGATTTAGAGACCTAGAAGGTACTCCATTTCTAGAGTGTCACACCAAGTTAGGTATAATTATATATAGATATACAATTCAAAGGAATATTTTATACTGTCTTCACAAGAAAACAGAAATCTATGGAAAATTACCCAGCCAGGAAGGTGACTGCTGTGACTGTGTTGGCCAACATATTCAAAATCACAACTGCAGTGTGGAAATGAAAGGGCCACACGGGGAAAAAATCATGAACACAGACAGTCACATATAAACATAGACACAATTTACTTTACCACTGGATAGTCGGAACTGTCGTTGGAACCAAAAGTACTAATTTGACAACATCTCTCACAACGGATCTCTTCTCCTGCACTTAATGGTCTAGACAAAAACCTAATTCCAGAAAAACAAATCACAACAGAAGACCAAAGCAACACCTGGCAAATCATCCAAGAACATAGATAGTCACCTATTAACATCATAGATCCCCCAAATGAAAGGAAAGAAATACATTAAATGGACAGAACAAATCAGAAAAATATGAGAAAAGTCATGCCAAGGTAATATAATTCACACAATAAATAAACAGTCATTAGAACAATCAATTACCTAGAAGATAATTTTCAAAATACATTACAAATACTTCTGAAAAATGTGATTAAAGAAAAGATACAAAACCTCTACAAGGAAATTTGTGAACAAGATGAGACCAAGCAAGATCAGCAAAATAATTCATGGAGTCTCCAAACACACAGAAAAATAAATTCTGAGAAGGCAAGAGAGTCCAAGGGAAAAATGGATGCCTAGTTAAAAGATAAGAGAGAAGACACAACTAAAACACATACATCCCAAGCCCCCACCCAATAAGAAGTTGTAAAGAAAATCCATACAAGACCTAAAATAAAGCTTTAATAAAGAGATAGAAGCCCTAAAACAATAACCAATTGTAACACAGGGAAATCAAAGATAGAGGCTCATTCAGATAAGAGAAGCCTTTAGAACACCAAACATAGCATACCAGAACAGAACAAACCACCATCACATCATAATCCATTAGAGGATTATTAGACATCAATGAAGGGATTCTTAAATCTGTCAGGAGTAAAGACTGATTATTTATAAAGGACATACAGTCAGAAAAATACAAATATTTTAGCTGATTTGGTAAAAATGGGAGCCTTGCATGATATATGACAAACATTAAAGGCAAACAACTACCAACCGTGAATATGGTCCCAAGCCCAAGTCTCCTTTACATTAAAAGGATATTTAAAAATATTGGTTATATAAAATGCTCCCTACCAGTGAACAAGGTAAATATATTAAGAGTAGATGAGACACAGAGCCTAGCAGCAGGTGAATAAAATAGCAGGACTTATGAGATATTTCACAGACTTAACTCTTAATATCAATGGACTTAACTTTCCAATTAGAAAACAGACTAAATAGTAGTATAATAAAACAAGACGCATGCATGTAGTATCTACAAGAGAGAAATTTTATTGACAAAAACAAACACATACTCAAACTGAAAGGCTGGAAGGAAAATTTTCAAGCAAATGAACACCATAAAGAGGCCACAGTAGAATTAATAACATAAGATAAAATAGAATTCAAAATAAAATTACTAGGAAGAGACACTATATATTGATAAAGGCACATCTCCATTAGGTGGATATATCAAGTCTAAGTATCAAATTCCCTGAATCCTGGAGCACCCCACTTCATCAACCAAATACTACTTAACTTAAAAACACATCTCAACACATCATTGAAATGCATGGATAGGTCATCTAGGAAAAACTCAACCAAGAAAATGAAGACCTAAATAACTACATTGAACGCCTAGCCGTAACAGACATCTACAGAATATACATTCAGCATCAGTATACACATTCTTCGCAGCAGCTCATGGGAGTCTCCAAAATAGAACATATCCTATGTCACATAGAAATTCTATCTAAAGTGAAAGAAAAATTATTTGAATTCCCATATCTTGTCAGACCACAACAGAATAAACTTAGAATTAAAAAGCTAAAGCAAAAAAAAAAAAAATTCCCAAACCCATGAAGACTGAACAACTCATTGCTGAATGACCAGTGAGGCACTGAATACATTAGAATGAAAATCTGATAGTTTCTGGAATTTAACAAATTGAACACACAAAATGCCAACTCCTCTGGGAAATGGTAAATGGAGTACTTAGAGGAAATTTTATGGCTCTAAGTGCCTACATCAAGCAATTGGGGAAATCTGAAGACTGTATTTTAATTATATACTTCAAAATTCTTGAAAACAGGAACAGGCACAAACCAAAGGAGGAGACAGAAACAAATAAAAAAAATCAGAAATAACTAAATAAAGACAAACTAAAACATAAAAAGATCAACAAAACACAATTGGTTGTTTCAATAAATTAAAAGACTTGACAGACCCTTACTAAATCTAAGAAGAGAACTTACATGGATAGAAAGATAAATGGAAAGCCCACAGATTGGGAGAAGTTCGTTACTTGCTCTGCAACAGGCAATGGCCTTTCATTTCAAATATATTTAGAGCCCCAAAAGTTAACTCCCCACAAAAACAAATCTTCAAAGAAACAACCCTCTTAATAAGTGGGCTAAAGATTTAAAGAGAGACCTCTCTGAAGAAGAAATATGAATGGCCAATTGAAACATGAAGAAATATGCAACATTTCTAGCCATAGAAATACAAAGAAAAGCAACATTGAGGTTCTACCTTCCCCCAGTTTGATGACCATTATGAAGAAAACTAATAATAGCACATGCTGTTCTGGTGGGAATATAGCCAAAAAGGAATGTTACTACACTATTGCTTGAAAAGTAAAGTTGTTCAAATACTCCATAAAGACGTATACAGGTTCCTCAGAAGATCTCCCCTATGACCCATCAATCCCACTCCTGAGCATTTACCCAAATGACCACAGACAAGGCCACACTAAAGTTCCCATCACAACTATGTCAATTGTAGCATTATTTACCATAGCTAAGATATGGAACCAACGCAGATGCCCCTCAGTAGATGAATTGATCAAGAAAATGTCATGTATATTACAACAAAATTCTATGCTTCCATCAGAAAGAATGACATTGCCCCATTGTTAAGGAAATGGATAGACTTGGAAAACATAATACGTCAAACAAGCCACACCCAAAGAATCATAGGCTACATGTATTCACTCATTTAAAAAAAACTATACTATGTCTAGGATATTTTTATAAAAGATCACAACAGCTCAATAACTATATGTATGTCACCATAGAAAATGATGCTTATTGAAATGAGCTCCAAGAAATGGATACAAGATGATTGTATAGTGAACTGCTTTTAGTTATTTCTATTTACTTTTTCCCCTTTGGTTTATTCCAAGTAGTCACTGTTTTTTATTTCTTTACCCTTTGTCTTATACATACATTTATCTGGTTTGAGGAAGAGAAGGGAAATCACAGAAATGATCAGACAAAGATTAACCAAAGCAACAGTGATATACACTAAACACTATGTTAGAAATGACCTTCACAACTTTGTGGAAATGGGATATCAGGGTTGGAGGAAGCAGGAAAAATTGAGGAAGTGGTAACACTGTAAAAAATTACTTATTACTTATGTAACTGTAACTCACCCCTTGGAATATCACCTTCATAATAACCCCCCCCCAAAAAAAATAAGAGAGCTGACAGGAAGCTAGGCCTGACTTCTCTGCCATGCTACCTCGGACAATGGGTGCTATTCAGTCCACTTCTTCTGGAGGGAAGTCCACTTCTTGTCAGTCGTGGGGCTTGAAATCTGGGCCTGGACACTGTCCCCGAACTCCTCAGCTCAAGGCTAGTGCTCTACCACTTGAGTCACAGCTTCACTTTT
Source organism: Dipodomys spectabilis (assembly GCF_019054845.1). NCBI lineage: Eukaryota > Metazoa > Chordata > Mammalia > Rodentia > Heteromyidae > Dipodomys > Dipodomys spectabilis. The sequence goes on along the minus strand of NW_024871027.1, from coordinate 479,530 downwards.
GGTTTTCTGGTGGTTGTTTGGAGATAAGAGTCTCACAGATGTTCCTTGCCAGGCTGCCTATAAACCATGGTCTCATATCTCAGCCCCCTGTGTACTTAGGATTATAGGCCTGAGCCACCAGCACCTGGCTTAAGTGTAATTCTGATGTGCTCTCTCTCTCTCTCTCTCTCTCTCTCTCTCTCTCTCTCTCTCTCAAGAACTTATTGAATGGGTGCTGGAGGAGGTGGCCCAGCATCCCCATGTGGCTGGAACCAATGTGGCCCTCTCATTCTGGAGGTGGGCTGTGGGTCAGGAGTTGTCTCGCTCAGTCTGTTGTTCCAGCTCCATGAGGTAAGCCCTTCTGTGCTCTGGCTAGACCTTGACGGTTATTCATTATCCATCTAGACTTACTGGACTCAGTATTGTGTTCAATGTCCTTTTTTAGCAAAAATTTTTGGCTAAAATTATGATACGTAGTTACGGAATGAAAAAGTAATACCATCTTAAGAAAGTCATTTAGGGCTCTGGGAATGTGACTCCACAGTACGGTGATTGATTAGCATGCATGAAAAGTTCGGTTCAATTCTTCAGTACCAAATAAACAGAAAAAGAATCACCAGAAATGGTACTGTGTCTCAAGTGGTAGAGGGTTAGCCTTGAACAAAAACAACAAAAAAAAGCTGAGGAATAATTCCCTATCCCTGAGTTTAAGCCCCAGGACTGGAAAAACAACAACAACAACAAACATTTAGTTAGTAAATGCAATATAAACAACTCATACTTGGAATATATAATTGCTCCTTCCATACTGATACCTGACAATAGTCCCTAATTCATGTACTTTACCTATATTAGTATACAATTTTGAAAAAAAAAACTTCTGTTCATTAAGTCACGCCAATTAATGACAGGAATGTGCTTAGATGTCAGGTGAAGATTAATTCTGGAAATTCAAAGATTCCAGGCTTTTGAGTGGTTACCGCTAATCGCAATCAGAAAGTTAGTAATCTTTTTGGTAAGTCATGGCACCAAAAAGGCAGAGGTTAATTAATAGTTTTTACAGAAGAGAAGGAATAACTCCAGATGGAAGGAATAAATGATAATAACTAACTTATAACACAAAATGTTCTAGGGAACCATTTTTGGTTATTAAAGAACTAGTCATCAACTACGCTTATTCCTCATTGCCTTTAGCATTCTAGTAATTAGTCTAATTCTTAATCTCTGTGTGATAAGTTGTATATCCTTCTATGCTATACTTTCATACCTGAACTCCTTTGCTTTCTAAAAATCTCAGTCTTTTATATTTTTCTATGAACAATTTCTGATACTAAGTCGACAAATGCAGACAGCAGAGGATGCTAATGTAAGAGTCCCTTAACACATGAATCATTAATGTAACAACATGGAAAAGGAGGATAAAGTTATTGCTACCTCGTTTTTTCTGAAAAGTTGCAATGTCATCATTTCATTCAAATTTCCATTCTTTGTCTACATAGTGTCAATAAGTGCACATAAATGCAAATATAAGACAGATGCTGGTGGCTCACACCTGTAATCCTAGCTACTGAGAAAGTTGAGACCATAGGATTGTGGTTCAAAACCAGCTTGGTCAGGAAAGTCCATGAGAATCTTATCTTTAATTAACCACATGAAACCCAGAAGTGGTGCTGTACCAAAAGTGGCAGAGTGCTCAACTTGAGCTGAAGAACTGAGGGACAGGGCCCAGTATCAGAGTTAAAGACCCACAACCAACAAAAAAGTGCCAATATGACTTTAAGTTTCCCCAAATGGAACAACAAAATCAATAGTAAGCTTCCCAAGTAGAAAAAATAATTCCAAAATGATTCAGTGCACCTACTTTTGTTGAGTTATTTAAATTATGGTTTCTTTGCTGGACATATTCTCTTCTTTAAAAAATTGTCAAATATTAGCTTTATAATAAACTTCATCTAATATTTCTTGGTTCAAAAGAGAAGTCCATACTGTTAAAGTCACTTGAATTTATTACTATCTCAGTTCAAAGCCAACCCAGGCAGGAGAGTCTGTCTAACTCTTATCTGTAATTAAACACTAAAAAAGCCACAAGTGTAGTTTAGGCTCAAGCAATAGAGTACTAGCTTTGGGTGTAGGTGGGCAGGAAAGACAACTGTACAGGGACAGGGTCCACCCTCTGGGTTCAAGCCCCCAAACCAGTACAAACGAAACAAACAAACAAGCAAATGAAAACAAACACATGTTTCTTTGAGACCATCCTTAAAGCACTGGTTTGAGAAGAGGCTCCTTTTGCTTATTGTACACACTGGATCCTCCTTTTTTGGAATCCTTATTGCTATGGAGAACTCGGGACCAGACTAAAGAATAGGGTAAATGACTCCTGTAAAAAGAGAATCATCTCAGGAGTGAAATATCCGTGCATAAGTCTATTTAGAACCCTCATATCTTTGTTTCTTTGCAGGAGAACATTTTTAAACAAAGTTATTTCCTTTTATTCTATGCTGGCCTTCAAATGGCATATTGTTTCCTTTTGTTATACGCTCAACTAGAAGTTTACAGACAAGTTTTATATAAGTAAAGGACACACTTGAAAAAGTCAGGGACAGAGTTTCCTTGAGGAAACTTGGATTCTTTTCTTGTACCATAAAAATGACAGCACAAATTACCTTGAACTTTGTCATTTTTCTATGTTCAATTCCTCTCTTGTGATCAGTTTCCACTTGCAATAACAGTTTCTTCCACTTACTTCCAGTAACAAAATATGGTGCTGCTCCAGGTAAAATGATGTTTTCTGGCTTCATTGAAATAGCACAAGTATATCTTTGGACATGAGGTAACATGTGTTTCAGAGATAACTTTATAACGAGAAAATATGGAATTTGCATGGCTTATAAAACCTTATCCATGTACATATGACCATATAAGATGATGTTAAGTGAAATGGAACCCAAGATATGGACACAACTTGCTTTTTCTTTCTTGTTATTTTTTTTTAATATATCTAACATGTAGTATGTGATTTTTGGTTTCTCTTCTATTTTCTTCCTGCATAGTATAACCCCTGTTTTCACTATATTTATTGTCAGTGACCTGCATCTTGCATATACATTTTTCTAATGCGGGGAGAGGAAGGGAAATAACAAAATGCTTAAACAAGTATACAGTACGACCTATTGTAACAATGAGTTGTACAGGGCACTATGTAGAAAATTAGCTTTACAACTTGAGGAGGGGAGAAGGGAGTTGGGTTGGTGGGGAGGAAAAGGATTGTAGGAGAAAAACAAAAGAGGAGGTAACAATGCTTGATAGATAATGCACTCATTAACTTTCTTATGTAACTCTAACCCTTCCTTAAACCATTTTTACAATAAAAAAAAAACATGAAAAAACATCCTGGACTACTTTAAGGTCAAATTTCCTAAGTGATCTGTAATTAAGACCAATTTTATGTGGGAAGAATGTTCTCAGAAACATTTTTTTTGTGTGTGTTGTGCATTATTTCCCAAGTGTACATAAGTTAGCAGTATGAGAAACATTAGGAATAATAGGAGAAAAAGAAGTTTTGTGCTTAAGTATAATGGTTCAATACACTATAGATGACTCTTCCAATAAGACAACTTTGAAACAATAAATCCAAGGCCAATATGTAGATCTATGGGAGTGATGTAGGGAAAGCATTACTACTAAGTGGAACATGGAGAATGAGGCCACTCTTGTTTTCTACTAGATCCAAATCATGGTAGCTAATCATGCAAATTTGTAAAAAGTAGAACAGAAGAGTAATTCTGGTTCCAAAGCAAGTCAGATATAAGAGAATGGTCTTAACTGGAATAAAAGGCCATGTTGAGAGAGCAGGAAATATAGTAGCAATGAACTGGTGGATAAGATCACATTTCTTTTTCTTTTTTTAGTTAGTTTTTTTTTTTTGATGGTTGTGGGTCTTGAACTCTGGGCCTGGGCGGGATGTCCCTCCTCTCTTCAGCTCAAGGCTAGAGCTCTACCATTTGAGCCACAGTGCCAATTCTAGTTTTCTTGTGGTTAATTGGAGATAAGTGCCTCACAAAACTTTCGTACTGGTGCTTGATCTGAACTGCAATCCTCAGATCTCAACCTCCTGAGTAACTAGGATTATAGGTTTGAACCACCAGTACCAGGCTTAAGATCACATTTCCTGCAGTGTACACTCAGGATATGTAATGTGTATGTTCATCTATCTTTGAGTGAATTCTTGAGTTAAAAATCTAGGCTACAGGTTAGACTTTATATTCACAAAAATGTTTGTAGTTTAAAACCATACTCCTGGAAAAAATAAAAACTAAGAGTCTGGAAAGTTCAGTTTGCATCCAGCCTAGGCAGAACCGTCTTTGCAACACTATCTATAATTAACCAGCCAAAAACTGCATTGGATGAATGGCTCAAGTGATGGGATACTAGTTATGAGCAAGAGTACTGAATAATAGCCTGAGGTTTTTGCATACATACATACAAATATTTACATACGCACAGAAGCACTTTTATGTGCAAACACACATATGAAACTACTCTCACAATGTGTAGAAAAGTTAGAAAATAATAGAAAATATGTCCTGAATAAGACTAGAATCATTTGATAATTTTTAATATTAGAATGTCGTCAAGTGAACTTTCCCTCCAAAAGCTTGAGACTATTACATAGGTAGTGACCAGAGATACTAAAAAAGCCAAGTAATAATTATTAAAGTGATTGGATCCATGGAAGAATGAATCAGAGACCCCTGCAGGTGCATCTGAAAATGTTCATATCCTGTGTCAAATGTTAGAAAATCTTTGAAAATTGTACAGAAACAGTTTGAGCAGTCAGTCTAGAGGATAAGATCATCGGAGAAGTTTAGAATTACTAGTATGTTTCTCGATTAAATAAGCCAACAAACTATGGCAGGAAAATGCGATACAAGTCTGGAATTCTAGCACTCAGACTAATAGAGGAGATTAGAGAGTAGATTAAATAATAATACCTTCCCTGGACTAGGTAGTATAATTTTGCCTCAATAAAACAAACCAAAGAACAAGAAAGGAATTCATAGTTGGAAGTTTGTGCTAATTTTGTCATTACGTTTTGAGAAGTCAAGTTTCCTATTGAAATGCAACTCATATATCATCCTCAGTCTTGTTTTGAATGCTCTCTTCATTACGAAATACTTCTAGATGCTAAATAGGTCATGATTCCAAACCAAAAATTTGAAAATTTTAGCATCATTCTGTTGGATTCCAAAGAAATAATGAAGGAATACAAAAGCTTAAGCCTGGAGAAACAGCAAAGTTATCTAATGTAGGATTTTTTGTAGATCTTAAAATTAGAATTTAGAAATTAGATCTTAAATTAGAATTTAGATTTAAAATAAATATCTTTTGCTTGTAATTTCATATTCTATAGGATACTACAAAATACTTTTTAAGTGGAAGTTTTAATTTAAAAATTCACAAATGATTCTGGCAATCTATTTGTCTAGAATATTCTTTCAAGAGACTTATAATTAGGACTTAGTTAATAGATAATTCCAAAAGTTCATGTATGATAATGTGAATAATCCAGAAAGAGTTAACAATAAATGGATGCTATTAGTTTATAAATTTAGAAAAAGAGCAATGTTTTGAGACTTTGGTGTGACATGGTATGAAGAGAGTTATTGTTTGAAATCTTTTTTCTTCTACCTGTACATAAGAATGGAAGAAATTTCCTTAATTATATACCTCTGTCTACAATAAGAAAAATGCTAGGTTTGGGGTTTATTTTCATTTTGTTTTTGTTATTTTGTTTGTCCTAGGGCTTGACGTCTGGCCTGGGCACTGTCCCTCAGCCTGTTTTTTGCTCAAGGATACTGCTCTACCACTTGAACCTCAGTGCTACTTGTGTCTGGCTTTTCCTGAGCAGTTTATTGGAGATAAGAATCTAAGGAACCAGCCTGCCTGGGTGGACTTTGAACCAAAATATACAGATCTTTGCCTCCTGAATATCTATGGTAGATGAAAAGATAATATTTTCAAGTTTTCTGATCTTAAGTATACCACTTTAGGGGAAACGATGCAGCAAAGTTTAGTGTAGTGTTCTTTCAACAATAGAAAGGGCATAACATTAGCAGAAGTGTCGAATTTTTTCACAATAGTGATAAGCTAGTCATGATGTGAATTTAGGGAATTTTAAGGTGCACCTTACAACGTGGAAACTGTTGGGCTAGAATGACTTTACTGCATAAAATTTTGGGATTGATTGTCATTGTAATAATAGCTTACTATGATAAACAAATGTTTACTTTAGAGGAATTAATTATTATAGATACTTCATAGTTTTATCTTCTACCAGAATGTGGCTAGTTTCTCTGCTGACCTTTAAATATGTAATGCCCTATTAGAAATTGCATCTATTGCAGAATTAATTACAATGCATACAGGCACTCTTTTAAATGTCTCTGGTATGGCATGCTCAGTATTTGAAAATGAGTAGTTAGTAGAACACATACATTCTGTCCTCTTAAATATTCAGTTTTAAAAATTAGGAGTTTCCAGAGAATTGAACTATTTTCTATTTAGAATGAGACAATACTAAAATAATGTTTTTTAAATAATGGCAAGTATATTCTGAAAACTGTAGGACAAATTAGGCTTGTCTGTGCTGTAGTCCAATCTCTAATCTCCTGTCTAAACATTCTTGAAAAATATTCACAAAATACCTCTGAGGAAAGTTCATGGGAGTTATATCTGTATAATTCTTCTAAGGTCAGGATAAAAGCATTTTTCCCAGCATTTAAAACCAACAGGATCTGTTGAATTCATGGATCCAGAATTTTATAGCTTCACATTCATATCACAAAATTTTATCAGTATGACTTTCACCAAAACACTGTTCTTATTGAACTTGTCTGTGTCCTTTTACTTTTCAAATCCAAATAGCATATTTCCTTCAATATATTCCTGCAAATTCTTCCCTTCCTTTACTTCTGTAAATTGGTGTTTATTACTTGTTTGTTTCCTCCTTTATTTCTTTTTTCCAATCTTGTTCACACTGGTGCTCAAATTACTCAAACTTGTGTCAGAATTTTCCTTTTCCTCCTCCCTTTAATAATGCCCCGATTTTATTATTTTTTTGCATATTCAAGGTAGTGGATATTTTGATGATGTCTAAATAGACCTATATTTGCATCTCTTTAACATAAACCTTAGGACTGAGAGTTTTTTCCTCTAAGTCCATATTTTCCACCTGTAGTCCTTTTCACCAAGAATATAACTAACGGTTGCCAGCCAGAGATGTGGATGCATTTTAGATTTTTTCTTACATTTCTTCTTAGCTTTCTTCTTACCTTTCTTACCCTCCCCTTAGATAAGATGAATGATTAAGATTTTCTCAGTTTCTGTCACTAATACAATTTCTATGTACTCCTTTTTTATGTCCATGACAACAGCCTGTTTCAATTATTCATCACTGGTAACCTAGTCTTAATACAAACGCTTACAAAGTATGCTTTTTTCCTCATAGTCTTTTCATATTGGTCCTCTCCATCACCAAATTACTCTCTTTGTAAGCACACAGAGTGAAAATTTCAGACAAAAATTCTAGTATCATTATTTACTCACTACATTGACTGTTGGCCTTACATTTCTCATCTGTAAATGGATATAATCTACCAGAAATATTGAAAAATATTTCTTGACTTCTCGAGCAAGAAAAAAAGTGAAGAGTCCTTACATTTTCCACTTTAGCTTGCAAATAAGGAAAGAGTCAAATTCAGTTTGTTGGTATAAAGTCACAAGTTGTTTCCTGCAGAAATAAAAATAAATTTTAACTTCTGGTTCTATGGCTTGTGTCCTTTTATGGTAACTACAGATATGTAAGTGGTATTATGTAAATTGTGTCATGAGTTTACAGCTATACTGAAGGACATAGTCAGTAAATTAATGGAAACATTGGTTATTGAATACTACCTATAAGAGAATGTTATTTGAATTAATCACACTGAGTTGAAAACTATGTCCATCAAAATGTGGAAGTAAACGATTTTATTTATAAGAACACAATACTACCAAGAAAAGTGAGTACACATTAGAGAGACTGCAGTAATAACATTAGGGTTTTTACAGTCTCTACCTATTAATGTAATTTTATTTCTTGATATTGACACTCTCCTCTTGTTATTATTGTATGCAATCCAATTCAGTTTATAACTATATATTCAATGTGGGAAATCTAGCTTCAAAGAAGTGTAAAGTTTTTTTTTCCTTTTCAATCACCTTATCATTGTCAGGCTACATTGTGTTCATCATCATCAACTTCGTCAAAATTATTATTAGCGTCATAAGTGCTAATTAATGGAAGTCTTTTATGTGCTTATGATTTTGCTATTATTTGTCTTTTGATTAATATTTTTAATGTTAACACTGTGCATGCATCTATATCAGGTAGCTTGACTATGTGCTTATAACAAATTATGGAATAGATTTTTGAAGCATTGCTAATTCCTAACCAGTATGAATTAACTTCCTCTCTTCCCCTCACTACACACAAATATTTAAGAGTTGCGCAGAATTTTTCCAAGTAATAAACTGTAAATGTTACTCCAATCTCATATGTATATCTAAAATTCTATTGAAAATAAAAGCTCTAATTTCTATTGAAATATTAGTTATTTTATTCTAGGAAAATTTTAGAAAAATAAACTGTATATCTTTGAAATGTAAAAGGTAAAATATAGTAGCAAAAATTTTTAGAGGGAGTCTGTCTTCAGAAATATATGTACATATATATATTAATGTTATGTGTAGAATGACATACATTTTTAGAGATTGTCAGAAGAAATATATACATATATCTAAATTATTGTGTAGAATGATGTACACTATAATGAAACAAAAATCTTAAAACATAATTAAAATAAAAAAATACATCAAACAAGTGCCAGTGACTCACTCTTATAATTAGACCTATTCTGGGTAATGAGATCTTAGAAATGTGTTTGAAAGTGGCCCAGACAGGAAAGTACTTGTTAGATTCTTATCTCCAGTTAACCACTAAAAACATGAATTAGCTTTGTGCCTCCAGTTGTAGATTGCTCTCCTTGAGCATAAAAAGGCTTAGGGATAATGCCCAGGCCTTTCAAACAGCAACAACAACAACAAAATGTATCACATCAATTTCACAAAAGCATCTTTTAAATGCTGTGAACATTTCTTAGAAACTTGAATACATGCCCTTGGAAAACCTTAAGTAAAAATTATAGAATATTTACATTTATGTTAAAGACATGACTATTTAGATTGTTTAAGATATTTAGGTAATGATTAGCAATTAAGAATAATGATGGGTAGATAATATATTGGGACTGGTTTGTTATTCTATTTTATTATAATATTAGAATGATATTTATAATGATTATATAAAATTACACTTGCTTCATATTAGAATTATAATAAATGATAAACATTTTTAAATGTTTCCAATGGAAAGGAATATCAATTCTTATGTAATTTCAAAGCAATTGAGAAAATTATTCCAAGGCTGGTTTGCTCTAAGACTATATTTCTTTTCTTTTTCTAGTTTTCATATGTTCATAGAAATTAAAATTCCAAAAGTTCAATGGGTGTTGGCATTCAGGAACATCTTCATAGATACTAATATGGGAGTCCCTTAAATGGAATTGTTTTATTTCATTTGCTACTTTCACAAATAAATAAAGATGATAGTGTATTTTGTTTCTTTTCACTGCTATTTGCTCTTATCTTGAGAATACTTCTTCCCTAGCAAAGTAGAAAAAACTATTGGATTGACTATGTAACATATGGCTTTCATAAGATGCAGATGCATAGATTTGTGTCTTCTGTCATTTGCCTAAACTTTCTTCCAGAAAAGGTTATCAATTATTTATAAGTGTTGCTTAATTCCTAGGTATTCCAGTTATCACATACACTTTTTGATTGAGTTATCTTTAAATAAACTCAAAATAAACAGACAAAATTCCTCAAAATGAACAGAAATCATATTATTGTTTTAAATGTTGCAGTTTACAAAGTTTTTAAGCAAACACAGAAAATATCATTTTAGGTATTCTGCATTTTGTGTAAAGTATTTTAACAATAGTTTTTTTTGCTGACATGTAATTCACTTGAAATATATTATCTCCTTTTATTGTATGCATTTTAGTGCTTTGGAAGTGAATTGTACAGAGGTTTTCCAAGCCTAATTTTCACAAATTTGCTTTTCTTCAAATAGAAATGCTGTAAATTTTAGAACAGAAATTAAAATAGATATAAAACTCATTTACAGGAATTTGTCCAGCATACATCCTCGATAGTGAGCCTTTTCAAAATTTGTTTGTGGGGATTATTTCCAGGGTCTCACACAAAGTGTTCAAGTGCACTCTCAATGAACTACAATCCCTGTACACACAAGTTTTTTACTTCTCTTTAATACATACATAGATGTGTAATGGATAGAACCTATTCAATTCTCTTTGACCTTTTGAAAACTTGCTTGCTTTAATGATTGAAGTATTACACAAATTGATTTGCTATGTGGAGTATATCAATTTCTCCACAAGTGAATTACTATATCTTGTGTCATCTTGTTATATTATGGTCCTACTAGTGAGCTTTCTCTTTATTTATTCATGGATACTAAAGAGGAACTTATTTCATATGCTCCTACTATTTACATATGTTTTTTAAAGAAATATCCTATTTGAGAAAAAGTTATATAGAATTAGAAGATATAAAAATACTTAGACTCAGAATCATTGTAGTATTAACATTGTAGCATTAACAAATATGTGTCCTCTATCTGTTAGATATGTTTTCACTTCTGTTATATTGTCCTTTGAATTATGAAAGATTATAAGTTGATATTATCAAGTTTATTCTTGCTTTTCTTTAACCACTAATGCTTTCCATGTCATATTTTAGAAACCTTAACTGATCCAATGCCATGAATTTTTAGATTTATGTTTTATATGTTTATATATTTCATTTAGTTTGATAATCACTTTTTCTTTAAAATTTTTAAATTTTTGTATAAGGATTGAGATAGTAGTCTAAGAATTTTTTTTTAAATCTAGGGAGGCAATAGTGCCACTACACCCATTTAAGATTCTATTTTTATTTCATAAAGTCATGGCATCCTTTTCAAAATCTATTGACCATAAAACTGAGATGTTTTTATTGTGAAAATACCATAAAGAGGGGTTACAATTACACAACAGTATTAACCAAAGCATGCTATTTGCAGAGGAGTATTTAAAAGGTGTAATTTCTTATAAAATTGAACTTTTAATCCAATAAAATGAATACAAGGAATCTATCACTTGGAAGATGTGAGCGGAAGTCAAAGGGAAGGAATAAAGAGAGTTATGGAGGACGAGAGTGAAGGCATAATATTCAATGTAGATAGTATGAAACTAGAAAACATGAGAGTGGGGTGAGGCTTGGAAAGGTATAGGAAAGTTATTAAAGATCCATTGTACTGATTTGTGGAATGGAAATTCTTTTGAACAACTATTTAATAAAATATAATTAAAAACAATGGAGACATCTGATCTTAAACTGCATTCTCTTAAACCATGAATCAATATAGTTTCCTCCTCAGAAATTTTCTCTGCCGGTATTTTCCTCATAATGTCAGAAAACTGACCAATGCAATGAATATCAATATATCACATTGTCTATTGTAAATAGACACAATATAAAAATCAAAGTAAAAATGTTAGAATTCATCACATGATAAAATAACATGTAGAAAGTATCAAATGCTGAATGATAGGTTTTCCAAGTACTTTACCTACGGCATCTAACTTAATCCTCACAATAATTCCATAAAGTGGAACTACTTCCAATTTTAAATCTCAGATGATGTTATTGAAGTCTTCAGAATTGGAATTACTAGTACAGCATTGCACACATAGTAAGTGTTAGCCTGAGGCCCATCTCCCAAGGTATCAAATAACCTCATTTTATTTCATGACTTAAATACCAGCACTTAGTCTACTAATTCTAGGAAAATGTCCTAGAATTATTGTGTACACTCTAATAATATTTGACTTTATCTTTGTTAGAAAATAGGCAGCTGTAATATGAGAACTCCAAGTTCATAATCAATTTATACATTCCTGATGAAAGAAACTGCTAAAGTATAACATTCTTGATTTCTAGCTCATAATAGTAGAAATCATATTCTATCCCTTCACTTCCTGGGGACCCCATTTTTGTTTAACACAGTCATACCGAAAGAGTGTCCTGACCAATTCCTGATGGAAACAGACTGCAGGTGTTATGGACCAATCATTTCCACATTGTTGCTCACCTAGGTTGTTTACCATTAGAAGTATTTGATTGCTTTTTGTACACAACATCCAGAGAGAAATATACTAATTTAAATTAAAATGTTATTAAAGCAAGACTGATATAAAAATCACCTTTGACCCCAGATAAATATTTTACCTTTCATATACCCCAAAATGCAGTCTGAACTATCATTAATGTTAGGAACAAGAGGTTAAAAATCATAGACACCAAGACCTAAGCATGAATTAAAGATTCTCCACCTTGTCAATACAATAGGTTTAAGAAGTCATCAATACTACTGCATTTTTAAAATTTTCTTATGATATGAAGATTCAATTATAAACTTTTAACATTTGAAAATAACTCATTTTCTTGGGAGTAGGACACAAAGCACAAGATTAATCCTAATCATTTTAAAGGACCTTTCTTTTTACTACAAATTCACTCCCATAACCACAATGATACGAAAAATAAGTGAAGTACAGAAACACAAAGAAATAATTTAACTGTATCATCTACATTCAAAGGACTGTGTTAATAGAAAACAAAGTTAAACCAATAATTAGCTTACCAAATTCACTTACATTCTTTTATTCTATTTCATTTAGTTTCATAAAAACTGGATTTTCATAAGATGATGCATAAAAAGCCTCTATACCCACTTACATTTTCAGAACTTAACAATATTTATTTCAGAAATGTCTTTAGCTCTATAGTCAATGAACTGAAATAATACTAAAATATTCAAAGGGATTTCAGAAATTGCAAGACTCACTCTGGGATGTTATTTATATTGAAAAGATATTTGAAAAGCCTTATTTGTTAAGTTGCGATAGTTACTCCCACAAAAGAGCCATTAGCCCTTTGCATGTACAAAACAACTTCAGATACATCCACTATCTGTAGATGACATATGCTTTTTGTTTGTTTTTGAAAGGAATATCTATTAAGCATAACAATTACCTCTTAGTGTGAATAGATATGATCTTACAAAGGAAGTTATTTTCAACAGAAAGCCAGGAAAAGTTTATCCACTTTGGGTTTCACGGGAATAACCAGAGAGCAATACCTATTTGGCCCAGTTGGTCAAACTCACTCCATGAGAATATGTTAAATGTATAACAAATTTAAGAGGTCAAACACATATTTTGTACCGACAGTCATCTTACAGCACTAATTTACTACCTAAATAAGTTTGAATCTTCTCACCTAACATATAATAAGAGCTGAAAGCAGTCTCTTTTATCTAACTTAATATTGTAAATCATTTGATTCTGATGATATTATTTGACAAATAAAATGTACAAAAGGGTGGTCCAACTGAAATGACATGACAGAATACTGATAAATAAAAACATTGCAACAAAATTATCTATTTTCAGCCTCACTCTTCCATATTGGCAAGCAACATTGCGACAGCACATGCACATATATACACATACACACATATGCACACATTTACACACACCTATACATGCATACTAAATTCAAGGTTTATTGTACAAAAAAGTTCAATTAAAAATTAATGATTAGTACAAATGATAATTTGTCTTACTACAAAATAATACACAATCCAGTCAGCACGGATGTTACATTTGACCTGCCTATCCACATGTGACCACTTAATTTATATTTAATTACTTAATTAACTAATTAATTCAATCATTTGTTTGGTGCTAATACTAAGGCTTGAACGCAGGGCCTGTCTCTGTCCCAGAATATGTTTTTTATTTATTTTTTTTTAGTTTTCTCAAGGATATCATTTTACTGGTTGTACTACACCTCCAGTTCTAGCTTTTGTTCGTTTCTTTCAAATCAGAATCTAATGGACTTTTTTTTGTTTGGTCTGGTTTCAAACCACAAGCCTCAGACTTCATCTTTCTGATTAGCTAGGATTAATGACATGAGCCATCAGAGTGGCTTCTACTTTTTCCTCTATAGTTACCTAATGCACATACTTAGATCTAAAATAGAAGTCCTTTACGTGACTACTAACATTCTTTGTTTTTTTGAGACAGTTGTTTTCATCTAAAAAGTAGGCCTGTCTATTGTGTTCATGTGGTTTCAATGATTGAAGGTGCTTAATTAGAAATCAAAATGTATAAGTAGTCCTTTGCTATCAATTAAATCTCACTTTTTCTTTTTGGAGAATATAATGATCAAAATAATAGTTGAGAATCAGCAAGCAGTTGTTCAAATCATGCTTCCAGTGCAAGTGGATCAACAGTAAGTAATCCTCAATACCATTTTCCACAAAGTTTTGTCACAGATACAATCAACCTGCCTTTTCTTGCTGCTTTCCTAGCCTGGACCTATTCCTTCATTGTACATGAAAAGTGTGATTCAACTAATTTCATTCAGATCTGTTCCTAGAATTATCAAGGATTTAGATTCTTGTCTGCAATATGATTAAACCTACGTCTCTTCATGTAGGCTGCTAAAAATGTATTTACCAAATTCAAATAAATACATAAATTCTATTTCCATCTTTTTAAAGTATAAAATTCTGCTTGCTCTATAACTTGATCAGAGGCATGCATTTTTGGCTATCTAGGTCATTGCACATCTCTCTCTCTCTTCCTCTCTCTTTAATGTTTCTCATAGATAATAGGATTGCTCTGTAATTATCGTAATTCATTTTGCTTTTATATTTTTTGGTTGCATCATTTTACTTTCTACTCTGCCATTTCCCAAATCATTTATATAGAAGGCATTATTTCAACTTTTCTCATTCCTAGAATAAGCTGCACATGAAGACACCATTTGTCCTTATTTCCACTCTGTATCTTTGAAAACAGAGGAAAATCTTTCCTCTGCTCTCCATCAATTCCCTAAATCCAGTTAGAATAATTTCGAATAGTAAAAATTGAAAAAGGGAAAATAAATCATGGTGAAAAAACAGATGCAGAAAATTCACCAGATTTTTGTGAACAGTTCAACTAACCTGATCCATTAGGGAAATACATGGACACCTCATTCCCACTGTCACTCAAAGTCTCTGGTTAGGCAATTCTAATGAAGACGAGGAACATGATGAAAAAGTGAGGAATGGTATCAATTGCAAGAAAAATGGAGAAGGATCCATGCAAATTTCTTCTTTGGGCTGCTGAAAATAATCAGGTTATTACAGTGCAGAGACTACTTTCCAAAAAGGCCACTCATGTGAATACTAGGGATGACGATGAGTATAACCATATTCATCAGGAAGCCTACAGTGGACAATTAGAACTGTCCGTGAGTTGGTGGCTCAAGCGGCAGATATTCATGCAATAACTGTAGATGGCTGGACAACCCTGTGCAGTGCTTATATGTGGAATAATACGAGAGAGGCTTTTTTCTTACTTCATCATGATGCAGATACCAATAGCCCCCTTGAATCTTGCTGCTGGGAATAGAGATAGCAAAGACATGTGGGATCTGCTTCTGTTGAGCCATTATGTCTGAAGAACAACTTGGAAGAATCTGTATTTGATATTGCCAAAAGGATAAGTATGTATCACTACCTCTTTGAAGTTTTGGAAGGTTGTACAAATTGCTCTCCTAAGTCATAATTGTTCATTTAAGTTTCTTAAATTTCAAAAATGCCATTGCATTGTTTGTTTCCATACAAAATATTTTCACAAACCAAATAACAATAGCTTACTGTAACATTCATGGATTCCATCGAAGTCTTCCAAGTGAATTGCCTGACTTTGATGTCAAAATGTATTCAAGAGTTAGTTGTATACATCTATAATGATTTCTGGAGAGTTTGTGCTTTTTTATTGTAATTAAGTGGTTACATAATTTCCGTAATTTCACAGTATTATGGGATAGTGATGCTCAGTTAAAGTCACAAACACATTCTAACATTTCTGGAGCAAATTTTCTATCAGTCTATAACATTTATGAGTTCTATGAGCTTTGTGATACAGTTGTTTCTTCCACATTGGTTGGTATGTACATTTCTTTTGTTTTGCATAACATCAGCTGTTCCCTTTTTCCCATTTGTTCCCTTCCTCCCATCCCTGCCATTAGCTTGCTTAGTTCATTTTGGTCAATGTCCAGTGCAGCTGATGGGTTTTCCCCTGATTCCCTCTAGTTCTATGTCGTCTTCCTGGTTCCCCTGCATTGTACACATATATACTATACATGTGATCAGCAGCATGGGGTTATTTAGTAGAGATTCGACCAGATGAGTGGAAGTCTTTGTTTCTTAAGTCCTGTTAATTTTGTCGTATTACCTAACATTTTGGTTTTAACATCCACTTATCAGGGAGACCATGTACTGTTTGTCTCTTTGCTCTTGGCTTACCTTGCTCAACATGATCACCTTCTAGGTCCATCCATTTCCCTGCAAATGCCATTATTTTATCATTTCTAACGGCTGCATAATATTACATTGTGTGTAGATACGACAATTTTGGGATCCATTCCGTATCCTGGCTATTACGAACAGTGCGGCAATAAACATGGAGGTGCATGTGTCCTTTTATACTGGTTCCTGTTGTTAAGGATGAATGCCTACAAGTGGTATGACTGGGTCATAAGAGAGGTCAATATTTCGTTTTCTTAGGAGTCTCCAGACTGTTTTCCAAAGTGGTTGTATAAGTGTACATTCCCACCAGCAGTGTAGTAGGGTTCCTCTTTCTCCACATCCCCTCCAGCATTTGTCATTGGCTGACTTCAGGATGTGGGACATTCTGACTAGGGTAAGGTGGTATCTCATGGTTGTCTTTATTTACATTTCTTTCACAACCAGGGATGGTGAACATTTCCTAAGGTGTTTCTTTGCCATTTTTACCTCTTCTTCTGAGAAGTCTCTCTTTAGTTCCCTTGCCCATTTAGTAATTGGTTTGTTAGGTTTGGGAGGGCCTAGTTTCTTGAGTTCCCTGTATATATTGGGTATTAAACCCTTGTCGGATATATTGCTAGTAAATATTTTTTTCCCAATTAATTGGTTGTCTTTCTAGCTTGGTTGCAACAGCTTTAGCTTTGCAGAAGCTTTTTATTTTAAGATAGTCCCATTTGTCGTGTCTCACTCCAATTTGTTGTGACCCTGGGACTCTGTTCAGGAAATTCTTTCCTGTGCCTATATGTTCAAGTGTCTCTCCTACTCTGCCGGGAGTGGTTTCAGAGATTCAGGTTTAATGCTAAGGTCTTTAATCTATTTTGAGTCGATGTTGGTGTATGGTGATAAGCTGGGGTCCACTTTTATTCTTCTGCATGTGGCCACCCAGTTTTCCCAGCACCAGTGATTGAAGAGGCTGTGTTTCTTCCATTGTCTGTCTTTGGTTCCTTTGTCAAATGTCAGCTGACTGTAGGCATGTGGATTTAGTTCTGGATCTTCTATTCTATTCTATTGGTCTTCGGGTCTGTTTTTGTGCCAGTACCATGCTGTCTTTGTTATTATGGCTCTATAGTAGAGTTTGAAGTGCAGCATGGATATCCCTCCCATGTTGTCTTTATTCGCTAGAATAGTTTTGGCTATTGTAGATATTTTGTGGTTCCATATGAATTTTGGGACTGTTTTTTGTATTTCAGAGATGTACATCATTGGGATTTTAATAGGAATTGCATTGAATTTGTATATTAATTTGGGCATTATTGCCATTTTCACTATATTGTCTGCCTATTCAAGAGCAGGGGAGGTCGTTCCATTTCCTAGTGTCTTCTGTAATTTTTTTCTTTAACTTTTTATAGTTTTCATTAAATAGTTCTTTTACATCTTTGGTTAGGTTTGTTCCTAAATATTTTATTTTGGGGGAGGTTATTGTGAATGGGGTTGCTTCCTTTATTTCCCTCTCTGCTTGTACATTGTCAGTGTAGAGGAAGGCAACTGATCTTATTTGATTGACTTTTGTATCCTGCTACTTTGCCAAAGTGATTTTTGATTTCTAATATTTTGGGGAAGGAGTTTATGGACCATGAAGGTATAGTATCATGTCATATGCAAAAAGGGATATTTTAATTTATTCTTTCCTATGCGGATCCTTCTAATGTATCCCTTCCACTCCTCAAATACTGGAATCAAATAAAGTGAAAACAGGTGTTTACCATGGGGGAATAACGTACAAAAGAATCACATATTAAAAACAAAAGAAAGAAAGGAAAAACAACTTGTGTCTCTGACTTCAGGTACATTTTGTTTAACATCACCTTGTATGGTCATATGTACCTAGCCTTTGATCTTCTCTGCTTGTCCTAAACATGTACTAATCCTTGCAAACAAAGGTAAAACAAGGTAAACCATGGGACCTATGTTTCTTTGGGTCTGACTTACTTCACTTAATATAATTTTTGCCAAATCTTTCCATTTCCTAACAAATGGGGCAATGTCATTCTTTCTGAGGGAAGCCTAGAATTCCAGTGTGTGTGTGTGTGTGTGTGTGTGTGTGTGTGTGTGTGTGTGTATCTCACATTTTTTCTTGAACCATTCATCTACTGAGGGGCATTGGGGTTGTTTCCATATCATAGCTATGGTGAATAATACTGCAATAAACATGGTTGTGCTGGTAGTTTTGTGATCATTTGGGTAAATGCGCAAAAGTAGGGTTGCTGGGTAGCTAGGATGACAGTTGTGAGACACTGTCAGTGCCCGGTTTCAGCCACCTTCTTATAACCAGGGGAAACCCAACATGTCAGGCCATAAAGCACATGTAACCCTACACTTTCAGACTTTGACACCAGCATTCTTCCTTGGTTGGAGAGAATATAATTGACATTACTCTCCCACACCTGCTCCCATTCACCCACTCCCTGCCTAAGACAGACCACAACCTCTGCAGTTCCTGGTAAGACAATGCCCACCTTGCTGTGAGTTCACACTCGGGCAAACTTGGGAAGTTCCTAGAAATGGCTGTACACTGAGGCCAGAACCTGGTGTCCCAACCACAGCAACCCCACTCCTTCACCAACTCTGGCAAGCAAATGGTGTCTTTCTTTCTTGTTTTTTGGATGAGGGGCTTGAACTCAGGGCTTGGGTACTGTCCCTGATGATGATTTTTGCACAAGGCCAGTGTTCTTCCACTTGAGCCATGATACCACTTCCAGTTGGAGATTGGAAATGAGACTCTCACTGGACTTTCCTCCTTGTGCTGGGATACAATTCCCTCTGGATCTCAGCCTCCTGAGTAGCCAGGATGACAGGCGTGAGCCATCAGCGCATGGCCTATGTGTCTCATTCTTTACAATTTCCAACTAGTCCGCTTCTAGACACTACCACCTAGACACTCTTCTACCTCCCTCAGAGACAGCAAAGGGAAGCTCAGAATCAGGGGAGAGACGTGGCCATTAAATGGCCCCCTTTACATCACTACCTCTTTCTAAGCTCCCATCCACTTCCTCTGGATTGCCTGGATGTCGGGTAGATTAGACCTACTAGGACATGTGAGGCCTGCTCTGTATCCTCCCGCCACACCCAACCAGTACCTGAGGATTTCTGGGGCAAGCTGCTCCATGTCCCAGTTGAAGCCTTTGGGAGGGTTGCTGATAACCAGGTCCAGGGGTGCCCATTGCAGGAATGTCCAGATCCCCTTTATCAAAAAGGAGACACAAAGCATGGATGGATCTACTAAGAGCTTCAGGGCATAGCCATCCACCTATCACCCAGGTCCCTTGAAGTGCAGTTTTACATTGACAGTGCTGGGGCTTGAACTCGGGGTCCAGGCGCTGTCCCTGAGCTTCTTTTGCTTCAGGTGAGCATATTTCCACCTGAGCCACGGTACCACTTCTGGCTTTTTCTGTGTATGCGGGACCTAAGAATCGAACACAGGGTTTCCTGTGTGCTAGGTGGGCCCACTACTGCTAAGACAAAATACCAACATTGGATAGCTATTCTTATGTGACCCCTTGGGCCTGTCTCAGGACAGTCTTGCCCGTCTTTACTGAGTTTCTAACCAGCAGCCCTGGCTGGAAAAAAACACGCTCTGCTATGTTGTCCTATATCTATGGCATCTTTCCTCTTTGTTCTTCCTGTCACATCTTCCGTGTTAAGCAAGACCTCCTTAAAATGCTGCCTCCAAGAAGCCTGCTCCAATCACCCTGGCATAGGGGGATCTTCTCTGCTCTGGAGGCTGTTGGCCTTTTCATGCTCTGCCTTCCAGCTGGGTTGAGAGCACACAAAGGCAAAGGCCTGGCTTTCACCACCCAATTTCTGAAGGCTCTGATACACTACCCAGGAACCAGTGCAGTATCACACTCTGTGAGGGGGCACTTGAGGCCCAGGCAGTCTGGGGGCAACAAATAGGGCCATTTCTTTTGTGGGCTTGAACTGAGGATCTGGGAGCTGTCTTTCTGATTTCTCATGCTCAAGGCTGCTATTCTACCACTGGAGTCACAGCACCAGATCTGGATTTTTGGTGGTTCCATGCAGAGACGACTCTTATTGGCTTTCCAGCTTATGACTGGCTTCGATCTTTGATCCTCAGATCTCTGCCTACTGAGGAGCCAGGATGTCAAGTGTGAGTCTGACCCAGACAGGCTCCAGAACCTTTACTTTGAGCTTCTGTTTATCTCGTGTCAGCTAGCAAGCCCTAGTTAAAATAGTTATTTATAGAGGATCAAGTTCCTCTCCTAGGTCAGTTAACCCCAAGACATAAAGTATCTTTGGAAAAGGCTAGTGAGAGTTGGCCTAGGTGGGTGAGTGTGTGTGTGTGTGTGTGTGTGTGTGTGTGTGTGTGTGTGTGTGTGTGTGTGTGTGTGTGACTATGAGTTTCAGGGATACCTACCTCCATCTCTCTGGTGGTTCTTTCACCCAGTGGTGAGTTCATCCAGGATCTCCACCCCAAGAAGGCAGGTAGGGAGATTACTTAAGGTCACATCAAGTGGGATGATCTTAATTTTATCCTGCAACTGAAGCCAGGGTGATAATAGAGGGAAAGAGAGGTTTAGAGGAACATCAAGGGAAGCCCCTTACCTTTGGCTATGATTAACAGAGAGAAGAATTAATCCATCCATTTTGGTAGTAAGATAACAAGTGTCCACTATTCATTTATTTTATTTTTTGGGAATCCCAGGTCTTGGATTTCTGGACTCGGTGTCATCCCTGAGCTTCTTTTACTCAAGGCTGAGGCTCTATCTCTTGAGTCACAGCACCAAAACTATCTTTTTCACGGGTGGGGGAGGGAGGTGGTTTATGGGAGATAAGAATCTCACAGACATGAGGCTGGGCAGGTGGCTCAGTGTTAGAGTGCTTGCCTTGCATGCCTGAGGCACTGAGTTCGATTCCTCAGCACCACATAAGCAAAAAGAAAAAAAGCCAGAATTGGCACTGTGGCTCAAGTGGCAGAGCACTAGCCTTGAGCTGAAGAGCTGAGGGACAGTGCCCAGGCCAGAGTTCAGGACCCATGACTGGACCAAAAAAAAATCCCACACACTCCCCTGCCTGGGCTGGCTCTGAGTTATGACCATCAGAACTCAATCTCCTGAATAGCCAAGATGACAGGCGAGATCCACTGGCACCTGACCACCACCATCCATTTATAGTCCCCTAGGGCAAGTGCTGGGCTACCTGTATTGTACCCTCCTTGTTGTGAGTGAGAAGCAGACATGGGTGGGTTTGATACTTCAACAGACTACCTACATTTGAGCATTGCTCCGGCTCAGTCTGATGCCGGCTATCTCCTTATCAACAGCAATGACTTCGCGCTGTCACAGAACAAATGTCCCCCAGGATGTGTCGGATCTAGGGTCTTTCCTCTGCACACTGCCCCCTCTCCTCGAAACGACACACTTAGCAACGTGAAGTAGACATGGAGTGAATTCAGTTTATTATAATCAGGTTCTGGCCAGATAGGTAGCAGTGAGGATCAGAGGCTTGGGATAGTGCTGTGCAGTTGGACAATGCGATGCCTCCTCATTCACTTTCCTTTAACTGTCTTAACAAAGGGTAGTGGGGAAGTACTCACCATACAGACTGACAATGAGTAACCATCACTGTCTAACCCGGGCACAGAGCGGCTTACCTAAGGGAGCTAGTTCAACAAGCCGAGCAAGAAAGCTCCTGACCCACAGCCTACCTCCAGATTAAGAGGGTCCCAGCCACATGGGGATGCTGAGGCACCTCATCCAGCACAGTTACTGCGAGAGAGAGAGAGAGAGAGAGAGAGAGAGAGAGAGAGAGAGAGAGAGCGAGAGAGAGAGAGAGAGAGAGAGAGAGAGAGAGCGAGAGAGAGAGAGAGAGAGAGAGAGAGAGAGAGAGAGAGTATTACACTTAAGCCAGCTGCCGGTGGCACAGGCCTACAATGGTAACTACACAGGAGGTTGAGATATGAGGATCATGGTTCATAGCTAGCCCAGGCAGGAACGTCTGTGAGATCCTTATCTCCAAAGAACCACCAGAAAACCGGAAGTGGTGTTGTGCCTCAAGAGGTAGAGTCGTAACCTTGATCTGAGGAGCTTGGGAACAGTGCCCAGGCCCAGAATTCAAACCCCACGACTGACAATAAGTGTACTTCTCACCACAAGAAGTGGACTGAATAGCACCCATTGTCCTAGGGAGAATGGCAGAGAAGTCAGGCCAAGCTTCCTGTCAGCTCGGGGTCATGAGAAGCTCATCCTGCTATTCTGTGCAGCGTTTTCCAATGCTGGAAAGCTGAACAGTGAAAGATCCCCTTCCTCATGGGGATGGGGTAAAGATGAAAGAGAGCCATGTTTTGTTTCATAATCCCATACCTGTAGCATAACAACTAACAACATAATAACTAACAAGCCCCTTCTGAGTCCTTTCCAGATATCTTCTTGTTATATGCTCACAGAATTGCCTAGAAACTTATCTGATGACCATTCCCTCTATGCCTGGTCCTGCCCCAGAGTTCCCCTTGTATTGATCCCTTGTTTCCTTACAACTGTCCTGTGAGGAGACTGAGGACCAATGGTTCCAGGCCAAACCCAGAACTTCAACTGTGGTAAAGAATCGGCTGCTGTGGACTAAGAGTTTGGGACAGTCATCTAAACAGATGACTGAGCATGGCGTTACATATCTACCAGCCCAACTACAGAGGACCAGGCATGGTGGCACATGCCTGTCATAGGAAGACCATGATCCAGTCAAGCTTGAGCATGTATGGAGTCTCTATCTCAGACATGCCCAAGACAGAAAGGTTTGGCTCCAAAGGAAGAAGACCTGAGTGGAAAACCTAAGGCCTAGTGTTCATACCCTAATATACCGAAAAGAATCCGAGGTCCGGTGCCAGAGGCTCATGCCTATAACCCTACCTACACAGGAGGCTGAGATCTGAAGAACACAGGTCAAGAGTTAAAGTAGGGTTGGCCTTGCCCATCAGACGTTATGATGAGAAGACCCAGACTCTGATCCATGCCAATATGTTCCATACTAACAGGACTCAAACCTTACTAAGTGCTGACCACACTCTCGTTCCCCCTAGGAAGCCACACCCCGTGGGTCCCACCTCCAGATGCTCCCACACTCCCTCTGCCACCAACCAGGCCCACGACATAGACAGTTCCAGGGCACAAATTTCTCTTGCTCTTACAATTTAAAGGTGCTGAGTCCCCTTCAAGCGTCCCACCCTTCCAGGCCCCCAGACCTCAGCCTCAAAGCCTATGCTGCCCCCAAAGACAGCATGTAGAAGTTACCAAAGGGTCCAGCACTCCTTGGTACAACCAAATTCTACAAACACACACACACACACACACACACACACACACACACAAAGCCATCACGGGGGGCTCCTGTCTGTCATCCTAGTTACTCAAGAGGTTGAGGTCTGAAGGTCACTGTTCAAATCCAGCCACGTAGGAAAGTTTGTGAAGCTCCTATCTACACGGAACCACCAAAAAGCCAGAGGTGTAGCTGTGGCTCAAGTGACAGAGCTCTAGCTTTGAGCAAGAAATCTCAGGGACAACATTTAGGCCTTTAGTTCAAGGCTCAGTTCTTCTACCTCCAAACACACACAGACACAGACACAGACAGACAGACAGATAGGCAGACAGACAGACAGACAGACACACACACACACACACACACACACACACACACACACACACACACACACACACACACACACACACACGGATAGCCCAAGGATTCAGCAGTCCCTGAGAACAGAAACATGAACTCCCTCAATTTGGTTCATATCCCACCCCTGAGAAGGTGTCAGTACCGACATCATACACACTGTAGACAAATCATTGAGCCTCTCACATATCTAGAATGTCTCATAGACCAGCATGGCTTTTCCTACCATACACACTGCTATGTGGAAAACTTAATCATCTCTTTTTTTGTTGTTGTTGGTTAAGAGGCTTGAACTCTGGGCTTGGGTGCTTGCCCTGAGCTCTTCAGGTTAAGGCAAGCACTCAATTGCTTGAGCCACAGCACTGCTTCTGGTTTTCTGGCAATTCCTTGGACATAAGAGTCTGAGGGTCTTTCCTGACCAGGCTTGCTTTGACCCTTGATCCTCAGATCTCACATCCTGAGTACCTAGGATAGCAGCCACGAGGTGCTGGCAACCAGCCAAACAAACTTTTCCATTCCTGTCATCTTTTTCCATCAGGAGACTGAAATCTGAAGACTGCAGTTGGATGCCACTTAGCAGCCAAACCCGTGAGAACTCTTTATCTCCAATTAAACACCCAAAAAAGCTGGAAGTGGAGCTGTGATTCAAATGGTAGAGTGCTATCTTGGAGCATAAAAGATAAGATCCATGCCCTAGTTTCAAGCTTTTTCTAGCATAGGCCCAACCAAGAAAGGGAAGCAGGTGGGCATATGGGAGCTCAAAGCTAACACATATTAATCAGGACTCCTAGAACAGACCCCATCCACCTCTGATTTTCTAGATTCTATATCCTACATCATGGCAGACTTAGATAGGACTGAACATACACCAAGTTGGGACATTCAAGTACAATCTCATACTGAAGATCCCCTGACCTTATCAAAGACTCAGGATATCTCACTGTCCTGATTCAGCACTGGGCAGTGAGGTAAGTTCTAGTTATCCAACCACATGATATGCGAACTAAAGGGTTTCCTGGAAACTGGGGAGATCTAGGTCCCTCTTGGGAAGGTGAAAAGGGCTGCTCTATCCCAGAAATGTTCCTATGTTGTGAGTATTATCAAAGAAACAACCCTGCTCAGATCCCAGTGTCTCTGGTTTTCCCACCAGCCTCTACGCAGCTCTGCCCCACCTTCAGCCTGCCCTCTCTGAATCCCAGATCTGCCATCTAGATTAAAGACTGAGGCAGCCAAGAGACCCATTTCCTGCCCTCATTCCCAGGCTATCCTGTGGCAGTGGCATGCTTACCTCAGTCTTTGGTGAAAGAATGAACACCAGGGGTGGTATCGTCAGATTGAGCCCTGGAAAGTCCTAGTCCCCAAGGATGTACTGCACAGGCATCCTGCAGTGAACGAAAACCAGGTCATCAATGATGAACCTAAGGTGCCAGGACTTTTAATAGCAGTGTGACTGGATCAAAGGCTGGTAATCTATGTTGTCAGGGGAGGTCATGATTCAAATTTCCTGGCACACCTGACCTGGGACCATCCTGCCTCTTCAAATTCCTGCTTATCCCTTGATCCCCCTTTGAAACTCTCTCACCCCAAAACCTCCCTAGGCCTTGGAAGCTTTCTTCTTATCTGACCAGAAAATAAACTCGATGAGGCTGGGGATAATTGAAACCTGGTGACACACCCTGAGTCCTAGGTCCAACCCAAGGCTGGTTCCCTCTATAGTCGGTGACCACACAGCTACTGGCTGTCATGAAGTTGCTGAGTGGTCAGTGGCTTGGTCCTACATACTGGCTTTAGGCTCTGAAACTGTCACCACAGAGATTGTGAATAGTTGTCTCCCTTGATCCAGGGACTCCAAACCAAGGCTTGCATGTTCTCCCTTCTTCCTTCCTTTCCTCTTTTTCTCCTTTTGTCCTTCCATCCTCTCTCTCTTTACTTTCTTTTTGTCAATCCTTGGCCTTGTACTTGGAGCCTAGGTGCTGTCCCCAAGCCTTTTTATTCAAGGCTAGTAGTCTATGGCTTGAAGCACACATCCACTTCTGGCATTTTATTTTTGCTAGTTAATTGAAGACAAGAGTCTTACAGGCTTTCCTGCCAGGGCCAAAAGCCTCAATCCTCTGATCTCAGCCTCCTAAGTAGATACAATGACAGTCTTGAAGCCCTGGCATCCAGATCAATCCAAGGTTTCTTCATGGGCTGTGGAACCAGTCCTGGAATTTTTCATTGTCTATGACCCCCCCAGAGCCTGGTGCACACTGTAATGATTTGTTGCATAAATAAATGGGCATTTTTCTATGACAATACTACAGAAAAATCCCATCTGATTCAGGTAAGAATCATCTGTGAGGGAGGGGGACGAAGCCTGATGAAGCTCTCCCACAGTTCTCCCTCCTCCGTCTTACCCCCTCCTGGTGCCACCACACTTAACTGTTTTTGCTCTGAGGATGTGAGCCACTATGTTCTCTCTGGACTCCAGGGCCTCTGGGATGCCTATCTTCTCAAAGATCTCTGTCCAGCAGCTGACCAGCTCTGTGGCACTCAATTCCCCATGTAGATGTGAATGAGGTTGCTGTGAGCTGAATGCCTGGCTCAAGGGGCCTCCTCTCCTCCCCCTGGGGCCAGTCAGGATTACCACATCCCGCCACCAAGTTTCATGTTGCAGAGAATGGATTCTTGAGGTATCCCTGGTTTCTGAATCTCCCAAAGTCCAGTGCAGGTTCTGGGAATCGTCTCTGCTCACAGCTGGCAGGCTAGGGATGGTGAGGTCACAATCTCTGCTCCCCATGAC
The DNA here is from genome assembly GCF_019054845.1 of Dipodomys spectabilis. Taxonomy (NCBI): domain Eukaryota; kingdom Metazoa; phylum Chordata; class Mammalia; order Rodentia; family Heteromyidae; genus Dipodomys; species Dipodomys spectabilis. The sequence goes on along the minus strand of NW_024871027.1, from coordinate 452,513 downwards.
ATCCTTGACTGTGGTGGTCACCCTAGAGAGTGCTGGAGGAGAATTAAGAGCTACCAAAGAAATTCAGTCAAGGCATGACGTTCATTACAGGAGACCATCTGGCTTGGGAACTATTCCTGTGCTGCTTTGAACATCATTGTTTGGAGGCTGAAATCCTCTGTCTGATTTGACCCCTCATCCCAGGTGTTAGTGGAAATTGCCAGCTTCAAGGAAAAAAAAAAAACCTGGAAAACAATGCATTTCAGTTGTCCCAATCAAACTTGAAGGGTTGTAAATTCAGTGGTCTGCTTTTTCTTCCAGACAGCTTACAGCAGGTTACAGAAAGTGCCATTCAGAGAGCCCTAGCTAACTTCCATGGCAGTTAGCAAGCAGGCTCCAGCAGGGGAAATGCACTTGCTTACCACTGCCCAGCTGGAAACACCCCAGGCCGGACACAGACTGGAGTCTGCAGGATTCCAGGGAGGAATGCTCACCAGTACATTGTCCCAGGAGGGAATCCATGCCACCAATGGGGGCCTGGAGTCCCCTGCCAAGATGCCCATGACACAGTCAATGCCATGGGTAAGTTTCCCCTCTCATTCTCGGTCGTGGTGAACCATCTGCCATGTCACGACGTTCACCTCCTAGCCTCAGAGCCCCTGCCCTATTGCCCCCCGCTCCCAATCTCATTCCCTAATTACGTTTGGCAGACACATTCCCAACCCTTGAATTAGCTCCAACTATACACACTAGAGCAGACTGTTTGGCTGGAAGTGTACGGCTGTGGTCACAGTTGCCTCACGAGCCTTCTGGCTGAAGACAGAAGGACAGTTGTCCACTCTGGTCTGTGTTTCACACAGGAATCCTAGGGGAGACACATGCAGGCCCAGCAGCTACTGTGGGCTATAGGAAAGGGATAAGAGAGAGGTGGAAAAGTACGTGTACTGAAACCTTCCCAAAGGAACCATGAAACGGTGAAGGAGAAAACACAAATTATTGCTAGACTCGTACTTGGCATTGATGAAAAAGAACAACACACACACACACACACACACACAAACACACACACACACACACACACACACACACACACAAATCCAGAACTGTGACAGAAGATTAGTCCATGCAGCACCTGCAATTTGCCAATGGATCACTCACTTGAGTACAGTCAGGCTGTATATGGAGAAAGATGATCTGTCTGTCTGTCTGTCTGTCTGTCTCTCTCTCTCCCTCCCTCCCTCTCTCTCTCTTTCTGTCTCTCTCGTGCTCCTTCTCTATCTCTCATGCACACACACACACACACACACACACACACTAACAGACTCAGAGAGAGCAGTGCCTCTCCTGAGTTTGTTTGTTCCTCCTTTGGGACAAGGTACAAGCTGCAGCACGGGGGTTGCCTGGTCAGATCAGGGGATCCAACCAAAGGGAGCACCACTCTAATAACGCAGAACAACCCTGCCTTTCCCATTCTCCAGGGCCAGACACTTTCCCTTGGGAACAACCAGCCTTGACTCCCCATTCACCAAAACCCTAGGCCAGGACAATTGGTGAAGGTGTCCCAAGATATGTGGCTCCTCAGAGCCGGGGCTGAAAACAAGCAGGGGGGTCATGCTGCCCCACACGGGTGTCTGACCTGGGTTTGGGGCGGTGTTGGGGAAATGGATGGGGTCTTAAAGGCTACATACATGGATGGACTCCCTACTTTCAGGCTAGATGCTTCTGGGTTACTTGGTGGATTCTTGGGGAGGACGAGGAGACCAAATGGACAGGGAGCACCAGCAGATGCTGGGAGAGTTGGAAAATGTGATCACTCTGTGAGTACTGTTGACAGCTGGGATGAGGGGGGAGGGGGGACATGCTCGGTGTATGTGGGTCAGAGTGGATATATTCCTCCCAGATATTCACCTTCTGTCTGACTCCAAGTGCCTCACATACCTAGTGGGCTCTTTTGGGACCCTCCTCAGGAGAAAGGGTGACTGAGCACAGAAGACAAGGGCTCACACAGCAAGGAGGGCCTATCTTCTGCATCCAACACCCACCACCCCGATCAAAAAGAAAAAGACTCGAGAAAGAGGTGCTGCTCCCCACTTCTGATTAAAGCCACCAGGCTCCTACCAGAAAGAGGAAGGGAAGGGTACAGATGTGCAGCTGTGTGGCTCCAGGCCAGGAGCTCTGTGGCACCCCTCCTCACCCATTCCTGCATCTCCCTGTTTCCTGGGACACTGGCCACTAGGGATGAGGGTGGGATCCCCAGGTCAACACATACCCCTACCCACCACCCCTGGGGCACATTTGTGACAGGGCCATGGCAGACTGTGGGGGGGGGAGGGTGGACTCGAGGAGACAGGAAAGGTGAGGCAGGAGGTGCAGGTCCGGGTCAGTGGTTGGTTGGCCGGAGTGTTTCCAGGATGTGGGCCCTCAGAGCCACCACTCATGTGTACTAATGGGAAAAGCAGTAGGCGGTGGCTCCGGGTGCACATGGACCTGGAGTCCTAGGACCAGGTGTGGAGACCAGTTCTGGGCCGCAGGCCAACATGGGGCGCGCCATCTCCTCTGGGCGACTGTGAGAGGCACAGCTGGTCGGAGCCGAAAGTACCATGTTTCAAATGCAATGTTGCTGAGAGGGGACAGGGGCATCTGCGTGCACATGGCAGGGCTGCATGTGGCCTCTGCTCCACTTCTTCAGCCAACACTACCCCCACCTCAGCTGTTCCTGTGCCCCCCTTGCCGGCACCTCAGTCTCAGTGCCGCCATGGCCACCGTGCCTCCGGGTGGCTGCCCGTGGTGATGTGCCTGCTGCACCAGGTCCATGTGCGCTGTGCTCCCCACCAGAACCTGCACTATGATCAGCGAGGCTGCCAGCTGATGAAGTCACTTGCCCTTGTGTGTACTCACTCTTCTCTCTGCTCTCTCTCTGCCTTCACTCCTCTCTTGGGCTGTGTTGCTCCTGCCGGGCATGCCTACCACCTCACCCTCCCCTGATTTGTGCCCCTGGCTACTGCTGCCATGGGAGTGTGCCTTGAGCCCCGCCCCCTCCCCCTGTCCCTTTCAGGCCTGGCCCCCACCCCTGGATATCAAATCTCCCCTCAGCACCACCGCTGGAGGAGACTCTCCTCCATGCCCCTCCAATCCACACACCAAAAAGGTGACCCTTGTGTGTATATTTGTTTGTGTGTGTATGATTGTTGGGGATAAGTACCTCTCAAGGACTCAGAACACAGTACCCTTTGAGATGAGCACACAGCACAATTTAAAAAACAGCACAAAACACCGTGTGTAAAGGACTCAGCACACAGCTCCCTTTGAAGGACTCAGCATATACTACCCTGTGTAGAGTACTCAGCACACAGCACCCTTTGAAGAAGGTAGTCCATAGCCCACAAGGTAATGGACTAAGTGCATGACATGCTTTGGAAAACTCAACGCATACCATTCTTTCCCAGGGACTCAGTATATAGCACCTTGTGTTAAGACCACACACAGCCCCCTTTGAAAGACTGATTACGTAGCACGCTGTGTAAAATACTGCCCAGCACCCTTTGAAAAACTCAACACATAGCACCATTTTGAAGGACTCAGCACATACTACCCTGTGGAAGGACTCAGCATATACCACATTGTCAAAGGACTCAGCACATAGCACCATTTGAAGGACAGTACAGAGTACCTTGTGTAAAGGACTCGGCACATAGGACTTGAAAAATTCAACTTATCTATTTCTTCTCAAGGACTCAGAACATAGAAGTACCCTTAGGGATGAATTAGCACACCACACCTTTTGAAGGACTCAGCATACAGTAGCTGTGTAATGGACACAGCGCACAATACCCTTTGAAAAAAGGAGCAGGTCCCACTCTTCTCACTCTTCTCAGGGATTCAGCACATAGCACCCTTTGGGATGACTCAGCAAACAGGACTTTTTGAGAATTCAGCACAAAATCCCCATGTTGGAAGGACGCAGCAAACAGGACCCTGTGAAGGACTCAGCACATAGCTGTATGTCACAAGTTCATATTTCATTAGAATTAGGATGCTTTCTTCAGTATCACCATTGTTCCCAAACACTTCACAAATCCTACTAGTTTATATTTAGCTAAACTGTGGGAGTGGTCAGCTGATGGTCTTGAACTCAAAGCTTGGGGACCCTGTCCTTGAGCTCTTTGGTTCAATGCTAGAGCTCTAGCACTTGGAGGAACAGCTCCAATTTGGTTTTATTTGATTTATTCTTTGACAGGTCTTACAGTGATTAGGAAGGCAAACTTGGGTATCCGAGGGCAAAGGCTCTTAGCTTGGCCTGGAGCTGACCTCTCCCTTCCTTGTGCCTCTGGGAGCTGGGCCTCCTGGAACTCTCTTGGCCTAAGGTGGAACATACCTGTTCTGGCATCAGCACTCAGGGTGAGCAAAAGTCAGCTTGGCCCTGGTCACTTCCCCCAATTGAACTCTAGAGGACGATGGCACGGGGCTGCATGTCCTGCATCTGGCCACGAAGAGGCAGGAGTCACCCACCGTAGGGATTGTACCTGTGAGTTATGTTTACTCTTACTGCCCTTGGACCCCTGTCATGCTATGAAGCCACCCTGGACAGGAAAGTCCTTGAGACTCTTACATAAAATTAACCATCAAACAACAAGTGGGGCTGTGGCTCAAGTGGCAGAGCACTAGGCTTGAGCAAGAAAAATCAGGGATAGAACCTAGGCCCTGAGTTCACACACACACACACACACACACACACACACACACACACAAACACACACACACCACATGCATGCAAAATCAGAGATTTCTACAGTGCAATCTTTAGGTATTCACGTTTTCCCCACTAAGCCTCATGGCTGTTGGCCTAAGGGTTTGATGCATACAAAACCACCTGGCATATTTAATTTTGGGGAACACTATGGCTAGAAGGTCAGCCTTCCCCCATCCCAGCTCCTTGATTGGGTTGTGGTCTATCCAGGCCCTTTGGGGCTCCTTATACAGACTCATCAAGATGCCTTCAAAAGGCATCACATGCTGGGCACTGGTGGCTCATACCTGTCATCCTAGATACTCAGGAAGCTGAAATCTGGAGGATTATGGTGGCAAGCCAGACTGGGCAGGAAAGTTTGTGAGACTCTTATCCTGGATGAATTATCAGAAAACAAGAAGTGTCCCTGAGGCTCAAGTGGTAGAGTGCCAGCCTTGAGACAAAGAGCTCAGGGAGAATGCTCACAGCCAACAACAACAAGGAGAGGCATTGCATGTTGGCTTGGTATGAGTCAAATTGGAATTTTCAAGTGCTCCAAGACAAAGCAGTACCTCATTTAGTCCTGTGTTCCTCTATCTCATCTCACTCTCTGGTCTTGGCCATGCTATGGTTAGCATGGCTCTGGCTTGACAGGAGGGCTCCAAGAAGGAAGATCTCAGAGCAATCACCCCACCACATTCTTCTGCCCTGCTCACTCTGTTGCTTCTGCTCTTTGCTACAGACCATCTTCCTGGAATCCATACATGAGGTCATTGCCACCAACGTTATGGTGAGTGGTGAGTCTGGCCTAACTCGGGGCAGTCAGAGATGGAAGTCGGTCTGGGACTAGGAGTTTCTACTCTGGGTGTGGGCTGAGGCCAGGGCAGACATTTATTTCATCCTGAGCATTGAAGAGGTGAGGATAGAGTGTAGAATCCACATTGAGTCAGCTAAGATTGGAATCTAGAGGACCACTTGTATGAGGTAGGCTGTGGGGTTAGGGGCCCACTGTTCTTGGTACTCCTCTCTCGAGACTCCCCCCTCCTCATTCATCCTTCAATGGTAGAGGAAAAACTTCAAATAAGTGAGTCCAAGAGGGGGCAGGAGAGTATTTCTGTGTGAACCAGACTTGTGCTTCATATTCATCCTAGGCCCTACTTCCTATTTATCTGAGAAATGGCCATATGGGTTTTGGACAGGGGGAATCAACCTAGATGAGAATGTGGCTCAATGGTAGAGTGGTAGCCTAACATGCCTGACACCAGGGTTTTCATTCCACACAGAAAAAGCTGGAAGGGCAGGTGGGGCTCAACTGGTAGAGCACCAGCCTTGATCAAATAGATCTCAGGGACAGTGCCCAGGCCCTGAGCTCAAGCCCCAGGACTGGAAGAATAAATCTTTGTTGGAGGCTTTTCTTCCCTTTGAAAACAATTTGTTCTTTGTGATAAGCAAAACATGGGTCTCTTCCCTGGCCACCAATGGGCCATTAGATGTCCCTTGAATTTGGGCCACTTCCTGGAAGCCTCTGCCCTACCTGACCCATAGTTTACCCCCATCTTGTGGCAGATGGAGGCCTGAGAGAAGGCCACCTACCACCTACTTCTGGTGGCTGCTGTGGCTTTTGAGAGTCAGTATGTCACATAGAGAGTTGTCATCCACATCAGTCTACAGAAGAAAGGGAGATTCCCTTGTCTGAGCCCTCAAGTTGTAGGCGGCTCGGAATGTGGGGCATCTGCCACAGGATGTGCTCCATGGCGGAGTAATCTACGGGACTGGAACCCTGACCTCTCCTCTGGCAGTTTCCAAGATGTCCTGAAGTTGCAGTTCTTCAAAACCCTTCTGCTCCTCCCTCATTTCACCCACCCCAGATCCTGAGGCGTCTGAATCAGTGGGGGAGGCCTCAACCTGTGCTGGCATCTGGAGCCCTGCGAGGACCCACAGCAGCTCCTGCAGCTCTCTCTTCTTCTCCATCTTCTCCTGGGAGAGCCAGCACAAGCGCTCAGCTTTCTCCTGACACAGCTCATCCAGGACAAACATTTGCTTTTTACATGCCATGAGGGACTCCTCGATGGTGCAGAGTGTGCCGGCAGCTGGCTACATTGATGGTGGAGCTCATCCACTGGATTCTGGAAGTCCACCTCATCAGACAGGTCATGGATGAAGCAGATTTTCTTCTCAGATGCCCACGTGTCCCACTTGCCATCCCCAAGCCAGCTTTGGTGGCAGCTCACCGAGCAGGGGTCCTGTGGCTCCAGCTCCGTCTGGCACTGAGCTGCAGGTGGGCTGGACACCTGCAGCAGGGCCGCTGCTCCTGCAGCAGGAGTTTTCCCCTGTGTATCTCAGCCTCTGAGAGGGCTCGTAGATTCACATCCCTCTAGGTCTGCGGCATGTATCCATCCTCTGGGCTGGTTACATTGGGGGGAGTAACCTCCTCTCGTTTCTTCCCCAGGGCTCACACTTTCCACTTCCCCAGGTGAAGCCAGGAAGCTCAGCTGGGCCTGCAGGCTCTCCTCCTATGGTCTGGTTACTTCCAAGCACTTGAGAGTGTCCTGCCACTTTGGGGGCACCATCTGGTCCCCCCAGTTGTTCAGGCCCTGCACTTGCTTCAGCAGCTCCAGTAACTGGGCCTGCCTCTGCAGGTGCTGCTGCAGGGCCTCCTTCTCAGAGTTCAGCTGCTCATTGGAGGCAATGTGCTGCTCACAGGTGGCTCTGAGCACCTGCAGCTGGGCCAGGGACTGCTCCTGCTGCTCCTGCAGCTCCCATGATGCTTGGCGCTCTCTCTCTCTCTCTCTCTCTCTCTCTCTCTCTCTCCCTCTCTCTCTCTCTCTCTCTCTCTCTCTCTCTCTCTCTCTCTCTCTCTCTCTCTCTGTCTCTGCCACCTCTTTCCATTCCTCTATCTTCTCCTCTGAATGATCTAGGTGTTCCCGCAGTTCTTTCTTCACTTGTTGCTCTGAGTCCAGGATGCTGGTGAGCTCCTCCTTCTCACCGCTCACCCTGTGGAGAGTGTCCCACAGCAGGGCAAGCTCTTCCTCTGGCTATGGGTCACACACACACACATGCGCCTTGTGTGGTCTAGGGTATCTCCTGCAGATCCTTGGCCTTATCCTCCAGTCTCTGCAGTTGCTCCTGCTGCTCTGTGTTCTGAAGACAGAGCTTCTGGTTTTCCTGGACCTGGATGTGAAGTTGTTACTCCAGTTTTTTTTAACTTCATCTGTGTGCGGTAGGCCAAGGCCTGCAACTGCAGCTCTACCTGAGATGGTCCTGCGGGGGGCCATAGTTCTGTCAGCTTCTTTCTCAGTTCCCCCAGCTCATCCTCCAACACCTGCCTCACCCTTCTCTCCTTCTCCTCTGTCAATTGGTTCACCTGGTCAGTCAGCCACTGAGTCACCTCTTTCCATGCAGACCTCTCAATGCTCAGGTCCTCTGTGAATGTGTCCCTCACCAGACTTCCTGAGGTCACCATCCAGCTCAGGTTGTCCAGTAGTCTCTTCAGTAACTCATGCCCCACCAGCACTAGTTGGAACTTGCAGATTCTGTTCTTCTGGTGCTGTTCTGTGTCCAGAGCACTTCCAGCTTCTCCTGCAACTCTGTTCACTTGCTGTAGTTCATCGAAGCTTCTGGTCTTTTCCTCAAGCTGAAGGGTCACATCATTCAGCCGTTGAAAGAACATTTCAGTCTCCTTCTATGCAGCAGTGACCGCAGAAGCCACCATATCCAGCTCTGCCACACACCGCTCTGCGGCCTGCAGGTGGCTGGTAACAGCTTCGTGCTCCATTTATCTGTCATTAGCCACCTTCTTCACTTGGGCGGGTGCAGATTGTAAATCTCTTTCTGCTGAAATCAACCTCTGTATGGGTGACTTGTGGATCTCTAGCTCTGTTTGTGGTACTTCATGCAACTGGGCTATCTTCTCCCTCTCTTTCTCTGGTCGATACTGCAGGTCTGTCTTCTCCTGCTTCAGTGGTGGAATCTTGGCACTGAGTGTCTGGTTTCATCTTTTCCTCCAGTCCAGGGTGGGCACCACGTGTCACTAGCACCTCTGCAGATGCTTGATGGTATCAGGACCCTTGACACTCTGGCCCCCGGTGGCTGTGACTGTGTCCAAAGGCAGGAAAGGCCCACGGTCTGCATCACCTTTGGACCTTCCTCTGTTGAATCATGCTCCCCAGTGGTGTTTGACTTGGGGATCACTCCCTTTTTTGTGTTCTTTGTTTTCTTGAATGTTGCAGGTCTGATAGGAGGATTCCTTTGCTGGTGTTCTGGAAGTTGTTTCTTGCCTGTAGCTCTTTCACGGAGTCCTGTTGTTTCAGACATCTGAGCACTGGGATGGGAAAGATGGGCTGGCCATGTTCCCAGACTCTGGGAAATCCTCTATTCTCTCACTTTCTGACTAGGACATCAATTTCCCACTCTACTCCAAAGTCGCCTCATGTCTCATGCTCACCACTCAGCCACCTCTACCTTCCTCAACTGCTGGTGGTACTGTCAACCACCAAAGGGAATCCTGGTGCTGGGCATCATGGAATGTGGGTGTGGCCACCATTCTTATATCCCATTGGTCAGAAAGAAACATGAAATAATGGGGGTGTGGCCGGAATCCTGTGATGAAGGCAGCATGGGTGGAGTCAAGATGAGAGCGACTCCCCCAGCACCTTTCCCAGGGAACTTTGTCCAATCCAGTTGGGGTCAAGAGGGTGACCTGCTTTAGCTGGATGGCTGCACATATTGTTGTGTATGTCTGTCTGTTGCCAGTCCCGAACCTTGAACTCAGGATCTGGGCACAGTCCATGAGCTGCTTTTGCTTAAGTCTAGCCTTCTACCACTGTAGCCATATGGCTCTATTCCTAGCTTGTTGGCACTGAAGGTGGACAGGGGTTTCAAGGACTTTCCTGCCTAGGGTGACTTTGACTATGATAATCCTATCACAGCCTTGTAAGTATCAAGGAGGACTGCTGAGAGCCATTGGTGCCTGCCTAATCACTGGTTTTGCTGACGTTATTGGACAGGCCGGTGAGTTCCCTATCCTCAGGTTTAAGTGGTGGGAGCTAGAGCCTATAGTTTGAATCCTGGTCCGGACATCTCCAAATGGCAGAAGATCCTAAGAAACTCATTACTATCTATATGAATACCAGTGGAATGTGATGTATTTCATGATTGAATGGGCCGTGCTTGAATGATTCTAGGATAAAATTATACACAATTATATATACACAATTATATTATAAGACACTGATCAATTTTAATTAATACTTCATGAATCATTTAAACAATCACATTCATTAAATGGAGGCATAATGAAATACCTAAGAATTGGGCATCACATAGTACAGAGATGCCATTTTTCTGCCAGGACTTTCTTTAGTTAATTCATATATACCATTTTCTGAATGTAGTTTGGTATACCTGACCTGAAAATCAATTATTCAAACAGTTTTTATCAGATATGCTTATATCCAAATGTAGAGGGTAATCCACATTATGTATATTTGAAAACAATGCTTGGTTAGTCCTCTTCTCACATTACCCATTCCCTTCTTGAGAACAATACACATTGTAAGGAAATGCTTAGAATGTTTTGGAGAAATTGGTTGACTTCAAACAGTGAGTTACTCTATGCTGAATTTTGTTTACTTTATATCCAGAAAAGCTAAATTCTTACTTTATCATTTTCCTTGGGCTTTATACTCAGATTTAAACTCTGATTGGTGACAAATAAAGATATAAATATCTTTTAACAATAGCAATATTCAGGCTGAGGATTCTAGGTACAATGATACTCATGCAGATAGGCCTCATCAGTCATGAGACCATGATATCAAAATGTTAACCAGTGCTTACTGGTGTCATGCTTATGAGATTTTGTGTGTTATAAACAGTGGTTATTAGAATTTTTTTTGTAATCAACATCATTTCATGGGTTAGGAACTGAAGTGAGACATTATACTCAGAACAAAATTTAACGAGGCATCCAAAATTAGTTATTAAGATATACATCATGTAATACAATGTTTTAAAAATGCAAGCTAAAGGAAATAATTTATGAAAAAAATCAACATTTACAATAAATACAGAATCAGTATGACTGATTTTTCTTTTACCCCAGTAGCAATACGGCTTACATGATGACTTTTCTGGTTATATGTTTAGTTAGGTTTTGATACTTAGTTGGAGATGTTCTTTCATATATTCCTTTGTCAGATGCAAGAGGAAATGAATCCCTTGTCAAAGTCAACACCCATAATAATGTTACAGATATATACTGATACTTTGCCAAAGTTTAAAATCTGCACGAGTAACTTGGGTCTTTTTTGGCTCTAAATAAATAGATATTGCAATTTTGTCAGTACTAGAAAGATTTTGACCACCATTTATTAAACTATTATTTTCCAGAAACTACTTCACTCTTTTCATGAGATTTTTAATTTCATTCATATCATGTGTTGATGTTTTCCTTTAGATAAGCCACATTCAATCTTCTACAAAGTAATTTGGAGTAGTTTAAAATTATGCAGACTCATTTACAATGCTCAGATTCTACTATTTGCATATTTTTTTTCTTTTTAAATCAGTAGGAATTAGTTCTCAATATGAATACTATTGGAGTTATTAATTACATTTCTGAATTTTTTAAGTATGTCATGATTTTGTGATTTTATTCTTTTAAATATGTGCAGATCTCACTCCGCATACAGTCACATTTGTTTTAAACAATATGATCCATTCAAGGGATTTGCTATATTAGGTTCATCTATATGAATTTAATTACAAATTAACACAACTGTATTTCTGAGACACAGTTATCTTTATGGCTCTATGCCAAGTTATCATGTATTTGAGATTTTTGTGCTTAAAAAAAAACTGGGCACAACATGCTTTTGTTCCTGGGGGAGTTCTACTTTGTTGGTTGTTTTTCCAGTTGTGACTTCAAAATATGTGTGCATTTTATTTCAATTGTTTTGTGTCTATATTTTGTTTCCTATAACAGAAAGTAAAAAAGAATCAATGATTCAGAACTTTTCCAAATAAAATTCTAAGATAGACACTTGAAATTTTGTGACAACTGGGAATAGGCAGGTCTTCATACAGAGACATTTTTTGACATGATTTGAATTCTTCCTCCTTGCCCGGTACTAGTGGCTCACGCCTGTAATCCTAGCTACTCAGGAGGATCACGGAGATCTGAGGAACATGGTTCACAGGCAGCCTGGGCAGGAAACTCTGTGAGACTCTTGTCTCCAATAAACCACTAGAAAACCAGAAGTCGAGCTGGGGCTCAAGCGGTAGAGCACTCGCCATGAGCTGAAGAGCAGAGGGACAGGGCTCTAGCCCAGAATTCAAGCCTCATGACTGACCAAAAAAAAAAAAAAAAAGGATTGAATTCTTCCTCCTCTTGCCTCACTATTTCCAATAGTATTACTACAAAGTCATAATTGGAAAGAAAATAATTTTGTCTGTATGAATTCAGAATTTTTGTTTCAATTGGGACATACTACACATTTATACTTCATTTTAAATCGAAAATCTTCTTTCCTTCGTTTAAAATCACAGATGTGAATTTATAATGCTAAAATAGCAGCTACTAATTTATCTGAAATGATCCAAACTATTTTCACTTCACATTATGTGTAATAAGAGTGTAATAATAATACTAAGTAATATACCATGTAATAATTGACTTGGGGGAAAGTCAATAACTGGATTTTTGTGAGATACTGAGTGTAGAAAAACTTATATATGATTTGATTAAAAACTACAGTTACATCTAAAAATAAATCATAGTTATAAACTATGCTGAAAAGTAAGATTATTTATTGGAAAAAGCCAGAAGTTTCAATAAGCTTACTTTTTAAAAATTGTCTTAGATCTGGGCTTTTTTGGTTCATGCTTGTAATCCTAGCTACCCCAAACTCTGAGATCTGAGGATAGTGGTTCAAAGTCAGCCTGGGCAGAAAAATCTGTGAGACTCTTATCTCCAATATATCTCTTGAAAACTAGAAAGGTCATTGTAGAAGAAGAGATTCAGTGGTGTCCTTCAGGCGAAGAGAGGAGGAACAGGGCCAAGGCCCAGATTTAGAGACCTAAGACCGACAAAACAAAATTAACATAGATTTTACTTTATTATTTTAAGATTTTTATTGTGAAAATACAGAGTGTTTACGATTACATGACCAATGGGGTTTATAGACACATGAAGAAATGCTCAACCTCCCTAGCCATAAAAGAAATGCAAATCAAAACAACATTCAGATACCACCTCACCCCAGTTAGAATGGCAAAAATCAAGAACTCTAACAACAACAGATGCTGGAGTTGATGTAGACAGAAGTGAACCTTACTTCATTGTTGGTGGGAGTGTAAACTTGTTCAACCACATTGGAAAGCAGTATGGAGGTTCCTCAAAAGACTTCACATAGAGTTCCCCTGTGACCCAGCATTCCCACATTTGGGCATTTACCCAAATGTTTACAAACAAGGCCACACTAAAGCTACCACCACAACTATGTATATTGCAGCATTATTTACCATAGCTAAAATATGGAATCAACCCAGGTGCCCCTCAGTAGATGAATGGATCAAGAAAATGTGGTATATATATACAATGGAATTCTATGCCTCCATCAGAAAGAATGACATTGCCCCATTTGTTAGGAAATGGAAAGGCTTGGAAAAAATTATATTAAGTGAAGTAAGCCAAGCCCAAAGAAACATAGGTCTCATGGTTTCCCTTATTTGCAATATCTAGTATATGTATGAGTCAAGCGGAAAAGGTCAGATAATGTGATGTTAAGAAAATGAACCCTTAGATATGTATTTAAATGTGTTTTTTTTCTTTCATGCATTTGTTTCTAATGCATTTATAAGATTATTTCTTTGTTGCTTTGTATGTCCCTCCCTCACAGTATAACCACTGCTTTCACTATATTTGATGTCGGTATAATTTGTGGAGGAGATGGGGAAAAACAAGTCGCTTAAGGATACAGGTGGACCCGTTGCAACAATGGGAAGTACAAGTTGTCATGTCAAAAACGAACTTTACAACTTTGGTGTGGGAGGAGGGGGGAGCCTGGGAAGGGATGTGAAGGGTAAACAAAGGGGGAGGCTGCAATGCTTGATAAGAAATGTACTCATTATTTTGCCCATGTAATTGTAACCCCTCTATACAGTATGTTCACAAAAAATGAAAATAAAAAAAACAATTACATGAACAAGGTAATGAGTACATTTCTTACCAAGCATTGCAGCCTACTCCTTTGTTTATCCTTCACATCCCTTCCCAGCCTCACCCCTCCACCCCAGTCCCAATCCTTCCCCCCGCACCGCCCCCCCGCACCAACATTGTAAAGCTCGTTTTCGACATGACAACTTGTACTTCTCATTGTTGCAACAGGTCCACCTGTATCCTTAAACGACTTGTTTTTTCCCATCTCCTCCACAAGTTATACTGACATCAAATATAGTGAAAGCAGGGGTTATAATGTGGGGGAGGGACATACAAAGCAACAAAGAAATAATCTTATAAATGCGTTAGAAACACATGCATGAAAGAAAAAAACATTAAAATACATATCTAAGGGTTCATTTTCCTAACATCACATTATCTGACCTTTTCTGCTTGACTCACTCATATACTAGATATTGCAAATAAGGGAAACCATGGGGCCTAAGTTTTTTTGGGCCTGGCTTACTTTGCTTAATATAATTTTTTCCAAGTCTTTCCATTTCCTAACAAATGGGGCAATGTCATTCTTTCTGATGGAGGCATAGAATTCCATTGTGTATATATACCACATTTTCTTGATCCATTCTTCTACCGAGGGGCATCTGGGTTGGTTCCAGATCTTAACTATGGTAAATAATGCTGCAATAAACATAGTTGTGCTGGTAGCTTTAGTGTGGTCTTGTTTGTGATCATTTGGGTAAATGCCCAAAAGTGGGATTGCTGGGTCATTGGGGAGCTCTATGTGGAGTCTTATGAGGAACCTCCATACTGCTTTCCAAAGTGGTTGAACAAGTTTACATTCCCACCAACAATGAAGTAAGGTTCCTTTCTGTCCACATCCCCTCCAGCATCTGTTGTTGTTAGAGTTCTTGATTTTTGCTGTTCTAACTGGAGTGAGGTGATCAGAGATTAAATTTGAGTATAAAGCCTAAGGAAAATGATAAAGTAAGAATTTAGCTTTTCTGGATATAAAGTAAACAAAATTCAGAATAGAGAAACTAACTGGTTTGAATTCAACCAATTTCTCCAAAACATTCTAAGTATTTCCTTACAATGTGTATTGTTCTCAAGAAGGGAATGGTTAATGTGAGAAGAGGACTAACCAAGCATTGTCTTCAAATATACATAATTTGGATTACCCGCTACATTTGGATATAAGCATTTCTGATAAAATCTGTTTGAATAACTGATTTTCAGGTCAGGTTTCATATCCTAGTTTCATATACCAAACTACATTCAGAAAATCGTATATACCAATTAACTAAAGAAAATCCTGGCAGAAAATTGGCATCTCTATACTATGTGATGCCCAATTCTTAGGTATTTCATTATGCCTCCATTTAATGAATGTGATTGTTTAAATGATTCATGAAGTATTAATTAAAATTGATCAGTGTCCTATAATATAATGGTGTATAATTTTATCCTAGAATCATTCAAGAACAGCCCATTCAATCATGACATACATCATATTCCACTGGTATTCAATTGGACAGGAATGAGTTTCTTAGGATCTTCTGCCATTTGGAGATGGCAGGACCAGGATTCCAACTATAGGCTCTAGCTCCCACCACTTAAACCTGAGGATAGGGAACTGTCCAAGAACATCAGCAAAACCAGTGATTAGGCAGTCACCAGTGGCTCTCAGCAGTTCTCCTTGATACTTACAAGGCTGTGATAGGAGGATCATAGTTAAAGTCACCCTAGGCAGGAAAGTCCTTGAGACCCCTGTCCACCTTCAGTGCCAACAAAGCCAGAGGTAGAGCCGTATGTCTAAGTGATTGAGGGCTAGCCTTAAGCAAAAGCAGCTCATGGACTGTGCCCAGATCCTGAGTTCAAGGTTTGGGACTGGCAACAAACAGACATACACAACAATATGTGCAGCCATCCAGCTAAAGCAGGTCATCCTCTTGTCCCCAACTGGATTGGACAAAGTTCCCTAGGAAAGGGGCTGGGGGAGCCGCTGTCATCTTGATTCCACCCATGCTGCCTGCATCACAGGATTCCGGCCACACCCCCATTCTTTCAGGTTTCTTTCAGACCAATGGGATACAAGAATGGTGGCTACACCCACATTCCATGATGCCCAGCATTAGGATTCCCTTTGGTGTTTGACACTACCAACAGCAGTTGAGGAAGGTAGAGGTGGCTGAGTGGTGAGCATGCCACATGAGGCGACTTTGTAGTAGAGTGGAAAATTGATGTCCTAGTCAGATAGTGAGAGAATAGAGGATTTCCCAGAGCCTGGGAATGTAGCCAGCCCATCTTTCCCAATCCCAGCACTCAGATGTCTGAAACAACAGGACTCTGTGAAAGAGCTACAGTCAAGAAACTACTTCCAGAAAACCAGCAAAGGAATCCTCCCATCATACCTGCAACATTCAAGAAAACAAAGAACACAAAAAAGGGAGGGATCCCCAAGACAAACACCACTGGGGAGCATGATTCAACAGAGGGTCTGGCCAAAGGTGATGCAGACTGTGGACCTTCCCTGCCTTTGGACACAGTCACAGCCACCAGGGGCCAGAGTATCAAGGGTCCTGATACCATCAAGGATCTGCAGAGGTGCTAGTGACCCGTGGTGTCCAGCCTGGACAGCAGCAAAAGAAGAAACCAGACACTCAGAGGCAAGATTTCACCAATGAAGCAGGAGAAAACAGACCTGCAGGATCGACCAGAGAAAGAGTGGGAGAAGGTAGCCCAGTTGCATGAAACACCAGAAACAGAGCTAGAGATCCACAAGTCACCCATACAGAGGTTGATTTCAGCAGAAAGAGATTTACAATTTGCACCGGCCCAAGTGAAGCAGGTGGCCAATGACAGATAAATGGAGCACGAAGCTCTTACCAGCCATCTGCAGGCCACAGAGCGGTGTATGGCAGAGCTGGATATCGTGGCTTCTGCTGTTACTGCTGCACAGAAGGAGACTGAAATGCTTTTTGAATGGCTGAATGATGTGACCTTTCAGCTTGAGGAAAAGACCAGAAGCTTCGATGACCTGCAGCAAGTGAACACAGAGTTGCAGGAGAAGCTGGAAGTGCTCTGGACACAGAATAGCACCAGAAGAACAGAATCTGCAAGTTCCAACTAGTGCTGATGGGGCACGAGTTATTGAAGAGATTACTGGACAACCTGAGCTGGATGGTGACCTCAGCAAGTCTGGTGACAGACACATTCACGGAGGACCTAAGCATTGAGAGGAGCCTGAGCATGGAAAGAGGAGACTAGGTGCCTGACTGAGTAGGTGAACCAACTGACAGAGGAGAAGGAGAGAAGGGCGAGGCAGGTGCTGGATTATGAGCTGGGGGAACTGAGAAAGAAGCTGACAGAGCCATGGCCTCCCTCAGGACCATCTTAGGTGGAGTTGCAGTTGCAAGCCTAGGCCTACTGCACACAGATGGAGTTGAAGAAACTGGAGTAAAAACTTCACACCCAGGTCCAGGAAAACCAGAATCTCTGTCTCCAGAACACAGAGCAGCAGGAGCAACTGAAGAGACTGGAGGATAAGGCCAAGGATCTGCAGGAGATACCCTAGATCCCACAAGGTGCATGTGTGTGTGTGTGTGTGTGTGTGTGTGTGTGTGTGTGTGTGTGAGTGACCCATAGCCAGAGGAAGAACTGGTCCTGCTGTGGGACACTCTCCAAGGTCGAGTGGTGAGAAGGAGGAGCTCACCAGCATCCTGGACTCAGAGCAACAAGTGAAGAAATAACTGCGGGAACACCTAGACCATTCAGAGGAGAAGATAGAGGAATGGAAAGAGGTGGCTGAGAGAGAGAGAGAGAGAGAGAGAGAGAGAGAGAGAGAGAGACAAGCATCTTGGGAGCTGCAGGAGCAGCAGGAGCAGTCCCTGGCCCAGCTGCAGGAGCTCAGAGCCACCTCTGCGTAGCACATTGCATCCAATGAGCAGTTGAACGCTGAGGCAGACCCAGCTGCTGCAGCTGCTGAAGCAAGTGCAGGGCCTGAAAAACTAGGGGGACCAAGTGGTGCCCCCAAAGTGGCAGGACACTCTCAAGTGCCTGGAAGTAACCAGACAATAGGAGGAGCGCCTGCAGGCCCAGCTGAGCTTCCTGGCTTTCCCTGTGGAAGTGGAAAGTGTGAGCCCTGAGGAAGAAAAGGAGAGGAGGTTACTCCCCCCAACGTGACCATCCCAGAGGATGGAGATATGCCCCAGACCTAGAAGGACGTGGATCTGCGAGCCCTCTCAGAGGCTGAGATCCACAGGGGAAAACTCCTGCTGCAGGAGCAGCAGTCCTGCTGCAGGTGTCCAGCCCACCTGCAGCTCAGTGCCAGACAGAGCTGGAGCCACAGGCCCCCTGCTCTGTGAGCTGCCACCACAGCTGGTGTGGGGATGGCAAGTGAGACACGTGGGCATCTGAGAAGAAAATCTGCTTCATGCACAACCTGTCTGATGAGGTTGACTTCCAGAGTCCTGTGGATGAGCTCCACCATCAATGTAGCCAGCTGTCTGCACACATCCGCACCATCGAGGAGTCCCTCATGGCATGTAAAGAGTAGATGTTTGTCCTGGATGAGCTGTGTCAGGAGAAAGCTGAGCGCATGTGCTGGCTCTTCCAGGAGAAGATGGAGAAGAAGAGAGAGCTGCAGGAGCTGCTGTGGGTCCTCGCAGGGGGAGGCATGGACAGCGGGCTCCAGATGCCAGCACAGGCTGACCCCCCCCCTCCCACTGCTTCAGATGCCTCAGGCTCTGGGGTGGGTGAAATGAGCGAGGAACAGAAAGGTTTTGAAGAATTGCAACTTCAAGACAGGTTGGAAACTGTCAGAAGAGAGGTCGGGGTTTTAACCCCATGGATGACTCCCCCATGGAGCACAACCTGCAGCAGATGCCCCACATCCAGAGCCACCTACATCTTGAGGGCTCAGGCAAGGAGCACTCCCTCCCTTTCTTCTGTAGACTGATGTGGATGATAACTCTCTATGTGACATACTTACACTCAAAAGCCAGGGCAGCCACGAGAAGTAGGTTGCAGGTGACCTTCTCTCAGGCCTCCATCTGCCACAAGATGGGGGTAAACTATGGGTCAGGTAGGGCAGAGGTTTCTGGGAAGTGGCCCAAATTCAAGGGACATCTAATGGCCCATTGGTGGCCAGGGAAGAGACCCATGTTATGCTTATCACAAAGAATAAATTATTTTCAATGGGAAGAAAAGCCTCCAACAAAGATTTGTTCTTCCAGTCCTGGGGCTTGAGCTCAGGGCCTGGCCACTGTCCCTGAGATCTTTTTGATCAAAGCTGGTGCTCTACCATTTGAGCCCTACCTCCCCTTCCACCTTTTTCTGTGTGGAATGAAACCCCTTGTGTCAGGCATGCTAGGCTACCAATCTACCACTGAGTCACATTCTCAGCTAGAATGATTCCCCCCGTCCCAAACCCATATGGCGATTCCTCAGATAAATAGGAAGTAGGGGCTAGGATGAATATGAAGCACAAGTCTGGTTCACACAGAAATACACCCCTGCCTCCTCTTGGACCCACTTATTTGAAGTTTCTCTTCTACCATTGAGGGATGAGAGAGGGAGGGGAGAGTCTTGAGAGAGGAATACCAGGAACAATGGCCCCCTGACCCCACAGCCTACCTCACACAAATGGTCCTCTAGATTCCAATCTTAGCTGACTCAATGTGGATTCTACACTGTCTCCTCACCTCTTCAATGCTCAGGATGAAATAAATGTCGGCTCTGGCCTCAGCCCCCACACAGGGTAGAAGCTCCTAGTCCCATACAGACTTCCATCTCTGACTGCCCCTAGATAGGCCCGACCCACCACTCACCACAATGTTGGTGGCAATGACGTCATGTATGGATTCCAGGAAGATGGTCTGTAGCAAGAGCAGAAGCAACAGAGTGAGCGGGGCAGAAGGATATGGTGGGGGTGATTGCTCTGAGATCTTCCTCCTTGGAGCCCTCCTGTCAAGCCAGAGCCATGCTAACCAAAGCATGGCCAAGGCCAGAGTGTGAGATGAGATAGAGGAACACAGAACTAAATAAGGTACTGCTTTGTCTTGGAGCACTTGAAAATTCCAATTATATTTGACCCATACCAATCCCAAAGCCAACATGCAATGCCTCTCCTTGTTGTTGTTGGCTGTGAGCACTGTCCCTGAGCTCTTTTTCTCAAGGCTGGCACTCTACCACTTGAGGCACAGGGACACTTTTTGTTTTCTGATAATTCATCGAGGATAAGAGTCTTACACACTTTCCTGCCCAGGCTGGCTTGGCACAATAATCCTCCAGATCTCAGCTTCTTGAGTATCAAGGATGACATATATGAGCCACCAGTGCCCAGCATGTGATGCCTTTTGAAGGCATCTTGGCGATTCTGTATAAGGAGCCCCCAAAGGGCCTGGATAGACCACAACCCAATCAAGGAGCTGGGATGGGGGAAGGCTGATCTTCTAACCATACTGTTCCCCAAAATTAAAGATGCCAAGTGGTTTTGTATGCAGCAAACACCTAGGCCAACAGCCATGAGGCTTAGTGGAGAAAACGTGGAGAATACATAAAGATTGCAGTGTAGAAATCTCTGATTTTGCATGCATGTGGTGTGTGTGTGTGTGTGTGTGTGTGTGTGTGTGTGTGTGTGAACTCAGGGCCTAGGCTCTATCCCTGAGTTTTCTTGCTCAAGCCTAGTGCTCTTCAACTTGGGCCATATCCCCAGTTGCTTTTTGATTGTTATTTTTATGTAAGAGTCTCAAGGACTTTCCTGTCCAGAGTGGCTTCAATGCATGACAGGGGCCCCAGGGCAGTAAGAGTAAACATAACTCACAGGTACAATCACTATGGTGGGTGACTCCTGCCTCCTCGTGGCCAGACGTGAGACATGCAGCCCCATGTCATCATCCTCTAGAGTTCAATTGGGGGAAGTGACCAGGGCCAAGCTGACTTTTGCTCACCCTGAGTGCTGATGCCAGAGCAGGTCTGTTCCACCCTAGGCAAAGAGAGTTCCAGGAGGCCCGGCTCCCAGAGACACAAGGAAGGGAGAAATCAGCTCCAAGCTGAGCTAAGAGCCTTTGCCCACAGATACCCCAAGTTGGCCTTCCTAATCACCGTAAGACCTGTCAAATAATAAACGAAAAAACAAACAAAAAAACAAACAAAAAAATTGGAGCTGTGCCTCCAAGTGCTAGAGCTCTAGATTGAACCAAAGAGCTCAGGGACAGGGCCCCCAAGTTTTGAGTTCAAGACCCTTACCTGATCCTCCCGCACTTTCGCTAAATATGACCTAGTAGGATTTGTGAAGTATTTCTTAACAATGGTGATACTGAAGAAAGCATCCTAATTCTAATGAAAACTGCACTTGTGACATACAGCTATGTGCTGAGTCCTTCACAGGGTCCTGTTTGCTGGGTCCTTCCGACATGGGGGTTTTGTGCTGAGTCCTCAAAAAGTCCTGTTTGCTGAGTTATCCCAAAGGGTGCTATGTGCTGAATCCCTGAGAAGAATGGGACCTGCTTGTTTTTGGGTGCTCTGCTGTGTCCATTACACAGCTACTGTATGCTAAGTCCTTCAAAAGATGCAGTGTGCTAATTCATCCCAAAGGGTACTGCTATGTGCTGAGTCCTTGAGATGAGATGGATAAGGTGAATTTTTCAAGTGCTATGTGATGAGTCCTTTACACAAGGTGCTCTGTACAGTCCTTCAAATGGTGCTATGTGCTGAGTCCTTCCACAGGGTAATATGTGCTGAGTCCTTCAAAATTGTGCTATGTGCTGTGTTTTTCGAAGGGTGCTGTGCACTATTTTACACAGTGTGCTACATACCCAGCCCTTCAAAGGGGGCTGTGTGTGGTCTTAACACAGGGTGCTATGTACTGAGTCCCTGAGAAAGAATGGTATGCATTGAGTTTTTCAAAATATGCCATGCACTTAGTCCATTACCTTGTGGGCTATGGACTCCCTCCTTCAAAGGGTGCTGTGTACTGAGTACTCTACACAGGGTACTATATGTTGAGTCCCTCAAAGGGAGCTGTGCGCTGAGTCCTTTACACAGGGTGCTTTGTGCTGTTTTTGGAAGTGTGCTATGTGCTTACTCATCTCAAAGGGTATTATGTTCTAAGTCCTTGAGAGGTAGTTATCCCCAACAATCACACACACATAAACAGACACAAACAAACATATACACACAAACATACACACAAGGGTCACCGTGCACCTCTTAGGTGTGTTGAGTGGAGGAGGATGGAGGAGAGTCTCCTCCAGTGGTGGGGCTGAGGGGATATTTGATACCCAGGGCAGGTACTGGGATTGGGAGGAGTGATGAGTTGAGGTGAGGCTACAATTTCCATGGCCTAGAAGCCTTTGGTCCCAGTCAGGGCTTGGCTTGCAGCTAGGGGTGGGGGCCAGGTCTGAAAGGAAGAGGGGTAAGGGGTCAAGAGAAGGAGGGGTCGGGGCCCAAGGCACACTCCCATGGCAGCAGTGGCCAGGGGCACAAATCAGGGGAGGGCGAGGGGGTGGGCATGCCCGGCAGGAGCAACACAGACCAGGAGAGGAGTGGGGGCAGAGAGAGAGCAGAGAGAAGAGCGAGTACACATAAGAGCAGGTGGCTTCATCAGCTGGCGGCCTCGCTGATCATAGTGCAGTTTCTGGTGGGGAGCACAGAGCACGTGGAGCTGGCGGGCACATTGCCACAGGTAGCCACATGGAGGTACGGTGGCCATGGCAGCCCTGAGACTGAGGTCCTGGCAAGGGGGGCACTGGAGTGGCTGAGGTGGGGGTGGTGTTGGCTGAAGAAGAGGACCAGAGGCCACATGCAGCTCTGCCATGCGCCCGCAGATGCCCCTGCCCCCTCCCAGCAACATTGCATTTCAAACATGGCACTTTCGGCTCTGACCAGCTGCACCTCTCACAGTTGCCCAGAGGAGATGGTGCGCCCTGGCCGGCTTGCGGTCCCGAACAGTTCGCCACTGCTGGTCCTAGGACTGTGGACCCATGTGTACCCGGAGCCACCACCTATAGCTTCTCCCATTAGTACACATGAGTGGTGGCTCTGAGGGCCCACAGCCTGGAAACACTCAGCCAACGAACCACTGACCTGGACCTGCACCTCCTGCCTCCCCTTTCTTGTCTCCTCCTCGAGTCCACCCTCCCCTCCCCACAGTCTGCCATGGCCCTGTCACAAATGTGCCCCAGGGGTGGGGGGCAGGGGTGTGTGTTGACCTGGGGATCCCACCCCCATCCCTAGTGGCCAGTGTCCCAGGAAACAGGGAGATGCAGGAATGGGTGAGGAGGGGTGCCACAGAGCTTCTGCCCTGGAGCAGTGGGAGCCACACAGCCGCATATCTGCACCCTTCCTCTCTCTGGTAGAACCTGGTGGCTTTAATCAGAGGTGAGGAGCAGCACCTCCACACCTGCCTTCATGAGTCTTTTTCTTTTTGCTGGGGGTCTTGGGTGTTGGATGCGGAAGATAGGCCCTCCTTGCTGTGTGAGCCCTTGTCTTCTGTGCTCAGTCACCCTTTCACCTGAGGAGGGTCCCAGAAGAGCCCACTAGGTATGTGAGGGCACTTGGAGTCAGACAGAAAGTGAATATATGCGAGGAATATATCCACTCCAACCCACATACACCGAGCCTGTCTGCCCTCCCCGCCTTCCCAGCTGTCAACAGTACTCACAAGGTGATCACATTTCCCAGCTCTCCCAGCATCTATTCATGCTCCCTGTCCATCTGGTCTCCTCATCCTCCCCAAGAATCCACCAAGTCAACCAGAAGCATCTAGGCTGAAAGTAGGAAGTCCATCCCTGTATGTAGCCTTTAAGACCCTATCCTTTCCCCAACATTTCCCCAAACCCAGGTCAGACACCCCCTGGGGCACTATGACCCCTTGCTTGTTTTCAGCCCCGGCTCTGAGGAGCCACATATCTCGGGACACCTTCACCAAGTGTCCTGGCATAGGGTTTTGGTGAATGGGGAGTCAAGGCTGGTTGATCCCAAGGGAAAGTGTCTGGCCCTGGAGAGAGGGAGAGGCATGGGTTGTTCTGCCTTATTAGAGTGGTGCTCCCTTTGGTTGGATCCCCTGTTCTGACCAGGCAACCCCCGTGCTCCAGCTTGTACCTTGTCCCAAAGGAGGAACCAACAAATTCAGGAGAGGCACTGTTCTGAGTCTGTTTGTGTGTGCGTGCGTGTGTGTGTGTGTGTGTGTGTGTGTGTGTGTGTGTGTGTGTGTGCATGAGAGATAG
This sequence comes from Dipodomys spectabilis, assembly GCF_019054845.1. Classification (NCBI taxonomy): domain Eukaryota; kingdom Metazoa; phylum Chordata; class Mammalia; order Rodentia; family Heteromyidae; genus Dipodomys; species Dipodomys spectabilis. The sequence goes on along the minus strand of NW_024871027.1, from coordinate 428,398 downwards.
AGAGGGAGCACAAGAGAAAGGGGAGAGAGAGAGAGAGAGAGAGAGAGAGAGAAAGACAGACAGACAGACAGACAGACAGACAGACAGATCATCTTTCTCCTTATACAGCCTGACTGTGCTCAGGTGAGTGATCCCTTGGCAAATCGCGGGTGCTGCATGGACTAATCTTCTGTCACAGTTCTGGATTAGTGTGTGTGTGTGTGTGTGTTTGTTTGTTTGTGTGTGTGTGTATGTGTGTTTGTGTGTATGTGTTGGGAGAGCAGGGAGATGAGAACAATTAAAACATATTTAAGGCACCGTGTCTACAAAGAGCAAAAGCATTTTATTTGTGCGTATGTGTGTGTGTGTGTGTATGTGTTGTTCTTTTTTCATCAAGTACGAGTCTAGCGATAATTTGTGTTTTCTCCTTCACGCTTTCATGGCTCCTTAGGGGAAGGTTTCAGTACACGTTCCTTTCCACCTCTCTCTTCTCCCTTTCCTGTAGCCCACAGTAGCTGCTGGGTCTGCGTGGGTCTCTCCTACGAGGCCTGTGTGAACCACAGACCAGAGTGGACACCTGTCCTTCTGGCTGAAGACAGAAGGCTCGTGAGGAAACTGTGACCACACTCGTACTCTTCCAGCCACACAGTCTGCTCTAGTGTGTATAGTTGGAGCTAATTCAAGGGTTGGGAATGTGTCTGCCAAATGTAATTGGGGAATGAGATTGGGGGAGGGGGCGGTAGTGCAGGGGCTGTGATGCTAGAAGGGTATGAGGAATGGTGAGCATTGTGACATGGCAGATGGTTCACCACGACAGAGAATGAGAGGGTAAACTTACCCAGGGTAATGACTGTGTCTATGGGGACTCCAGACCCCCACTGGTGGCATGGATTCCTTCCGGATCAATGTACTGGTGGGCAGTCCTCCCTGGAGTCCTGCAGACTCCAGTCTGTCCAGCCTGGGCCGTTTCCAGCTGGGCAGTGGTAAGCAAGTGCATTCCCCCTGCTTGAGCCTGCTTGCTAACTGCCGTGGCAGTTAGCTAGGGCTCTCTGAATGCCACTTTTTGTAAACTGCTGTAGGCTGTCTGGAAGAAAAAGCAGATCACTGAACTTAGAACCCTTCAAGTTTGATTGGGATACCTGAAATGCAATGTTTTCCAGGTTTTTTTTTTTTTTCTTGAAGCTGGCAATTTCCACTAACACCTGGGATGATGGGTCAAATTAGAAAGACGATTTCAGCCTCAAAACAATGACATTCAAAGCAGCACAGGAAGAGTTCCCAAGCGAGATGGTCTCCTGTAATGAACGTCGTACCTTGACTGACTTTCTTTGGCAGCTGTTGATTCTCCTCCGACTCTCTCTAGGGTGACCACCACAGTCAAGGATGTCCTGGGGAGGGTGACCACCACAGTCAAGGATGTCCTGGGTAGCAGAGATTGTGACCTCACCATCCCTAGCCTGCCAGCTGTGAGCAGAGACGATTCCCAGCACCTGTACTGGACTCTGGGAGATTCAGAAACCAGGGATACCTCCAGGATCTTTACTCTGCAACGTGAAACTTGGGGGCCGGATGTGGTAATCCTGACTGGCCCCAGGGGGAGGAGAGGAGGCCCCTTGAGCCAGGATTTCAGCTCACAGAAATCTCATTCACAGCTAAGTGGGGAATTGAGTGCCACGGAGCTGGTCAGCTGCTGGACAGAGATAGGCATCCCAGAGGCCCTGGAGTCCAGAGAGTACATAGTGGCTCACATCCTCACAGCCAAAACAGTTAAGTGTGGTGGCACCAGGTGGGGGTAAGACAGAGGAGAGAGAACTGTGGGAGAGCTACATAAGTCTTCGTCCCCCCTCCCCCACAGAGGATTCTTACCTGAATCAGATGGGACTTTTCTGTAGTATTGTCATAGACAGATGCTCATTTATTTATCCAACAAACCATTACAGTGTGCACCAGGCTCTGGGGGTCATAGACAATGAAAAGTTCCAGAACTGGTTCCACAGCCCATGTAGAAACCTTGGATTGATGTCGATGCCAGGGCTTCAAGACTGTCATCCTAGCTACTTAGGAGGCTGAGATCAGAGGATTGAGGCTTTTGGCCCGGGCAGGAAAGCCTGTAAGACTCTTGTTTTCAATTAACTACCAAAAACAAATGCCAGAAGTGGATGTGTGGCTCAAGACATAGACTGCTAGCATTGAATAAAAAGGCTTGGGGACAGCACCTAGGCTCCAAGTACAAGGCCCAGGCCTGACACAAAGAAAATAAAGAGAGAGAGGAGGGAAGGACAGAAGGAGAAAAGGAGGAAAGAAAGGAAGAAGGGAGAACATGCAAGCCTTGGTTTGGAGTCCCTGGATCAAGGGAGCCAACTATTCACAATCTCTGTTTGGACAGTTTCAGAGTCTAAAGCCACTATGTAGGACCAAGCCACTGACCCCTCAGCAACTTCATGCCATTCAGGAGCTGTGTGGTCACCGACTATAGAGGGAACCAGCCTCGGGTTGAACCTAGGGCTCAGGGTGGGTCACCAGGTTTCAATTATCCCCAGCCTCATCGAGTTTATTTTCTGGTCAGATAAGAAGAAAGTTTCCAAGGGCTAGGGAGGTATTGGGTGAGAGAATTTCAATGGGGGGAGGGCAAGGGATAAGCAGGAATTTGAAGAGGGAGGATGGTCCCAGGTCAGGTGTGTCAGGAAATTGGTGCCATGACCTCACCTGACAACACAGACTACAATCCTTTGATCCAGACTCACTGCTATTAAAAGTCCTGGCAACTTGGGTTCATCATTGATGACCTGGCTGTGGTTCACTGCAGGATGCCTGTGCAGTACATCCTTGGGGCTAGGAATTTCCAGGACTCAATTTGACGATACCTCCCTGGTGTTCATTCCTCCACCAAAGACTGAGGTAAGCATGCCACTGCCACAGGAAAGCCTGGGAATGAGGGCAGGAAGTGGGTCTCTTGTCTGGCTCAGTCTTTAGTGTAGACGGCAGATCTGGGATTCAGAGAGGGCACGCTGGATGTGTGGCAGAACTGGGTAGAGACTGGTGTGAAAATAAGAGGCACTGGGCTCTGAGCAGGGTTGTTTCTTTGATAATACTCACAACATAGGAACATTTCTTGGATAGAGCAGCCCTTTTCACCTCCCTAAGATGGACCTAGATCTCCCCAGTTTCCATCCCTTGACCAGGAAACACTTTAGTTCTCATATCTTGTGGTTAGATAACTAGACCTTACCTCATTGACCAGTGCTGAGGCAGGACAGTGAGAGATCCTGAGTCTTTGATAATGTCAGGGGATCTTCAGTATGAGATTGTACTTGAATGTCCCAACTTGGTGCATGGTCAGTCCCATCTAAGTCTGCCATGATGTAGGACATAGAATCTAGAGAATCAGAGCTGGATGGGGTCTGTTCTGGGAGTCCTGAGTATTATGTGTTAACTTTGAGCTCCCATATGCCCATTGCTTCCCTTTCTTGGTTGGGCCTATGCTAGAAAACTCTTGAAACTAGGGCATGGATCTTATCTTTTATGCTCCAAGATAGCACTCTACCATTTGAATCACAGCTCCACTTCCAGCTTTTTTGGGTGTTTAATTGGAGATAAAGAGTTCTCACGGGCTTTGCTGCTAAGTGGCATCCAACTGCAGTTCTCAGATTTCAGTCTCATGAGGGAACAAGATGACAGGAATGGAATAATATGTTTGGCCGGCTGTCAGTCACTCAAGGCTTTTATCCTGGGTACTAAGGATGTGAGATCTGAGGATCATGGGTCAAAGCCAGCCTGGTCATGAAAGACCCTGAGACTCTCACATAAAAGGAATTGCCAGAAATCCAGAAGCGGTGCTGTGGCTCAAGAAATGAGTGCTTGCCTTAAGCTGAAGTCCTCAGAGACAGCACCCAAGCCCAGAGTTCAAGCCCCTTATCCAACAACAAGAAAAAGTGCTGATTAAGTTTTGCACATAGCAGTGTGTATGGAAGGAAATACAATGCTGGTCTATGATGCGTTCCAGATATGTGAGAGTTTCAATGATTTGTCTACAGTTGGTCTGATGTGGGTACTGCCACCTTCTCGGGGTGGGATGTTATCCTAATTGAGGGAGTTGATGTTTTTGTTCTCAGGGACTGCTGAATCCTTGGGCTATCAGTGTGTGTGTGTGTGTGTGTGTGTGTGTGTGTGTGTGTGTGTGTGTGTGTTTGTGTGTGTGTGTGTGTGTGTGTGTCTGTCTGTCTGTATGTATGTATGTATGTATGTGTTTGGAGGTAGAAAAACTGGGCCTTGAACTCAAGGCCTAAATGCTGTCCCTGAGATTTCTTGCTCAAAGCTAGAACTCTGAGACTTGAGCCACAGCTCCACCTCTGTCTGGCTAGTTGGTGGTTCAGTGTACATAGGAGCTTCACAAACTTTCCTACGTGGCTGGCTTTGAACAGTGATCCTCAGACCTCAGCCTCCTGAGTAACAGACAGGAGCCACCCATGATGGCTGTGTGTGTGTGTGTGTGTGTGTGTGTGTGTGTGTGTGTGTGTGTGTGTGTGTAGAAGTTGGTTGTAACAAGGAATGCTGGACCCTTTGGTAACTTCTAAATGCTCTCTTGTGGGCAGTATGGGCTTTGAGGCTGAGGTCTGGGGGCCTGGAAGGGTGAGACCCTTGAAGGAGACTCAGCACCTTTAAATTATAAGAGCAAGGGAAATTTGTGCCCTGGAACTGTCTACTCCCGTGGGCCTGGTTGATGGCAGAGGGAGTGTGGGAGGATCTGGAGGTGGGGCCCACAAGGGTTGGCTCTCCAGGGGGATAGAGAATGTGGTCAGCACTTAGTAAGGCTTTGAGTCCTGTTAGTATGGAACATATTGGCATGGGTCAGACTCTGGGTCTTCTTATCATGACATCTGATGGTCAAGGCCAACCCTACTTTAAATCTTGACCTGTGTTCTTCAGATCTCAGCCTCCTGTGTAGGTAGGGTTATAGACATGAGCCTCTGGCACCGGACCTTGGATTTTTTTTTGGTATATTAGGGTTTAAACTCAAGGCCTTATGTTTTCCAGTCAGGTCTTCTACCTTGGGAGCGAAGCCTTTCTGTCTTGGGCATGTCTGAGATAGAGACTCCATATATGGTCAAGCTTGGCTGGATCATGGTCCTGCTGTGACAGGCATGCGCCACCATGCCTGGTCCTCTGTAGTTGGGATGGTAGATATGTAGCACCATGCTCAGTCATAGGTTTAGATGACCCTCCCAAACTCTTAGTCCATAGCAGCCGATTCTTGAGCACAGTTGAAGCTCTGGGTTCGGCCTGGAACCATTGGCCCTCAGTCTCCTCACAGGACAGTTGTGAGGAAACAAGGGATCAATACAAGGGGAACTCTGGGGCAGGGCCAGGCATAGAGGGAATGGTTATCAGATAAGTTTCTTGGCAATTCTGTGAGCATATAACAAGAAGATACCTGGAAATGACTCAGAAGGAGCTTGTTATTTAGCATGCCACAGGTATGGGATTTTAAACAAAACATGGCTCTCTTTCAACCTTACCTTATCCCCATGAGGAAGGGGATCCTTCACTGTTCAGCTTTGCAGCTGGGGAAAATGAGGCACGGAAATGCTCGGTGATCTACTCATGACCCCCAGGTGACAGGAAACTCGGCATGACTTGTCTGCCATGCTCCCTAGGACAATGGGTGCTATTTAGTCCATTTCTTGTTGTGGGAAGTCCACTTATTGTCAGTCGTGGGGCTTGAACTCTGGGCCTGGGCACTGTCACCAAGCTCCTCAGATCAAGGTTAGGACTCTACCACTTGAGGCACAACAACACTTCCGGTTTTCTGGTGGTTCTTTGGAGATAAACATCTCACAGACATTGCTGCTGGTCTGGCTATGAACCATGATCCTCATATCTCAGCCTCCTGTGTAGTTACCATTGTAAGCCTGTGCCACCGGCCACCAGCTTCAGTGTAATTCTCTCTCTCTCTCTCTCTCTCTCTAACTTGTTGAAATGGTGCTGGATGAGGTGCCTCAGAGTCCCCATGTGGCTGGGACCCAAGGTGCCCCTCTTATTCTGGAGGAAGGCTGTGGGTCAGGAGCTTTCTTGCTCGACCTGTTGAGCTAGCTCCCTTAGGTAAGCCCCTCTGTGCCCAGGATAGACCATGATGGTTACTCATTGTCAGTCAGTGTGGTGAGTACTTCCCCACTACCCTTTGCTAAGACAGTTAAAGGAAAGTGGATGAGGAGGCATCACATTGTCCAACTGCACAGCACTATCCCGAGCCTCTGATCCTCACTGCCACCTATCTGGCCAGACCCTGATTATAAGAAACTGAATTCACTCTATGTCTACTTCACGTTGGTGCAGTGTGTCGTTTCAGGGAGAGGGAGCAGTGTGCAGAGGAAATTGTTCTGTGACAGTGCAAAGTCATTGCTGTGGATAAGGAGGAAGCCAGCATCAGACTGAGCCGGAGCAATGCTCAAATGTAGGTAATCTGTTGAAGTAAAAATCCACCCATGTCTGCTTCCCACTCACAATAAGGAGGGTTCAATGCAGGTAGCCCAGCACTGGCCCTAGGGGGCTATAAATGGATGGTGGCGGTCAGGTGCCAGTGGCTCTCGCCTGTCATCTTGGCTAATCGGAGGCTGAGTTCTGATGATGGTAACTCAGAGCCAGTCCAGGCAGGAGAGTCTTCGAGATTTTTTTTTTTGGTCCAGTCATGAGTCCTGACTGGGCACTGTCCCTCAGCTCTTCAACTCAAGGCTAGCGCTCTGCCACTTGAGCCACATTGCCACTTCTGGCTTTTTTCCTTTTTGCTTATGTGGTGCTGAGGAATCGAACCCAGGGCCTCAGGCATGCAAGAGAAGCGCTCTAACACTGAGCCATTTCCCAGCCCCAAGTCTGTGAGATTCTTATCTCCCATAAACTACCTCCCTCCTCCCCCTGAAAAAGACACTTTTGGTGATGTGGCTCAATTGATAGAGCCTCAGCCTTAAGTAAAAGAAGCTCAGGGATGACAACGAGTTCCTGAATCCAAGAACTGTGACTGACAAAAAATAAAATAAATGAATAGTGGGCACTTGTTATCCTACTACCCAAACGGATGGATTAATTCTTCTCTCAGGTATTCATAGCCAAAGGTAAGGGGCTTCCCTTGATGTTCCTCTAAACCTCTCCTTTTCTCTATTATCCCCCTGGCTTCAGTTGCAGGATAGAATTCAGATCATCCCACTTAATGTGAACTTAAGTACCCTCCCTACCTGCCTTCTTGGGGTAGGGATCCTGGATGTACTCAACACTGGGTGAAAGAAGCACCAGAGAGATGTGGGTAGGTATACCTGAAACTCATACTCACACACACACACACACACAACACACACACACACACACACACACACACACACATACACACACACACACACACACCTAGGCCAACTCTTACTAGCCTTTTCCAAAGACACTTTATCTCCTTGGATTAACTGACCTAGAAGAACTTGATCCCCAATAAATGATTATTTAAACTAAGGCTTGCTAGTTGACACGAGATAAAGAGAAGCTCAAAGGAAAGGTTCTGGAGCCTGTCTGGCTCAGGCTCACACTTGACATCCTGTCTCCTCGGTAGGCAGAGATCTGAAGATCAAAGATCAAAGCCAGCCATAAGCTGGAAAGCGGATAAGAATCTTCTCTGCATGGAACCACCAAAAATCCAGACGTGGAGCTGTGGCTCAAGTGGTAGAGTAGCAGCCTTGATCATGAAAACTCAGAGAGACAGCGCCCAGAACCTCAGTTCAAACCCACATAAGAAATGGCCCCATTTGTTGCCCCCAGATTGCCTGGGCCTCAAGTGCCCTCTCACAGAGTGTGATACCACACTGGTTCCTGTGTAGTGTATCAGAGCCTTCAGAAATTGCGTCGCCTTTGTGCGACCTCAACCCACACCAGGTGGAAGGCAGAGCATGACAAGACCAGGAGCCTGCAGAGTGGAGACGATCCCCCTCTGCCAGGGTGATTAGAGCGGGCTTCTTAGAGGCAGCACTTGAATGGGGGTCTTGCTTAACATGGAAGATTTGACAGGAAGCACAAAGAGAAAGATGCCCTAGATAAAGGACAACATAGCGGAGCGTGTTCTTTTCCAGCCAGAGTTGTTGGTTAGAAACTCAGTAAATATGAGCAAGACTGTCCCGTGACGGGCCCAAGGGGTCATACACGAACAGCTATCCAATGATGGGATTTTGTCTTAGCTGTAGTGGGCTCACCTAGCACACAGGAAACCATACGTTCGATTCCTAGGTCCTGCATTCACAGAAAAAGCCAGAAGTGGTACCGTGGCTCGGGTGGAAGAATGCTCACCTCAAGCAAAAGAAGCTCAGGAACAGCGCCTGGACCCGAGTTCAAGCCCCAGCACTGTCAACGTAAAACTGTACTCCAAGCGACCTGGGTGACCGGTGGATGGCTGTGCCCTGTAGCTCTTAGTGGATCCATCCATGCTTTGTGTCTCCTTCTTCGATAAAGGGGATCTGGACACTTCTTCTCCAATGGGCAACCCTGGACCCGGTTATCAGCAATCCTCCCAAAGGCTTCCACTGGGACATGGAGCAGCTGGCCCCAGAAATCCTCAGGTACGGATTGGATGTGGCAGGAGGCTACAGGGCAGGCCCCAGACATCCTAGTAGGTCTGATCTACCCCAGACATCCAGGCAATCCAGAGGAAGTGGATGGGAGCTTAGAAAGGGGTAGTGATGTGAAGGAGGCCCTTTAATGCCCATGGACCTCCCAGATTCTGAGCCTCCCTTTGCTGTCTCTGAGGGAGGTAGAGGAATGTATAGGTGGTAGTATCTAGAAGAGGACTAGTTGGAAATTGTAAAGAATGAGACACCATAGGCCATGCGCTGAGGGCTCACGCCTGTCATTCTAGCTACTCAGGAGGCTGAGATCCAGAGGGACTTGTATCCCAGCACAGGGAGGAAAGTCCAATGAGAGTCTCATTTCCAATCCCCAACCGGAAGTGGTGCCATGGCTCAAGTGGAAGAGCACTGGCCTTGAGCAAAATTCATCATCAGGGACAGTACCCAAGCCCTCAGTTCAAGCCCCTCATCCAAAAACAAAAAAAAAAAAGAAAGACACCCCTTGCTTGCCAGAGATGGTGAAGGAGTGGAGTTTCTGTGGTTGGCACACCAGGTTCTGGCCTCAGTGTACAGCCATTTCTAAGAACTCCCCAAGTTTGCCCGAGTGTGCATTTACAGCAGGGAGGGCATTGTGTTACCAAGAACTGCAGAGGTTGTGGCCTGTCTTAGGCAGGGAATGGGCGATTGGGAGCAGGTGTGGGAGATTAATGTCAATTATATTCTCTCCAATCAAGGAAGAATGTTTTTGGATGCTGGTGTCAAAGTCTGAAAGTGTAGGGTTACGTGTGCTTTATGACTTGACAAGTTGGGTTTCCCCTGGTTGTAAGAAGGTGGCTGAAACCGGGCACTGCCAGTGCCTCACAACTGTCATCCTAGCTACTCAGGAGGCTGAGATCTGAGGATCACGATTCAAAGCCAGCTTGGGCAGGAATGTCTGTATGATTTTTAACTCAAGTGAAGCACCAGAAAACTGGAAGTGGTGCTGTGGATCCAGTGGTAGAGCGCACACATTCAGCTGAAGAGCTGAGGGATGGCACGCAGGCCCAAATTTCAAACCCCATGATTGTCGACCAAAAATAATCTGGCTGAGTTTTCTTCATAGCGGAGTGTACAGTAGGAAATGCCATGCTGTTTTATTAGCCATTCCAGATGTGTGAGAGGCTCTGAGTTTTGTCAACATTTGGTCTGAGGATGGTAGTGCCATCTTCTCTGAGATTGGGATGTTCAGTTGCTCAGGGACTGCTGAGGCCTTAAGCTAACCGTGCGTGTGTATGTGTGTGTGTGTGTGTGTGTGTGTATGTGTGTTTGTGTGTGTGTGTGTGTATTTTTCCCTCATCTTTCTCTGCCCACTTTCTGGATGCTTCTCTGCCTCTTCCTGACCTTGGATGGTGCCCTTCCTCAATTGCAACCTTGTCTTTAGCTCTCTGTCATGGTCTACAATGAGTCCTAAATTGCCAGAGACCTGCATATTCCAGCTTTTCCTTGGGACCCAAGTCTGGCTGTCCATATCTTTGTCCTCAGATGCTGTGTCAGCAGTGCTGGCTGGCATATATTCTTTCCTGCCTCTGGGGGGGGCAGGGTCATTCATGCTGTGTCCTGTCCTTTTCTCAGCTGGGCCCCTGGCTGCATGTCCCACTCCCAGTAGGCTGGCAGTGGAGTGGGGGAAGAGTGGTTGCCAGTGCCTCTGGCCAACTTGACCTTGATAGCAGACTCAAGGCTCCCAAAAAAAGGATGATCTGTGGCTACATAAGAGGGGAGGCCAAGGTGGCTTGGATGTATGCTTCGATGTCTAGGAAATGTCAACGTACCTTATTGTAGGCAAATCTATCTTCTGGCCCCAGCTCGGCCTCTCAGGTCCTTCTAGACAATTCCGGATTCCCAGAATACAGAGGCAGATACTTTAGATTCCAAGGCCAGGGAACTGGGGGATGAGAGATTGGTATGGCCAGTACCTCAATGTTTTAGGGCATTAGTTTTGACCTGGATGAGCTGAGCTAGAACGGGGGGCAGTCCCGAGTCACAGTTACAGTAAACTCTCAAGCCAGGTCAAGTGGTTTCTCTCTAAGTCCCTCTTGGGCCATGACAGTATGTTCCACTGAACCTGCCCCTCGATCTCAACACGGGGCCACAGGATCAAGGGTAGGACACTAGGGATGATCCTTTGTAGTCAGCCCATGATTGCAGGCCTTCATCTGCCCCCCTTCCACAAGCACTGGTGAGGAAAGCAGGGCTCCGTGCCCTCGGACTCCTGGGATAGTGACTGCTACAAGCAGCAGCCAGTTGGCTGTGGATTCCTGAGCCTACAAAACTTTCATGAGCCCAACTTAACACCTGCCCACGGTCTGACTGACAAATTTGCACTCTGGTGATACTTGTGTGAGTGGGTATTATCTGGTGTGACATCATGCAGCTCCTGCCCCTCCTGGCCCAGAACTGTGGTCTGAGACAGTAATTTACTACTCAGATCCACATTGCCTCCAAACAGGCTGCTATCAAGACTTGCAGGACACCTAGACATTAGGAGACCCTGAGGGGTCCACTGGAAAAACTATGCCTAGAGCCACAGAATAAGATCCAAGCAGGCCAAGTATTGGTCATGGGGCTTGAACTCTGGGCCTGGGCACTGTCCCCCAGTTCTTCACATTACCACTTTAGCCACAGAGCAACTTCTGATTTTCTGTAGGTTCCGTGGAGATCAAAGTCTCCAGACTTTCCCGCCTGGGCTGGGTTTGAAACATGATCTTCACATCTCAGCCTCCTGAGGAGCTAGGAGTACAGGTGTGAGCCATCTGTGCCTGGATGACCTGGCCTTACACCACAGTGGACTAAGAACTCGAAATCTTTTCTTTAATTTTCCTGTGCTAGTATTGGGACTGGAAGTCAGGGTCTGGGCTCTGGTCCTTAAAGTATTTCCTTCAAGGTTACCACTTTACCACTTTAGCCACAGCTCCATTTCTGGATTTTGGTAGCTAATCATGAAGAAGAGTCTTATTAACTTTCCTCTCCTGAGCTTGTTTGACCCTCGATCTCTCTCTCAGTCTCCTGAGTAGCTAGGATTTACAGGGCTTGAGCCACTGGTGGCATTGTGCTAGAAGCTTTTCTAAAGCAAGAGTTTTTTCCTGTGTTTGCCCTGACTCCTCCATGAAAAGGAGTTCTGAGGGTCAGGAGCTGTGAAAACAAGTTTCCAGCCACAGGAAATGGCTTTGGGTCCCTGGCAAAAAGCCAAGCTAATCTTCCCCCTGGGCGCCATTCTGGGACCTTTTTCTCTGCCCTGTGACTCAAGTGAAAGTTGACCCAGCCTTGAATTTCCTGCAGACTTTTCTGAAGCCATAGAATATTCATACTACTCACACCACCTGCTCTACAGCACACCTCAGGACCTTTGCCCATGCTATACCTTTTGCCTGAGGCTCTCTGTCTTGTACCCACATATTAGAACTACTGTGGAATTTTGGCACTGGCTATATCACTTCCTGAAGCAAGTCTTTCCTTCCCTTCTTCATCTTTATTTTTTTTAATATTGAGTTGCTAGCGATGGAATTTGTGCAGGCTGACTGGCAACTGCTCTATACTGGGGTGTATGTGTGTGTGTGTGTGTGTGTGCTAATCCTGGGGTATGAATTCAGGTCCTGGATGCTATCTTATCTCTGAGGTTTTGTGCTCCAGGCTAGCACTGTACTACTTGAACCACAGCTCTACTTCTGGCTTTTTGGGTGTTTAATTTGAGAAAAGTGTCTTAAATTGATTTTACTGCTTGCAATCGCTTCCTCCTGAGTAGCTTACAGGGGTGAGACACCAGCACCTGCCCTCTACCCTACCTCTTACCTATAACCTCGGCCCTCCTCTGAGTCCCAGAAGAATGTGTCTTTCAATTTAATTATGTATCATGTTTCAATACTGAATATAATGTTAATGAAAAATTACTCAATGTCCTAAATTATTATGAATAATTTTATAATAGATGAGCAAAATATAATATGATGTGTATAATAATGCTAAATGCAATAATCAATAATGAATCAAATAAAAAATGAAATACAAAATCAATAATAAAATTCATAATATGAAATTAACATACATATATAAGTATATATCATGTATTATACATATAGAAATATTTTTTCCAATGCACAGCCTTCATTCAGGCACTGGAAACACTATCCTGAATTTCTTTTCCTCAAGGACAATAAGCTATGCATTCACCCATCGTGCAAAAGAGTTACCTGGACAGTGAGCTCAAAAACTAGAAATGGCAGAAATACTGGCCCCAGTTCCACGACAGTGGCGTAAATTTTTTAATGGAAGCAGTTATGTTTATTCAGTTCCATACTGAACATTAAAAAAGCAGTGTAGATTTTTTTTTTAAATTTAATTTTATTTGTGAACATACTGTACAGAGGAGTTACAGTTACATGGGCAGGATAATGCGTACATTTCTTACCAAGCATTGCAGCCTCCTCCTTTGTTTATCCTTCACATCCCTTCCCAGCCTCCCCCCTCCCCCCCTAATCCCAATCCTTCTCCTTCCCCCCCCCCCCCCGCACCAACGTTGTAAAGCTCGTTTTGGACATGTCAACTTGTACTTCTCATTGTTGCAACAGGTCCACCTGTATCCTTAAACAAGTGGTTTTTCCCCATCTCCTCCACAAGTTATACTGACATCAAATATAGTGAAAGCAGGGGTTATACTGTGGAGGAGGGACATACAAAGCAACAAAGAGATAATCTTATAAATGTGTTAGAAACACATGTATGAAAGAAAAAAAAACATTAAAATATACATCTAAGGGTTCATTTTCCCGACAACACATTATCTGACCTTTTCCGCTTAACTCATACATATACTAGATATAGGGCCTGGCAGTGTAGATTTTTGTACAGCTATTCAAACACCCTTCCCTTTCCTTTAAAATGTTTCTCTGAGAACTATATTGTTTCTCTTTTTTTTGTATGTTTTTTATTGTAAAAATATTCTACAGAGGGGTTACAGTTCCAGGAGCATGGTAATGAGTATATTTCGTATTGAGCATTGTTTACTCCTCCTGTGTTTTTCCGCTACTATCCCTTCCCTCACATCTCCACAACAACCTCCCCCTGCCAAGGTCAGTGACTTAGTTTTTCATTTTTGGTTGGCAAGGGGTTTGAACTCAAATAATGGCAACTCTTCGCTCACATTGCTACAGTTTTACCAAGACCCTGAGTTCAAATTCCAGGCTAGAAAAGAAAACTGACAGAAATTCCAAACCAGGGAGCTTTATTTTTTTTAATTTAGTTAAATAATTAATTTAAATATATATATATTGTTTTTTTTGGCCAAGCATGAAGCTTGAACACAGGTCGTGGAAATAATATTTCAGCTTGGATCTCCCATGGCTGGGGTACAGTCTCTGGACCCATAGCCGTTCCTGGGATCCGGGGCCCAGAGTGCTTTCAGGAAGAAAAAAAAGTTGGAAAGCACAAAAAGTGGTGAGCTACACACAGCTTCAGTTTTATGATTTTTTTCTTTGGACAGTGACCATCCTGGGTCTGAATGACAAAGCTGCAAACTGGACCTGACCTGTCATTGCTGGTGGCTGGTGGGCTATCAGTGAAGCTATAGACCAACCGGACAGTATAGGCCCTGGGTTCAAATCGCAGTCTTGACATCAATCACAGGAGATCACAAGAGACTCATTCCTGTGTATAGGAATACTGATTGAAAAAGTAGTTTATACATCGGTCTACGCTAAAATTGGATACAATAATCTTAGAATGCTGATTGAGCTTAATTAATAGTTTATTAAGCATGAAAAGAATAATATTACTTCAATGGCGGTATAATAAATACCTAAGAGTTGGTAGGAACATAGTAGGTGTCATTGTATCATAGACAGCTATGGAACTCTTTACATATATATATATATATATATATATATATTTGTAAACCTCCATCTGCCTATACATGTATCAGTGTTTTGGCCAAACCTGGGGGTCGATCTCAGAGCCTGGGAATCACCTGATATCTTCATTGGCTAGAGGCTGCCATGCTCAAACTCACCCAATCATGAATTGGGCCTGCTAGGCTCTAAGTTCAGATCCTGACACTGCCAGGCATGATGGATAACACATCTAACATCTAGATGTTATATGATAGGATGTAAAAATTGTAATAAATTCTATAGGTGTCATGAGAGTCAATAAAATAAATTCTAAATAAAAGAATGACAAAAGAAATAAAATAAATAACCACACCAAACACAATATGGACTGAACGTCTGTATGGAAGTATAAATCCTATCTTTAAAATATATATAAGGAGGGCTGGGAAGGTGGCTCAGTGGTAGAGCTCTTGCCTTGCATGCATGAGACCCTTGGCTCAATTTCTCCACACAACATAAGCAGAAAAAAAAAAGCCTGCAGTGGCACTGTGTCTCAAGAGGTAGAGCACTAGATTTGAGGTTAAGAGCTGAGAGACAGTGCCTGGACCCAGAGTTGAGGCCCACGAGTGGACCCACAAAAAAAATACATATATAAGGAATATCTTTTCCAGGCCTGAGGCTTGAATTCACCTGCTCCCCCCCCCCATGCGGAGGGAATGGCAGGAGATCCTGAGATACTCGTTTCTGGACCTGGGAAGAGTCAGGGAATGTGATCGATCTCATCCTTGAATTAGCAGTTCATGCATGATGCAAGTAGGAAATGATAGGCAAGACTCATGGGATATCGATTATTAGTAAAGAAGTTGATGAAGCATGACAATAATCATCACAGTTATGAAATGGAGGCATCAGGAAAGATCCAAAAATCAGTAGTTCTCACAGATTGGATTCCACCACAGGTTACTATCTCTCCTACTGTATATAAATGTGTACTTATATGCATACTACCTTCAGCTTATGAATGGATGACTGTTGTGTTCCCCGCTTTCCTCACGGGGGAGGGGGCTCAATGGCAGGTCCCAAAGGCTAGTGTGCTCATGTGGACCCATTCGCCACTTGGTCCTGCTAGGTCCCAAGTTCAGATTCCCCGCCCTGCCAAAAGATTCATCTTGATGTCAGAAGTCAATCATTGCACCTGTTTTCTTTCCTGTGCAAGTCCTGGATCTCAGCTACAATGGAGAATGCTTGGGCCACCCTGTGGCCATGGGAATATGTTGTTATCCATGTCAGCCCAGTTATACCTGTCATCATATACTCAAGAAAATACACAATACAACCATGAATAGCATAGAAATAGAATAACTACACTAAATGCACGATGCAGTCCACACACGGATGTGAATATACATCCCATGTTTAAATGATCATTGAGGACTATTTTGGTCTCCCTGGGGCTCTTTCTCAGGTCCTGGGAATGGCCCACCTCCTTAGTGGCTCACAGTCTGGTGTGATCACGTGGACCCATTGGGCAGTTGGGCCTCCTAGGCCCAAAGTTCGAATCCCAGCACTGCCAAAAGTTCACCCTGATGTGAGAAGCCAGTCGTTGCACCAGTTTTCCTGTTGTGTGCAAGTTCTGGGCTTTGGTTAGGAAAGAGAATGTATACCCAACTCTATACTCATGGAAATAGGTTGTCATCCAGTTCGCCACAGTTATGTCTGTCATCCTATACTCGAGGAAATACACAATACATCAATGAATAAGACACAAAACAAAGAGAATGACTACACCAAACGCAAGATGCCTCCCACCCATGTTTGGAACTATGTATCCACCCTTTAATTATGAATTTATGACTATATTGGCCCCTGCCAGGGCTCCATCTCAGGTCCCAGGAATGGCCTAATTCCTTAGTGGCTCACAGCCTGGTGTGCTCACCATGATACATTCACCAATTGGGCCTGCTAGGATTTGAGTTCAAATTCCTGCACTACCAAAAGATTCATTCTGATGTGAGAAGCCTATGGTGGCACATGTTTTCCTGTCCTGTGAATGTCCTGGGTCTCATTGAGGATGGAGAATGCTGTATAGGCAACTCTTAGCCATGGGAATAGGTTGTCATCCATGTCAGCACAGTTATATCTGTCACCCCATATGCAATAAAATACACAATAATCCATGAATAAGACACAAAATAGAACGTATAACTATACTGAATGCAAGATGCATACCATATCTATAGGTAAAGAGAAATCCTATGTTTAAAAAAGGTGGGCTTGTTATTTTGTCCAGTGTTGGGGCTTCAAATCAGGCCCTGCACCAGGCCTGACATTCTAGTCTTCAAGAATGGTGAGCTTCCCCTTCCCCCACAGTGCAACAGAGTTACCCAGACCTGAGCTCAAATCCCAGCACTGTCAAAAGATTCATCCTGATGTCAGAAGGCAGTCGTTGTGCCTTTTATCCTCTCCTATGAAAGTCCTGGGTCTCAAATACGATGGAGAATGTATAGACAACCCTGTAACCATGAGAACAGGTTGTCATCCATGTCAGCACAGTTATACCTGTCACCATACTTATTAAAATACACAATACCTCCATGAATTAGATACAAAATAAGGAGAATATTTGCACTGAACACAAGATGCTGTCCACACTTGTGTATCAATGTAGATCCTATGTTTAAATTATGAATTTATGACTATAAGTGGACCATCCTGGGGATCAATGTCAGATTCTGGGAATGGCCACACTACTTAGTTGCTCACAGGTTCATATGATCACCTTGACTGATTGGCCAATTGGTTTTACTCTTCCCTGAGTTCAGATCCCAGCACTACCAACAATTGGATCTTGGAGTAAGGAGGAGAGTGTGAAACTTTTTTTCCTTTTCTCTGAGAATCCTGGGGGTCAGGCATGATGGAGAACATTTCTACAAATCTAGATGTTTTGTTATAGGTTGTCAGCAATGTAATAAACAGAATGGGTTTCATCATAGTAAAATCAATGATAAATAAATGAATAAAACAAAAGATACAAGGAACAACCAAACCAAACCTGTATGGACTGAAAATCTATAGGTAAGTATAAACACTATCATTACAATATATATAAATAGTATGTTTTCGAGGACTGGGTCTTGATTTCAGGACTAGTGAACAGGCCTGACTTTTTTATCTTCATGTAAGGTGTTCTTCCTCTTTATCCACATTGCTGAAGATTTACCCAGATCCTGAGTTCAAATCCAAAGCCTGTAAGAATAAACTGTGCGAATTGCAAGCCAGGGAGCTAATTTTTTTCTCAGCATAGGGCTTGAACTCAGGTCGTGGCAACTCTGCCTCACCTTCGATTACCTTAGGATGGAGTGCAGCCACGGGACACACAGGTGCTTCTGGGATCCTAGACCGCCACGTGTTGCAGGGAAAACAATGCACAGAAAAAATGTGGCCTTTTATGTTTTCTTCCTTTGCACAGTGACCCTTCTGGGTCTGAATGACACTGTTGCAAAGGGTACTTCACCTTGCTTTGCTGAAGGCTGACAGACTATCAGGAAAGCCATAGGCCCATGGGGCAACATAGGCCCTCATTTTGAATCCCCATCCTGACACCAACCAATGGCAGGAGGTACTAAGAAACTGGTTCCCATCCAAAGGAATAACACTGGAATTTTGTCAATGTCACAGTTGAATGAGTTGATCGTGAATGATGATCCTATAAAGTTGAAAAGCATCATTTCAGAAGGCTGGTTGATTTTATTTAATATTTATGAATCATTAAAAGAATATTATTACTTACAGGAACACAATAATTTCAGGACACTGAGTGCTTTCATTAATATTTTAAGGATCAAAACAATTACATTAATTACATGGACGCATAATGAATACTCAGGAATTGGTAGGAATATAGTCTATATAACTCAATAATGTATTCACATCTCTGGCACTCTATAAAGATATATATATTTTTAGCATACTGCCATCTGCATGACAATCTGTTATTTGGTGAACCCCTGACGTTGGTTCGCAGGTCCTGGGAACAATCTGTCAGCTCAATTTTCCCCAGGATGGCATGTTTACACTCACCCATTCATGAATTTGGCTTTGTAGGCCATGAGTTCAGATGCCAGCGCTCCCAAACAATGAATCGTGGAGTAAGAAGCTGATGGTGACACATGTTTTCCTTTACTGTCAATCTTCTGGGTGTCAGGTATGAAGTGGAATACATATGTAGACCTATAGCCTATGTAGTCAATGTTCTATGTGCTATAATAGTCAATAAAATAAACGGTCAATTCATGAATAAAACAAAAAATAATATAACTACACTGAACGCAATATGGAGTACAGATATGTATATAAATATAAAACATATATGTAAATTTTACATGAATACGCTGTTTTCTAGTGCTGGAGATCGATTTCAGGCCTAAGGAACAGACTTGAATTTCTTGACTTCAAGGAGGCAAGTTTCCCCTTCCCACACAGTGCAACAGAGTTACCCAGACTATGAGTTCCATTCCAATCCCAGTCCTGGTAGGAAAAACGTCACCTTTATAGTATGTGAGGCCCAATTCTTGGGTATTTCATTATGCCTTCATTTGATTAATGTGATTGTTTAAATGCTTAATAAAATATTAACTAAAATCAATCAGTGTTGTGTAATATAATTGTGTATAATTTTATCCTAGAATCATTCAAGAACTGTTCATTCAATTATGACTTAAATCACATTCCATTGGTAATCATATGGATAGGAACAAGTTTCTTAGGATCTCCTACCATTTGGAGGTGGCAGGACCAGGATTCAAATTGTGGGCTCCCGCTCCCACCACTTTAACCCGAAGATAGAGAACTCACCAGTCTGTCCAAGAACATCAACAAGACCAGTGATTAGGCAGGCACCAGTGGCTCTCAGCAGTCCCCCTTGATATTTACAAGGCTGTGATAGGAGGATCATGGTCAACGTCACCCTAAGCAGGAAAATCCTTGAGATCCCTGTCCAACTTCCGTGCTAACAAAGCCAGAAGCCTTGTGTAGAGGACCAGCCGTGAGCAAAAGCAGGTCATGGACTATGCCCAGATACTGAGTTCAAGGTCTAGGACTGGCAACAAACAGAAATACAAAAAAATCTGTGTAGCCATCCAGCTAAAGCAGGTCATCCTCTTGTCCCAAACAGAATTGGACAGAATTCCCTGGGAAAAGGGCTGGGAGAACTGCTGTCATCTTGGCTCTCCCCATGATGCTTGCTTCACAGGATTCTGGCCACACCCCCATTCTTTCATGCTTCTTTCTGACCAATGGGAGACAAGAATGGTGGCCACGCCCACATTCCATGCTACCAGTTAGCACTGGGATTCCCTCTGTTATTTTATACCACTACCAGCAGTTGAGGAAGGTAGTGGTGAGGAAGAGTCTCAAGGAGACTTTGGAGTATAGTAGAAAATTGATGCTCCCACCCCGACCTGGCCCCTTCCCTCCCTTCACATGGTGCCAGGTTTCAAACCTCAGGCAATGGCGTGCTGCCAGCAGGCCTAAATCCCCGACCTGGTCCCTTCCCCTACTCTTCTGCTCTGGGCTCAAGTGTCTGCAATGCTGCTGCCATCGCTGCTGCCCCAATTGGAGCAGCTGCCAACAGCTTCTCCCAGCAGCACAGGTTAGTGACCGCCCCAACACCAACCTACCCTGGGTCAAGCACCCGTCTTGGGGCACCATGACCCCCTGCTTTTTTCTTCTCCAAGGCTCTGATGAGCCACCCTTCTGTCTTGAGCATTTCTGAGATAGAAACTATATGCTCAGGCTGGGCTGAATCACAGTCCTCCTGTGAAAGATATGCTCCACCAGGCCTGGACCTCTCTGGTAGACATGTGGCACCATGCTCAGTCATTGGTTTAGATGGATTATCCCAAACTAAGACCACAGCAGCGGATTCTTGACCACACGTGAAGCTCTTGGTAGGGCCTCAACCATTGGACCTCATTATCCTCACAGGACAGTTGTGAGGAAACAAGGGATTTATACAGAGAGATCTCTGGAGAATGGCTAGGCAGAGAGGGAGCAGCATTCAGATAAGGTTTTGGCAATTCTGTGAGCATATGACAGGTAGATACCAGGAAGGGCTCAGGTGGGGCCTGTTATTAATCATGCAACAGGTGTGGGATTATGAACCTAAACATGGCTCTCTTTCATTATTACCCTATCCCCATGAGGAAAGGGATCCTTCACTTTGTTCAGTTTTGCAGCTGGGGAAACCGAGGCACAGAGAAGCCAGGTGACCGACTTATGACCTCAAGTTCACAGGAAGCTCGGCCTGACTTCTCTACCATGCTCCCTAGGACAATGGGTGCTATTCAGTCCACTTCTTGTGGTGGGAAGTACACTACTTTTCAGTCATATGTCTTGAACTCTAGGATTGGGCACTGTTCCTGAGCTCCTCAGCTCAAGGCTAGCAATCTATCACTTGTACCCACAGTGCCCTTTCCAGTTTTCTGGTGATTCTTTGGAGATAAGATTCTCACAAACGTTCCTGCCTGGGCTGTCTATGAACCATGATCCTCATATCTCAGCCTCCTGTGTAGTTAGGTTAGTTTTATGCCATTGGCACCCGATTTAAGTGTAGTTCTGATTCTCTCTCTCTCTCTCTCTCTCTCTCTCTCTCTCTCTCTCTCTCTCTCTCTCTTTCTCACTCGCTCTCAGGAACTGGTAGAATGGGTGCTGTAGGATGTGCCCAAACCTCCCCAGGTGTCTGGAACCCAAGATGGCCCAGTCAATCTGGAGGTGGGCTGTGGGTCAGGAGCTGTCTCATTCAGCGTGTTGATACATCTCCATGAGATAAGCCCTCTGTGCCCTTGCAAGACTGTGAGGGTTATTCATTTTCGATCTAGCCTTACTGGATTTATTATATTCTATTATTTTCTACATTATTTCCTAGCACCTGGCCAATATTATGGTACATATTTACTGAATGAAAATGTAATGTCAAATTAAGAAAATCATTTAGGGATCTGAGAATGTGGCTTCATGATATGGTGATTGCCTAGCATGCATGAAACCCTGAGTTCATTTCCTCAGTACCACACAAATAGAAAAACACTGGAAATGGTGCTGTGCCTCAAGTGGTACAGTGATAGCCTTTAGCAAAATAGCAAAAATAAATAAATAAATAAAACCAAAAATCTTTTAGGTAGTAAATGCAAAATAAAGCGCCCATACTTGGAATATATAATTGCACCTGCCATACTGACACCTGACAATGCACCCTAATTCATGTTCTTTACTTATATTAGGATATTGTGTTGAAAAAAATGTTTTGTTCATTAGGTCACAGCAATTCTGGCTTGAATGTGCTTAGATGTCAGGTGAAGTTTAATTCTGGAAATTCAAAGATTCCAGGTTTTTGAATGGTCACTGCTAATAGTCTAAGTGAGATTTGGAAATCTTTTTGGTTAGTCATGGAACCAAAACGGCAGAGGCAAATTAACAGTTGTGACAGAAGTGAAGGAATAACTCCAGAGTTAATGAATAAATGATATTAACAAAGGTATACCAGAAACTGTTTTAGAGAACCATTTTTGTTTATTGAACAAATAGTTATCAACTAGTCTTATTCCTCATTACCTTTATCATTCTAAATCTCTTCTGCTTAATCTCTGTGTAATAAATGTTCTTCCTTCTGTGCTGTTTTATCTTACCTTATATTCTTTGCTTTCTAAAAATTTCAGTCTTTCTATATTTCTCTAAGAACATTTCCTGATAGTAAATACACCTGCACAGATGGCAGAGAATGCTAATTTAAGGGTCCCATAGCTCATGAGTCATTAATGAAACAACATGGAAAAGGAGGACATATTTATTGTTACCGCAAATTTTCTGAAAAGCTGCAATTTCCATTATTTGTTTACATAGTGTCATTCAGTGTACATAAATGCAAATATTAGCTGGGTGCTGGTGGTTCATGCCTGTAATCCTAGGTATTCAGGAGACCAGAGGATTGTGGTTCAAAGCCAGCCTGGTCAGGAATGACCATGAGACCCTTATCTTCAATTAACCACCATAAACCCGGAAGTGGTACTGTAGTTTAAGCGGTAGAGTGCACAACTTGAGCTGAAGAATGAGGGAGTGCGCCCAGGATCAGACTTCAAGCCCAACAACCAACAAAAAGTGCAAATATTACCTTCAAGTTTCCCCAAAAGGAAGGACAAGATCAACAATCTTCTCAAGCAGAAAAAATAATTTCATATAGAGAAAGAAGAGAGACATGAATCTCAAGGTGAAGAAATGAAAGACGGTTTGACATTCAAAAATGATTTCTATTTTTACAAGTTTTGCACTGTGAATAAATTCAACTCAGCCTAACTTAGTTAAGTCACAATGCAACTACTTTTCTAAATATGTAAAGAATGAAACAACACATTGTCTCTCATCAAATGTTTCTATTAAATAAATCTGAGCTTTCATAAATAAAAAAAGAAAAAATAATTTCAAAATGATTCAGTGCACCTACTTTTGCTGAGTTATTTATGGCTTATTTGCTACACATATTCTCTTCCTTTAAAAATTGTCAAATATTAGCTTCATCTAATATTTCTTCTTTCAAAAGAGAAGTCTATACAATTGATGTCACTTAGCTTTCTTACTATCTTAATTCAAAGCCAAACCAGGTAGGAGGGTCTCTAAAACTCTTATGGCAAATTAAAAACCAAAAAACCAGAAGTGCAGTTTTGGCTCAAGCAGTAGAATACTACTTTGGGGGCAGGTGGGCAGGAAAGACAACTGTTCAGGGACAGGATCCAGCCTGTGCATTCAAGCTCCAGAAGCAGCACAAGCTAAACAAACAAGCAAACAAAAATCCCAGATATGTCTTTGGGACCCTCCTTAAAGGAGTACTGGTCAGAGAAGAGGCTCCTTTTGCTGATCATATTCACTGGATCCTGCTTTTTTTGGAATCCTTACTGCTCTGGAGAATTCAAGAACAGACCAAAGGAATTGATAACTGACGCCTGCATCAAGGGAATCAACTCAGGGGTGAAATATCCATCCATAAGACACTTTAAAAACTCCATGTCTTTGTTCCTTTGCAGGAAAACACTTTAAAAAAAACGTTATTTCCTTTTGTTCTATGCTGTCCTTCAAGTGGTACATTATTTCCTTTTGTAACTCTCTGAACTAGAAGTTTACAGAAAAATTTTATATGAGTAAAGAACTCATTCGAAAAAGCCAGGGACAGAGTTTCCTTCAAGCCTTGGGATACTTTTCTTGTACAGTAAAAAGGAAAGCACAAGGTTACATGAACTTTGTTATTCCTCTATGTTCCATTGTCTCCTGGGGTCAGTTTCCACATTCAGTAACAGTTACTTCCAGTAACAATCGATGGTGCTGCTTGAGGTATAATGAAAGTTTTCTGGCTTCACTGAAATAACACCAGGACACCTATGGACCTGAGGTAACACGTGTTTCAGAGACAATTTAGTAAAGAGAAAATATGAAATTTGTATTGCTTATAAATACATTATACATGAGTACATTGAGTTCTAACTTTGTAAGTTCTCTGTAAATTAAAGCGAATTTTAAATGGGAAGAAGGTTCTCAGAACATTCTTTTTGTGAGTGTATGTGCTGTTCATTATTTCCCAAGTGTACATGAGCTAACAGTAAGGGAAACAATAGTAATAATAGGAGAAAGAGAAGTTCTGTGTTTAAATATAAAGGTTCAATACAATATAGAAGACTACAAATAAGACAACATTGAAAAAATAAAGCCAAGTCCAGTATGTAGAATTATGGGAGTGATATACAGAAAGAAAGACTCCTATGTGGAACATGAAGTATGAGGCTACTCCCATTCTAAATCATGCTTGCTAATCATGCAACTTTGTGGAAAGTAGAATGGATGAATAATTCTCTTTCCAATGCAAGTGATATATAAGAGCATGGATATAACTGGAAAAACTGTCCATCTTGTGAGAGCAGCGATTATGCTAGCAATGAACTCGTGGCTAAGATCACATTTCCTTTTTTCTTTACACACACATACACACACACACACTTGGCACTTGAAATCTGTGCCTGCGAGCTGTCTCTGCTATTCAGCTCAAGTCTAATGCTTTATCACTTGATCCACAGTGCCATTTCCAGTTTTCTTTCAGTTAATTGGAGAAAAGAGTCTCTGGGACTTTCCTACCTGGGCTGGCTTTGAACCTCAAACCTCACCATGACCCAGCTTACGATCACATTCCTAACAGTGTACACTCAGGATATGTAATGTGTGTGTTCATCTATCTTTATAAGAATTCTTGAGTTAGGAGCTAGGAAGGGGGCTTAGTGGTAGAGCACTTGCCTTGCATGCATGAGGCCCTGGGTTCGATTCCTCAGCAACAGTTAAGCAAAAAAGAAAAAAGCCGAAATTGGCGCTGTGTGGTAGCGTGCTAGCCTTGAGCTGAAGAGCAGAGGGACAGCGCCCAGGTCCAGAGTTCAAGCCCCAGGAACAGACCCCCCCACTAAAACAAAAGAAAAAAGATTTCTTGAGTTAAAAATCTGGGCTACAGCTTAGACATTACCCTCAAAAAATGTTTGTAGTTTAAAAGTTGATACTCCTGGAGAAATAAAACCTAAGAATGTAAAGGAGTCTGGGAAGTTCAGTTTGCATACAGCCTGGGCAGAGCACTCTTTGCAACAGTATATAAAATTTATCAGTCAAAAGCTGGATTGGAAGAATGGCTCAGGTGATGGAATACCAGTCATGAGCAAGACTGCTGAATAAGAGCTTGAGGCTTTTGCATACATACACACAAACACACACATACACACAGATGCACTTGTACGTGCCCACACAAATACACAAATGAAACAACTCTCAGAATGTGTAGAAAAGTTAGAAAACAATAAATATATCTACTGAATAAGACTCGAATCAAGTGATAATTTTTAATATTAGAAAGTCCTCAAATGAACTTCCTTCAAATAAGTTTGAGAATATTACATTGGTATGGATCAGAGATAGTAAGAGAGTTAATAATCATTATTAAAGGGATCGGATCCATGGAGGAATGATTCAGAGATCCCGAAGGTGCATCTGAAAATGTTCATATCCTGTGCCAAAGTTAGAACATCTTTGAAAATAGTACATGAACAGTCTGAGCAGTCACTCTGGTGTATAATATCACTGGAGAAATTTAGAATTGGTAGTCTGTATCTAGATTAAATAAACCAAGAAACTATGGTAGGGCAATGTAATACAAGCCTAGAATTCTAGCACTAGGATTAAAACAGGAGATTAGAGAATGGAATTACATAGTGATACCTTCCCTGGACAAGGTAGTACATTTTTTTCTAAATAAAACAAAACAAACCAGAAAGGAATACATAGTTGGAAGGTTGGGCTAATTTTGTCATTATGTTTTGAGAAGCCAAGTTTCCTGTTGAAATGCAACTCATACTTAATTCTTACTTGTGTTTTAAATTCTCTCTTCATTACAGATCATTCCTAGATGCAAAATGACTCATGATTCCCATCCAAAATTTGAAAAAGTAAGTAATCATCATTCTGTTGTATCCCAAAGAAATGATGAAGGATTAAAGTAGAGGGTTTATTTTGCAAATTCACAAATGATTTTGCAATCTATTTGCCTAGAATATTCTTTCAAGAGAGTTATAATTAGAACTTAGTTAATAGATAATTCCAACAGTTCATGTATAAAATGATAATGTGAATGCTGTACACAGAGTTGCCAAAAATTGATGATATTAATTTATAAATTTAGAATAAGAACAATATTTGGAGTCTTTGGTATAACATGGTATGAAGAGAATAATCGTGTGACATCTTCTTTCTTCTACCTGTATGTAACACAAGAAGCAATTTCCTTAATTATTTGCTACTGTATACACTGAGAAAAATGTTAGGTTTGTTTTTATTTTCGTTTTTGTTTTATTGGTTTGTCCTAGGGCTTGAACTCTGGGCCTGGACACTGTCACTGACCCTGTTTATGCTCAAGGCTCGTGCCTTACCACTTCAACCTCAGTGCCCCTTGCATCTGGCTTTTGCTGAGAAGTTTATTGGAGATAACAATGTAGGGAATCTTTTCTGCCTGGGTGGGCTTTGAACTATAATCTTCTGATCTTAGCATCCAGAATTTATATGTTAGTTTAAAAAGTATAAATATAAATAATATTTACAAGTGTTCCGATCTCAAGAATACCAGTGGGGGGAAAATGATGCAACACAGTTTATTGTGGTGTTTTTTGCAGAACATGTAGGGCATCACATTACCAGAGTTCTATTTTTTCACAATAGAGATAAGCTATTCATGATGTGCATTAAGGGAAGCTTGAGGTGCACCCTAAAAGTTGGAAACTGTTGGGCTAGGATGACTCTATATCATAATTATTGGTACTGATGGTCATAAAAATAATAGCTTACTGTGATAAACAACTGCTTAATCTTGAAGAATTAATTATTACAGATGCTTCATCGTCTTATCCTCTATAAGAATGTGGCTATTTTTCTGTTGACTTCTCAATCTGTAAAACCCCATTGGAAACTGTATCTACTGCAGAATTACATAACATTCAAGCCGGTACTGTTTTGATTCTCTCAGATATGGAATCTCCCAAATTTGAAAATGAGTAGTTACTAGTCATTGGAATGTTGAAGAACACATATATTCTGTCTTCTTAACATCTTATTTACTTTTAAAAGTTATAGGTTTCCATAGAATTAAACTGTTTTCACTTTTAGTATGAGAAAGTACTAGGTTTATTCTTTTTCAAAATATTGGTAAGTATATTGTGAAAATATTGTCTAGTCAGATAGCATTCAAGTTGATGGTCAAGTTGATTAAAAAGGGGTAATTAATTCTAATTAGACGCCAAACAGTATTGATTTTTAAAAAGTTACTGCATAGAGAATAATATTTACTATACCAATACAGTGAAATTTTATTTCATGCAGCTTATTTTTTAAATTTAATTTTATTGTCAAAATAATGTACAGTGGGTTTACAGTAATATTAAGGTAGTGAATACATAACTTTTCAAACTTGTTACCCCCTCACTCATTTGCTCCACAGTTTTCTTTCACCCCAATACCCCTCAGAAGTTGTAATGTACATTTCCAACATATTGTCTTGTGAGTATTGCTATTGAATTGGTTTGCCTTCATCCTTTGTCTCACCATTTTGTTGTTCCTCTTCTCTTCCCTAATTAAGGTAAATATATACACAATACACAGGGTACCAAAATCAAATACAGCAGGGAATAAAGCATAGGGGAAAAACCCAAAAGAAAATAGAAATCACATAGTACATTAAAAACAACAACCGCAAATAATACTCTCTGTTTCCATATCTTGGAGTTCATATTGCTCAGAATCAGCTTATAAGGTTATATATATGCATAACAAAGCTACTGGAAAATAATAATTTCATGTACACTATATCATGAAAACAACATGTTAACTGTTTTTGATGGTAAAGGTGGAGTTAGGATTGGTGAATTTGCGGTTCTAATGAATGAATTTCAAAAGTGTTTTAAAATAATGACAGGTAAATTTTAATTTGTTCAAACTTTTTAACAACTTAGCCTATTATGAAAATTTAAAATTGCTTGGGAAAATAGTCTTTCATGCAAAGTAATCCATGGAGACTTAGCTGAAAGGGAACAATGTGGGTGAAGATGGCTCATTTTCACACTAAACAAACAAACCTCAGAAACCTTGCTATAAATCCTGTAGGTTCCCTTGAGAATTGTCCTTACCCAGGAAATCTACTCTTACTGTGTGAAACAAGGTTGTAGTGGAATTTAAATTCAAAGTTCTTTTTTAAAAAAAAAAAAAAAGACATCAAAATTTGTGAATTGACTTTAATTACCAAACAGTAATTCTCTGAAAAATATAATTTGGGTCAAAATATTTAGGGAGAAAGTGCCCTCAACAATGAAAGAAGGTGTTGGGTTTACACTTTTCTGTTTGTAATACTTTCTACAAGGTCTTTGCACGTGAAGCACTGAAACACAGAAAAAAATCTGATGGGATACTTGAAACCAATGATTTCACATTTCTTAGTAGCTCACACAACATAATATCCTTATGAACAAGAGATAGTGAAGACTTCTCATATTACATAAGCCAAAAAGTTTAGGGATCAGAAAAGAATTGAGCAAATTGAAAAGGCAAGAAAACTGGTTCCTAGAAGTCCTAGCTAAGCATATTGGCTTCAGCAGTGGAGGGAGGCCAAAGTTTTTGATATAGATTGCTGTAATATTTTTGCTACCTAAAGTGATTTTACAGAGCCTATTTAGCTCACTACAATTTAGAATGGATTTAATGAAATTTGATAAAATGTGATCCATCTTCTATCAACATTAGCAATTGTTGTTATTCTCTCTCTTATTTCTTTG
Source organism: Dipodomys spectabilis (assembly GCF_019054845.1). Taxonomy (NCBI): domain Eukaryota; kingdom Metazoa; phylum Chordata; class Mammalia; order Rodentia; family Heteromyidae; genus Dipodomys; species Dipodomys spectabilis. The sequence continues at coordinate 399,583 of NW_024871027.1, read as the reverse complement.
GAAATTAATTGTATTCCTATTACTTCTTTACATTGTAACAGCTCTATACAATGCTTTTTTTAAAATTTTATTTTTCCCATGTTATCTGAATTTCAGTCCAAACTATCAGGTGGATTAAAAAGAAACTAGATTCCGGACACTTTATTTTTCCCCTTCTCTTCTCTGAAGTCTTTCTGTTTTTTTAAACAATACCAATGACATACAGCTCCTATGTGGTCCACCATTCTTCCCCCTCTCACTATATTCGGCAGTACAGCTCAAGTCGTTATCATTTAGCTTTATTATGCTGTACTATTATCTAAATCTTAACTCATTCCTAAGTTAATTTTAGTTGTATTGAACAGTCTCTAAATACATTTTCTATATATAATATCAGGGGTTTGTATTTTCACAAGGTGAGAAATATGAGTGATTATCCAATATTTAGATATCTCTGAAGAATATTGGTCCACCTGCTCAATAATCTCGTATGTAAATTCAAGGAATACAAGTCAGTCAGAGCAATCTTGTAACATGGTGTAGCTTGAGCCTTCATACTAGCTTTGAATAGTATTACCATGTTTAGTAGTGAAGACAACATAGTTCTACTATATGAACAGACACATAGAAGAAGGTAACAGATATGTCAAAAATAACTTCTTAGTTTTATGGTCCACAGATTTTGAAAAGAATGCTATGACTTTATGAAATAAAAACAGAATCTTAAATGGTTGTAATGGTACTATTGCCTCTCTAGATTGAAAGAATGATCTTAGACTACTACCTCAATCTTTTGTTTGTTTGTTTGTATGTCAGTCATGGAGTTTGAACTCTGGGCTTAGGCGCTGTCCATGTGCTCTTTGGCTCAAGGTGAACACTCTACCGCTTTAGCAACAGCAAAACTTCCTGTTTTCTAGTGGTTTATTGGAGATACGAGTGTCATGGACTTTCCTGCCTTGGCTGGCTTTAAACCTCAGATCTCAGCCTCCTGAGTATTTAGGATTACAGGCATGAGCCACCCGCACCTGGCCTACCTCAAACCTTATAAAGAATGAATATCAAACAACATGTGAGTTGTAAAATCCTATAAAACATAAATGTAAAAATTCATGACATTAATCAGTAAAGGTTTCTAAAAATTTGACAGGGAAAACATTAGTAGCTAAAGAAAAGCAAGAACTGGATTATATCAAATGATAACCTTTCATAATTCAAGGGACACTATAACAGAAATAAAAACATATCCAACAGAGGGCACATATTTGTTATTGCTGCAATGTTAATGCTACAATGATTCTGAATCTTAAGTATTTTTATATCTTCTACTATATAAATTTTTTCCTGAATAGGATATTTCTTTAAATAACATATATAAATTAATAGTCAATAGGAGGAGCATATGAAATAAGCTCCTCTTTAGTGTCTAAGAAATGATAAAAAGAAAACTCATTAGTATGACCATGATATAAAAAGAGGATGCAAAATATAGTAATGCCTTTGTGGAGAAATTCAGATACTTCTTATAGTGATCGATTTGTATAATACTGCAATCATTTTAGCAAACAAGTTTTCAAGTCTTCAAAAGGTGAAAGAGAATTTTATAGGATCCCGGCATTACAATTCTATGAATGTATTCAACGGAATTCAAAAACTATTTTGGACAGAGAATGTAGTTAATTGACAGTGAACTTGAATAGTATGTATGAGACCCTGGAAATGATCCCCAAAAGTAAATTTTGAAAAGACACACTATAGAGGATGTATGCTATGCAAATTCCTGTAACTGAATTTTATATCTATTTTAATGTCTGTTCTAAAATTTAAAGCATTTCTCTTTGAAGGAATGCAAGTTTGTGAAAATTTGGCTTTGAAAACCTATGAAGGTAAAATTCACTTCCAAAGCACTATAATGTATACAATAAAAGGAGATAATATATTGTAAGTGAATTGCATGTCAGAAAAGAAAAAAAAAATTATTGTTAAAACTTCTTCACACAAAATGCAGAATAGCTAAAAAGATGTTTTTGGTGTTGACTAAAAACTCTTTGTAAACTACTGCATTTAAAACAAAGATGTGATATCTGTTTGTTTTGAGGGTATTTTGTCCGTTTGAGTTTATACAGAGATAACTCAATCCAAAAGTATATGTGAAACTGAAATACTTAGGAATTATGCATCACTTCTAAGTAATTTTTTATTATTTTTTATTTTTTTATTGTGAAAATATTTTTTTATTGTGAAAATACTTTACAGAGGGGTTACAATTACATGGGCAAGATAATGAGTACATTTCTTATCAAGCATTGTAGCCTACTTCTTTGTTTCCCCTTCCCAACCCTTCCCATCCTCCGCCGCAGCTCCACCCTATCCTCCCCGCTATCCCCACCCCCACCAAAGTTGTAAAGTTCATTTTTTGACATAACGACTTGTACATCTCATTGTTGCAATGGGTCCACCTGTATCCCTATTTTTTTTCCTATTGTTTCCCTTATTTGCAATATCAAGTATATGTCTGAGTCAAGCAGAAATGGTCAGATAAGGTGAAGTTAGGGAAATGAACCCTAAGTTATGTATTCAAATGTTTTTTTTTTTCATGCGACTATTTCCAACACATTTACAAGATTATTTCTTTGTTGCTTTGTATGTCCCTCCCCCACAGTATAACCCCTGCTTTCACTGTATTTGATGTCGGTATAATTTGTGGAGGGGAAGGGGAAGAACTTCTAATAATTGAGAAACTTTTCTGAAAGAAACTTTCAGCAAATGAGAGAAGACACAAACCTATGCATCTGCATTTTATGAAAGTTATATATTACTTGCTCAATCCAATTGCTTATCTCTACTTTGCTAGGAAAAACGTATTCTCAAGATAAAAGCCAAAAGCAGTGAAAGAACAAAATACACAATCATCTTGATTTATTTGGGATAGTAACAAATGAAATAAAACAATTCCACTTAAGGGACTCCAATATTAGGGCATGTGAAAATGTTCCTGAATGCCAATATCCATTAAATTTTTGGAATTTTAAATTCTACTGACATATGAAAACTAGAACAAGAAAACAAATATAGACTTAGAGTGAAACAGCCTTGAGATCATTTTCTTAATTGTTTTGAAATTACAAAAGAATTGATACTCCTTTGCTTTGGAAATCATTTAAAAATATTTATCATTTATGATAATTCAAATACCAAGCAAAAGTAATTTTATATAATCATTATAAATATCATTTTATTACTATTGTAAAATAGAATAAAAAACGAGTCCCAATATATGACCTACCTGTCATTATTCTTAACTTCTAATCATTACCTAAATTTCTTAAACAATCTAAATACTCAAGTCTTTAACATAGACGTAAATGTTCTATACTTTTTACTTAATATTTTCCAGGGGTATGTATTCATGTTTCTAAGAAATGTTCACAGCAGTTAAAAGATGCTTTTGTGAAATTAATGTGATGCAATTTGTTGTTGTGGGTGTTTTTGCAAGGCCTGGGCATTGTCTCAAACCTTTTTATGCTCAAAGACAGCACTGTACAACTTGAGGAAAAGAGCTAATTCCTATTTTTAGTGGTTAATTGGAGATAAGAATCTAAGAAGTACTTTTCTATCTAGGCTAGTTTCAAAAACAATTCTAAGATCTCAGCACCCAGAATAGCTCGTATTATAAGGGTGAGTTACCGGCACTTGGTTTCACGAAGTTTTGTTTTTTTAATTTTAATTATGTCTTAAGATGTTTGTTTCACTATGATGTATATCATTCTGCAAATAAATTTAGATATATGTTTTTATTTCTGATGACAAATAATGTCTAAAAATGTTCTATTCTACTCATAACATTTATATATATATATATATATATATATATATATATATATATATATATATGACAGACTCCCTCTAATATTTTATGTTACTATTTTTGACCTTTTTCATTTCAAAGATATACGTCTATTTTTCTAAAAGTTTCCTAGAATAAAAGAACTATATTGCAATAGAAAGTAGAGTTTATTACTTTCAAGGGAATTTTAGATACACACATGATATTGTAGGAATATTTACAGTATATTACTTGAAAAGGTTCTGCCCAAATTCTTTAATATTTGTTTGTAGTTAAGGAGAGAGAGAAAGTTAATTCATACTCATTAGGAAATTGCAATGCCTCAAAAATCTATTCCATAATTTGTTTTTTTTGTTTTTTTTGTTTTTTGTTGGTTGTGGGGCTTGAACTCTGGGCCTGGGCTCTGTCCCTCAGCTCTTCAGCTCAAGGCAAGCGCTCTAGCACTTGAGCTACAGCGCCACTTCCGGTTTTCTAGTGGTTTATTAGAGATAGGAGTCTCACAGTCTTTCCTGCCCGGGCTGGCTTTGAACCGCGATACTCAGATCTCAGCCTCCTGAGTAGCTAGGATTACAGGCGTGAGCCACAAGCGCCCAGCTCCATAATTTGTTATAAGCACATAGTCAAGTTACCTGACATGGTTTAGTTTTTTTGTTTATTTGTTCAAAATTTCAATATGGATGCATGCACAGTGGTAACATTAAAATTATTAATCAAAAGACAAATAATAGTAAAATCATAGACAGATATCCACATTCAATAATTAGCACTTATGATGCTAATAATAATTTGGAAGGAGAGGATGATGACCACAGTGTAGCCTGATAATGAAGATGTTGTGATTGAAAAGGAAAAATAAAAACTTTAGATATCTTTGAAGCTAAATGCATAGTTATAAACATCATTGGATTACATACAATAACAATAAAAAGAGGAAGGCTAGGAAGGTGGCTCAGTGGCAGAGTGCTGGCCTTGCCTACATGAGGCTCTGGGTTAGATGCCTCAGCACCAAATAAGCAGAAAAAGCGGGAAGTGACACTGTGGCTCAAGTGGTAGAGTGCATTGAGCTGAAGAGCTGAGGGACAGTGCCAGGCCCAGAGTCCAGGCCCCATGACGAACCAAAAAAAAAAAAAACCAGAAAAAAAACAGGAGAGTTTCAATAACAAGAAATAAAATCACATAAACAGGTAGTCTTTCTAATGTATATTCACTGTAATTGGTGTTATTATTTTCTTATAAATAAAATCATTTATTTCCATATTTTGGTGGACTAAGATGTAGATTTCAAATTAGAGTGATTAGTTCAAATAACATTCTCATATAGATACTATTCAATAACCAATGTTTTATAATGATATATTAAGAGTATTTTCTTCTTTACAGCTGTAAATACATGACACAATTTAAATAATACCACTTACATATATGCAGTTACCATAAAATGACACAAGCTACAGAGCCAGGTGTTAAAATTTATGTTTATTTCTGCATGAAACTATTTCTGACTTTATACCAACAAACTGAATTTGACTCTTTCCTTATTTGTAAGCTTAGGTAGAAAATGTAAGGACTGTTTGCTTTCTTTTTCCTTGCTCTAGAAATCAACAAATATATTCTTCAATATTTCTGGCAGATTACATCCATTTACAGATGAGAAATGTAAGACCAAAGTCCATGTTGTGAGTAAATAATAGTACTAGAATTTTTGTCTGAGTTCTTCACCCTGTGTGTTTACAAGGAGAGTCATTGTTTGATGGAGAGGACCAATATGAAAAGACCATGGGGAAAAATGCATACTTTGTAAACAGTTGTTTTAGGACTGAATGACTGGTGATGAGTATTTGCAATAGGCTGGTTTCAGGGGCATAAAAAGTAGTACATAGATATTACATTAGTGACAGAAACTGAGAAAAACTTGATCATTCATGTTTTCTAATGGATGGAGGTAGGGTAAGAAGAAATCTAAAATGTTTCCACATCTCAATCTCCTAACTGTGTTAGTTACATTCTTGGTGATAAGGACTACAGGTGGAAAAGATGAATTTAGAGAGAAAAAACTCTCTGCTAGTTCTAAGGTTTATGTTAAACAGATGCAAAGATAGTCCTTTTTGAACATCATCAAAATATCCATGAACATGTATATGAAAAATAATAATAAAATCAGGGAAATTATTAAAGGGAAGAGGAAAAGGAAAGTTCTGACTAAAGTGTGAACAATGTCAGTACGAGTGTGGATAAGATTGGAGGAAAGAGATAAATAAGGAAACAAAAAAGTAATAAACAGATTTTCAGAAGAAAAGGAAGGAAAGAATTTTCAGGAAGATATTAAAGGAAATCTACTATTTGCATTTGAAAAGTAAAAGGACATAGACAAGTTCGATAAGAACAGTGTTTTGGTCAAAGTCATATTAATAAAATGTTGAGATATGAATGTGAAGACATAAAATTCTGAATCCATAAATTCAACAGGTCCTGTTGATTCTAAATGCTTTAATCCTGACCTTAGAAATATTATACAGATATAACTGTCATGAACTTTTCTTAGAGGTAGTCTGTGAACAATTTTGAAAACTTTATTTAGCCAGGAGATTATAGATTGAACTAAAGCACAAACAAGCCTAATTTGTCCTACAGTTCCAATTAGTGACCCGTCTATCCATATCAGTTTGGGATTTTATTGAAATATATTTAGATATGTTTGGATATCTTATCAGCCTACTCATTATAAATGTAGGACAATTAACAACAAGTATTAGATTAAACATACAGTTTTAATGAAGTGACTGACGACTCCTTGAATTGATTCTTCTTTAGAACAGAAAATGCCTCAATAGACATTAACAAATCATAACTGCCAAATATTCTATTGAAATCTAATTCTTCTTAGGTATATTTCCATGCTTAAATAATCCTGTCAATCAACCTGACACAAATTCTTATATGTAGAAAAATGTTCTTATAAACTTCAAGCTTTTATTGAATGGGAAAATTCAGACATTACTCTCACCACTAGGATTAAATGCTTAAAAAGATAAGACATTTTGCTTTAATGCCTTTCTTTATTTTTCTCATACGCATTGTCAGGTTGTGAAGGTTTCAGATGTAACAATAATACAATCGTGACTTGTATTAACACAAATCTAGAATCTAATGTTAATTTGGATACTTACTAATTAGCTCCAAATTTTGTGGATATTTATATTTCTCCTGCGTAAACTAATGAGCTTCAAGAAAGTTTCCCTAAGGAACCTTTCAATTCTAATATCACTGTTCCCTCAAAATGCTTTAAATTCTACAGGCTCTAATGTGGGCATAGGGTTATATTGTGGAACTTTTCTCCTCAGAGTGTGAGTATTACTCTATTGCTTAACCTGGACAAAGTACTTTAATACATAGACTGGGCGTGTGCAAACAAGAAGTGGTAGTTGAACAATGTTCTTAGCAGTTTGTACAGATGAAATGGAAATAGAGCAACTATGAACTCAAAAGGAATGTGCAAAGAAGACAAAGTCACAAAGTAGAATGTGCCAAGAAAAGCTGAAGTATAATTTCAAATAATGTGCTCAGGTGTGAGGGTGTGTTCAAAGTACAGTTTCAGAAAATGTAGTTGGATATCTTGGGAGAAAACTGTTTTAAACCATTCTGGGATAATTGTACAAGTAGAAGCCCCTACCGCTGACTCTAATCAGCCACAACATCATCAACTTAGGGACTATTTTCCAAGTGTAAAGTGAGAAAAAGAGGGCTGATCACAGTGTTCAAGTTGAAGCAATGGCAATCACATAAATTTTCTTATAAGTTTTCATTTATTTTGGAGCATTTAAGTAGGGAAAAGCCAAGTAAATATTTTGCATGTACCTAAATTAAGTGGGACATATTATATTGGTCTCTCTTTAACTTGGAAATTATAGATTATGTCTTTTTATACTCTAAATTGGGACAATGATCTCCTGTCAGTTATTTTCTTCTCTTACCTTTTTTTTGCCCTTCCACTTACACAATTATTATTTAAAGAGGTATAATTAAGCTTGCATTTCTAAATTCTTCAAAATTATCTGAACTACTTCATACTTTTGGCAGCCTCCTATATCTTTCTCAAGGGAAATATTTTTTCACTACCGTTTTATTCCTATATGATATTGGATATCTTCCTGCCTAATTCAGTGCAAGATATATATTAGACTCATCCAGATATCTCAACACTTGTACCACCATAAAATACTATCTTATTGGAAATCATGATATTAGTATATCTGGTGAGTTGGCATCTCTCATTTTTGAATGTCTTTAAGTGATACTTACATGCAATCATATTTTAAACCAAAATACCACTCAGTAGATGAACGAATTGACAAAATGTGGTTTATATATTTTCAGAGGAATTCTATGCTTCCAATTCATAAGGTAATGGAAAGACTTGGAAAAATCCTACTAAGAAAAATAAGCAAGACACAAAGAAACAGATTCCATGGTTTCCCCCATTTGTACTAACCAGGAAATATCTAGGATAGTCCTAGCAGATGAGCAAAATGGCTCAATAGCCATCTATAAATGACCGTATAAAATGATGTTGAGCAAACTAAACTCCTAGATATGAAAATAGAGGTTTTTCTTTGTGGTTGTTGTTTTTAATGTACTATGTGATTTCTTTTTTCTTTTGTGTTTTCCCCTATGGTTTGTGCACTGTTGTATTTGATTTCAGTATCCTGTGTATTGTATATACATTTATCTTCATTTGGCAAGGGAAGCAGAACAATAAAATGGAAAGACAAAGGACAAAAGGCAAACCAATGCAATAGCAATACTCTCAAGACATGTTAGAAATTTACATTAGAACTTGTGAGGAGTATTGGGGTGAAGGAAAAGTGTGAGAAAAATGAAGGAGGGGGCAAAATTTTTGACATGTTATGTATCCACTACCTAACAATTACTGCAACCCCTTCTAAATATCAGCTTGACTATAAAATTAAGTTAAAAATGAGTTACATAAAATATAATTTCACTGTATTGGTACAGTAAATATTATTCTATGTGCATTACATTTTAAAAAATGAACATTTTGCCTGCTAATTTGAATGACCTCTTTCTTTATCAGAAGGACATCAACTGGAATGTTATGAAACTATGCAATATTTTCAGAATGTAATTGCCATTATTTTGAAAAAAACATTATTTTAGTATTGTCTCATACTAAAACAAAAAGCAGTTCAATTCTATGGAAACTCCTAACTTTGAAAGCTGACTAATAGTTAAGAGGACAGAATATATCTGTTCCTCAACATTCTATGACTACTAACTACTCATTTTCAAATTCTGAACATGCCATACCAGAGACATTCAAAACAGTACCTGTTTGCATTTTAATTAATTCAGCAATAGATGCAGTTTCCAATGAGGCGTTACATATTTAAAAGTCAACAGAAAAAAAGGACACGTTCTGGTAGAAGTTAAAACTAAGAAGTCTATAATAATTAATTCCTTAAGAGTAAACATTAGTTCATCAGAGTAAGCTATTATTTCTATGACAATCAATCCCAAGATTTTATGCCATAAAGTCATCCTAGCCCAACAATTTCCAACTTGTAAGGTGCACGTTAAAATTTCCTAAATTCACCTCATGACGACTTTATCACCATTGTCAAAAAATATTACACTTCTGCTAATGTGATACCCTTCCTATTGTGGAAAGAATACTACACTAAACTTTGCTACATCATTTTCCCCGCAGTGGTGTTCTTGAGATCAGAACACTTGCAAATATTATTTATTTTTATTTTTATTATATATTTTATCTATCATAGATATTCAGGAGATCTGTATATCTTAATATTAAGATTTGAAGATTATGATTGAAAGCCCATCCAGACAGGAAGGATCCTTATATTCTTATCCCCAATAAACTCATAATGAAAAGCCAGACCCAAGTGAGGTTCAAGAGGTAGAGCAGTAGCCTTGAGCAAAAACAGGCTCAGGGACAGTGCCCAAGCCCAGATGTTAAGCCCTAGGACAAACCAAACAACAAAAACAAAATAAAAACAAACCTCAAACGTACCATTTTTCTCATTGTATACAGAGGTACATAATTAAGGAAATTTCTTCCTGTGTTATGTATAGGTAGAAAAAAAACAGATGTCACACAATTACTCTCTTCATACCACGTTACACCTATGTCTCAAAAGATGGCTCCTTTTCTATATTTATAAATTAATATCATCAATTTGTTGACAATTTGTCTAGATTATTTACATTATCATCTTACACATGAACTGGTGGAATTATCTATTAACTAAGTTCTTATTATACCTCACTTGAAAGAATATTCTAGACAATTAGAATACCAGATTCATTAGGGAATTTGTAAATTAAATCTTTTACTTGAAAAGAATTTTGTAGTATCCTATAGAATATTAAATTATAAACAAAAAATATCTATTTTAAATCTGAATTCTAATTTAGCCAGGTCTACAAAGTCCTACATTAAATGAACGTTCCTATTTCATCAGGCTTAAACTTTTGTAATCATTCATCATTTCTTGGGACTCTAACAGAATGATACTTACTTTTTCAAATTTTTGGTTGGGAATCATGAGCTCTTTTGCATCTAGAAATGTTCTAAAATTAAGACAACATTTAAAACACAACTGAGGATTATATATGAGTTGCATTTCAATAGGAAACTTGACTTCTCAAAGCAGAATGACAAAATTAGCCAAATTTCCAACTGTGTATTCCTGTCTGGATTATTTTTAATTCCTTTCTTGTTTGGTTTTATTGAGAAAAAATTTTATTGTTCTAGTTTTCTTCTGCTTATGTGGTGCTGAAGAATTGAACCCACGACCTCATGCATGCAAGACAAGCACTCTACCACTGAGTCTTCTTCCCGCCCTAATGATTTAATTCTTTAAAATTTCTTTTTATCAGTCAAGGTCCTTGAATTCAGGGCTTCAGAATTAACATATCCCAGAGTTCTTCAGCTCAAGGGGAGCCCTTTCCCAATTGAGCCACTGTTGCACTTCCTGTTTTGAGATAAGTGATTCACAGACTTTCATGCCAGGATTTACTTTGAACAGGTGAATTTTTAAATTATATTTCTTCTAGGTGTTTATTTTTACATTACAGTTTTTCTGGAATTTAAAGTTTTCCGTAAACTTTGTCTTCAAGTAATCCAACAGCATTAAATATTACATTTCGAAGCTATCCTTTAGCACATCCATTTTGAAATTATTATCTTAAAATAAAATTCTAATTATTTGTAGAAACAACCATTAAAGTCCAAATGGGAAATATGCTAATTTCAGCAGCCTTGACTCTCCTTCCTCTTTTTTTTCCTCTCCAGTATCATTTCTTGTTTGGAACGAGTGTCTTTGACTGTCCAACCATTCAAAAGTAAGCTTATTCCATTAATTTAATAGGAAAGGAATCCAACCTGCCTGCATCTCAAGGCAACTTTGAGTATAATGTTAATCTAATAATTCATGTCAGTGGAATTTCAGTCATTTCAATAATTTTTTGTGTCACCACTCAATAAAGAGGTCCCAAAAAGCAAGAATAAAAAATCATGTTCTGCTTTCTAAGAATATTTGAAAAGCTAGTAAGTCAAAAAGACACATTGTATTCTTCCTAGATTCCATGGTGAAGAATTTCTCTTTTATCATAGCCCTTACCACTGACCCATTCCCTTCAAACTTGTAGCTTTGTTCAGTTTTCTTGTTCCAGCTTTCATTTTGGTATTAGCCTCAGTAATATCCTTGTAGTATTTGACAGTGAAATTCCATTTATTGTTAGAGAGCTCAATTCATATTGTTAAAGGCAGACTCATGAGCATATCATAACGCATAAACTATTGAGTATCATTAACTTGAGCATATGCAACAATTCTATAAATTAATATAAGTACCACATAAATGTGCATCTTCATATACTTTTTAAAATTTTATGACATATCTATGTCATAAAATCATTCAGATCACTGGTAGAAGAGATTAAGCTAAAATTTTATTTATATCATCCCCAATATTTTTGTCAAATTTTCTTTTCTCATTAACTTTCACCTTAGGGCCTGATTTTCCTAGTAACAAGTTATAAGTTAATAACCTTGGATTTTAGTACCCTCTGAGTAACCTCTTTTCTTTCCACCACTAGTTAGTCTCTCATGATAAATACCTGAGTACAAACGTCCCATTGTGCCTGCAAGAGGAGTACCCAAGTCGACTGTCTGTGCCTACAATTGCCTTGCTTTGTTTGGGAATGTGGTAGCAGAGACAGGGGTGTCAGGGATCAGGTGGCTGGAACCATGGTATTAAGAATTATGGGTAGCAAAATGAGTAGCAGAGAAAGGGAATACCAGGGAAAGGGTAATTGTGACTCTAATTGCTGAGTTGCAGTGGCAGGAAATTTGGTAGCAACAACAGCTTTGCAGGGGTTAGGGTAGATAATACAGGCATCCAGAACAATTTAGCAGTGACAAGGAAGCATAGACAAAGTGAAAGATAAAAGTTGTGAGGCATTGTGGGAATTCTTTGTCAACCCATTTTAAAAAACATTGGGGAGGGTTATTTTAAACTAAAATTACAAAAGAAAATTTAAGGTCTTGGTGCTAATAAGTCTGTCCAGGTGTTATTACATTACACAGAAAATTCAAAATGGTTTTTCTTCAGGAATACAGAGATCAAAGGTATTATAATACATATTTCCAAATGCAAATTAAAGGGGAAAATTAGGAGATAAAATTCATTTTGAATGTTAATATTTAAGAGTAAAAGAAGATCCTAGATGGCAGACTAAAGACAAAGCAATATCAGAGCATTATATGTTCAATAATAATTAAATTTTAATTGAAAAATTGAGCTGGAATGTGCACATCAGCAAAGGCAAGGAATGAGAGCCTACCACCAACAAAGAAACACCATAATATATAGCTCAGAAAAAGGAACCAAGTTCCTTATCCTTGATTTCAATGATACACATAACTCCCCCCCCCCACACACACACGAATGTATGCAAACAGCTCAATCTACTCACATCCATTCACCATGAATCAAAGATCTTCCTGTAATATTTGAAACTTTAAAAGTTTGAAGTCTTACTCTTAAAACATTACAGGATGGAATAGGAGAATCCGTAGGTCTCCGTGGCACAGGCCGAAATTTTCTTAATAGAGACCAAGAAATACAAAAACAAAGACAAATAGGACAAATGGGATTGCATAAAATTGCAGAGCTTCGGCATGGCAAAGGACATAGCTAGCAAGATCTCTAGAAAGCCCATCGATTGGGAGAAGATCTGCACTAGCCATACAATGGACAAGGGTCTCATATCTAAAATATACCTGGAACTCAAAAAATGAAATCCCTCAAAAACAAATCTCCAAAGGTACAACTGCCCATTAAATAAGTGGGCTAAAGACTTAAAGAGAAACTTCTCTGAAGAGAAAAGAAGGATGGCAAATATACACATGAAGAAATGCTCAACCTATCTAGCCATAAAAGAATTGTAAATAAAAACAACATTGTGTTACCACCTCACACCAGTTAGAATGGCTATAATCAAGAACTCTAATAACAGATGCTGGAGGGGATGTGTACAGAAGGCAACCTTACTACATTGTTGGTGGGGGTATAACCTTGTTCAACCACTGTGGAAAGCAGTATGGAGGTTCCTCAAAAGACTCCACATAGAGCTCCCCTATGACCCAGCAATCCCACTTTTGGGCATTTACCCACATGATCACAAACAAGACCATACTAAAGCACACCTATGTTTATTGTAGAATTATTTACCATAGCTATGATATGGAACCAACCCAGATGCCCTTCAGTAGATGAATGGATCAAGAAAATGTGGTATATATACACAACGGAATTCTATGCCTCCATCAGAAAGAATGACATTGCCCCATTTGTTAGGAAATGTAAAGACTTGGAAAAAATTATATTAAGTGAAGTAAGCCAGACCCAAAGAAACATAGTTCCCATGGTTTCCCTTATTTGCAATAACTAGTATATGTCGGAGTCAAGCATTAAAGGTCAGATAAATTGATGCTAGGGCAATGAACCCCAAGATAAGTATTCATTTTTTTTCTTTCATGCAGATGTTTCTAACTTATTTATAAGATGATTTCTATATTGCTTTGTATGTTCCTCCTCCTGATTTCACTGTATTTTAAGTTGGTACAGTTTGTGGAGGAGAAGGGCAAAACAAATTGTTTAACTAGGGATATACTGATGGACACATTGCAACCATGAGATATGCAAGTAATTATGTCAAAAAATGAACTTTACAAGTTTGGTGAGAGGAGGAGAGGTTTGGCCATCTACTTTCCTGCTGATCTATAGGTGTAGAAGCAAAACGTAATACAAAGCAATACAAACTAGTTCTTACTATAAATAATTTTTCTTTGAACATCTTAAAAATCAATTCTGAGAACATGAAATAAAAAATCCCTAAGTTTAGAACATTCTTCTAGAAAAGTTAAAGAAATACTGAGAACAAGTATTTTAAGAATAATTTCCGAGAGCTTGAACTCCGTGCCTGGGTTCTGTCTCTGAGATTTATTACTCAAGACTAGTGCTGCCACTATGAGCGACAGTGCCACAGAAAAGTCTCACCAATTTTCCTCTCCAGAATGGCTTTGAACTAGGATCTAGAGGTTTCAGCTCTCTGAATTACTAGGATTATAAGCATGAACCCCTTGCACCTGGCTAGAATAATTACTTACCTGAGACAGACATACTAACCAGTTAGTATTAAATATCAATCATGTTTAACTTTGTAAAATAAAGTTAACTGAAATGCCTTCCACTATAAATAAGGAATTAAATGTGTAGGTGGGTTACCATGTTCTTACCAAAAGCTACATATTTTCCTTTTTTTTTTTCTTCCAAAATTGTTTGCTTTCCAGAATCATACCTTATCTTTCCTTGCTGGTTTCTTTAGTTTATTTCATACATGATCACAGCTCCTTCAACTATCAATTCTTATGTGAAGACCTTGCAAATATCTATTTTCAGTCCAAACTCCTTGTATGCACCTCTCATCCATATATTCAACTGACAAAAAAACTTGTGAAACAGTAATCATCTCTTATCATTACTGGATATTAAAGTGTAAGTAAAATTTAAGAAAATAAAGAATAACATAAATAAATATAACATGATTTTAATAGTAATGCTAAACATAAATACAACGTCGATTATTTTCTCGAGCAATTTAATAAAAACCTCAAGGTAAAGAAATCAACTTTTTTGAGTGCTGATATTATGGTTTAAACTTAGGATATTACCTTGTCACTTAGGCTTTTTCCCTCAAAGGTGATGCTGTTTATTTGAACGACAGCTCCCCTTCCAACTATATTTAGGGGATTATATAGAGATAAGAATCACTTGGAATAAAAATAATTTTTGCCCTATCTTGGGGTTCATTTCACATAACATCCTCTTATATGGTTATATGGTACCATGTACTAGTTACTTCAAGTAAGATTAACCATGGGACCTATGGTTATATGAGCCTGGCTTATTTCATTTAATACAATTGATTCTGCGTCTTTCCATTTCCTAGCAAATGGGGCGATGTCATTCTCTCTGATGGAGGCATAGTATTCCACTGTGATTCCATTGTGTGTGTGTGTGTGTGTGTGTATGTGTGTATCACATTTTCTTGATCCATTCATTTACTGAGGGACATCTGGGTTGGTTCTATATCTTAGCTATGGTAAATAATGCTGCAATAAACATAATTGTACCGGTAGCTTAGTATTGTCTTGTGTGTGATCATTAGGGTAAATGCCCAAAAATGGGGACTGCTGGATCATAAGGAAGCTCTAAGTGAGGTCTTAGAAAACATTATATCAGGTGAAGTAAGCCAAAAGCAAAGAAGCATTGGTCCGATGGTTTCCCTTATTTACAATAACTATTATATGTCTGGAACAAGCATAAAAGTTCAAAAGCTATGTACATACGACAAGATAAGATGCTGTTAAGCGAAATGAACCCCAAGATAGGGTTTATAATCTACCATGTGTGTTTTTTTTCTTTTTATGTTCTTCCCCCATTGTTTAACCCTTGTTTTCACTGTATTTAGGGTCGCTGCCCTGCATCTTGTATACACCCTTCTCTAGCTTGGGGAGGAGAAGGGAATAAACAAAATAGATAAATAGTGATATAGGCTGACCCATTGTACCAATGAGATGCACAAGACACTATGTTAAAAAAGGATATTTGCAATATAGGCAGGGAAGAGGGGAAGGGAATAGAGGGGAATGAAGTTGTGGAGGTTGGAGGGGAGGGGAGGGGAAAAACAAAGGAGGAGGTAACAATGTTTGACAGAAAATGTACTCAATAACTTGATCATGTAACTATAACCCCTCTACACAGCATTTTTACAATGAAAACCTCTTTTAAAAATCAAAAGGTGTGCCGGGCACTGGTGGCTCACGCCTGTAATCCTAGATACTCAGGATGCTGAGATCTGAGGATCACGGTTCAAAGACAGCCCGAGAAAGAAAATTCGTGAGACTCTTATCTCCAATAAAACCACTAGAAAACCGATACTGGTGCTGTGACTCAAGTGATAGAGCACTCCCCTTGAGCAGAAGAGTGCAGGGACAGCGCCCAAGCCCAGAGTTCAAGCCCCACGACCCACAAAAAAAAACAGAAGGTGTCATGTACACCAAGTGTAGTAGCCCCATCTGTAATCCCAGCTGATTGGGAAGCAGAAATGACAAGGATCTTGGTCTGAGGCCAGGCCAAAGAAATAATTGCCAAGACAGCCATCTCAACAAATGAGTTGCCCATAGTGTTTCACATCTGTAATCCTAGCTAATTATGTTTTGAGGCATAGGTAGCAAAGTCTCAGTCAATGTAAGATCCTACCAAGGCAAAAGTTCAAGACCTTAAGTAAATAAAATGGACTAGAAGTATGGCAAAAGTAGTTGATATGCTTGGTACTATACAGACAAAGTCCTGTCTAGCAAGCAGAGAACCCCTGAATAGAACCCTAGTAATATTCCATTCTTCCACCAAAAAGACAAAATAACTTTG
Source organism: Dipodomys spectabilis (assembly GCF_019054845.1). Classification (NCBI taxonomy): domain Eukaryota; kingdom Metazoa; phylum Chordata; class Mammalia; order Rodentia; family Heteromyidae; genus Dipodomys; species Dipodomys spectabilis. The sequence continues at coordinate 382,723 of NW_024871027.1, read as the reverse complement.
TCGTATTTGAACATCTAATTTCAAGGCCACTGATATATCAGAGATGGTGATATTATCTTAAAAATTAGGTATCCAAAAGAGACGAAGCTCTTCACGTTTTGAAAAAATTGAAAAAGTAGGAAAATACATGTGATTTCTGTTAGCTCCATAATTCTTGAAAATATAAAATTTACTCATGCGTTTAATATATATCCATATGTGTGCATATATCCATGTATGTATATATATATATGTGTGTATGCATATAATCATACATATATATAGATAGACAGATATATTTGTATGGCTCATCTCTTTTCTGTGTAGCAAATGGTACAAATAAATCTGTACAATCACTACTCAAGGGCATGAATAGACAAAGAGAATGAGCAGAGAACTCATACCCAGGAATCTATGGTTAGCCCATAACCTTGAAAAACTTTTACATCAGTTTGCATGTATCAGTTACTGCAGTACAGGGACAATACGATGGCAATGAGATACCAGGCAGATGAAATGAGAAATGAGAGATACAAATGGTACAATATTCTTTCTGATGGGTAAGTAGAATTTCCAGTGTGTGTGTGTGTGTGTGTGTGTGTGTGTGTGTGTGTGTGTGTGTGTGTGTGTGTGTGTGTGTGTGTGTGTATTACATTTACTTGATTCATTTCTCTCTTGAGGAGTATCTGGGCTGATTCAGTAAGCATGGTTGTGCTAATACCATTAATATATCCTGGTTTATAATCTTTCGGGTAAATGCCCAGGAGTAGAGTTGCTGGAAGTGGATAGTCAAAAGAGGAGTGAAGTGGGAAAAGGTAGAAGATTGAATAGAAGAAAAGGGGGGAAATGCAGAGAGGAATCCAGTAAATCCTACAAAATTAAGAAGAGTGAAGGAAGAGGTGTATAGGGGAGGGATGAATGAGAATTTTGAAAGGGTTGGCATTGATCAAGGTATATTGTACACATAAACTGCTTTGTTTAATGATAACTGCTTGCTACTTAAAATAATAATTAAAAAATCATGTCCCTAAAATGTAATACAATTAGAAGCAAAGCATGAGAATCTGTTCAGATAATCTCTAGGGTCAGTAAATCTTTTTTGGTTAGGCTAAGTTTTAGAGCAACACTAATGATACATATCATCTGAAGAAAATTTAATGATTTCCAGCTCTTTAAAATAATCATTTTTGAAGATATGGCTCAAGTGGCAGAGTGCCATTTAGTGAGCAAAGCTGGCAGAAAATGAATTCAAGTCTCAATCTCGAACAAGTGAAAACAATCAGTATAATTCAGGCATTTTCCTGGGCACTAGTAGCTCATGCATTAATCCTACCTTTAATCAGAAGGCAGAGATCTGGGGATTTCAGTTCAATGTCAGCTTAGATAGGAACGTCTGTGAGACTCTCATCTCCAATTCACTGTCAAAGAAAGCTGGAAGTGGACTCATGGTTCCAGTGGTAGAATGCTAGCCTACAGCTAAAAGCTCAGGGGCAGAATCCACGCCTTGCGTTCAAACCTTAGAAGAGTGCATATACATACACAAAGAAAGTAAGTCACTCAATTTCTCAACCTTCCATTTCCCTAATTCTAACTCTAATCTTGGACAGAACCCTAAGAGTAATCTTGATGATAATAGTAACCCAATCCTAAAATTAATGGAAAATACTCGAGTTTACACACATTCTAACAGATACTCATTGTCTTTGAAATAATTTGCAGTTTGCTCCAAATCCTACAGATTCCCTGACTTGGACTCTGAAATCATTCCCTACTATGAATCATTAACCTCAAATCTTCATATCATGAAAACTATCACAGTTTCCATTGATCTTAACGTTTACTGAACTCCTATATCTCCAAAAAAATTTGCAGGTTTATTTAAAATCTACTTTAGTACCTAACCCTAACTATATATAAACCTTACTAGAAACCTAACTCTAAATTTAACCCTATTCAACCTTGAATAGGAAACTTAGGAAAACTCTGTAGTTTTTGTTAAATTTCAAACTTACTTTATTTGAAAATGTTAGCAGAAAACTCAGTCTTACCGTAAAGCTTACCCTTCCCTAAGCCTAAGTCTAACCTGAACTAGAACAGTAACCCTAACCCTAGAACTAATAGCCTTTGGATTCTAAAAGCCATACAAATACATTAGTTTTTATTCATCCTAACTTTGATTCAACTCATCTTTCTAAAAATAGTTTGTAGTTTTACACAGTATCTTGCCATTTTTGTAACCCGAACCCTAACTGGAATATTCAGGCTAATCCTCACACTAATCATCCCCTAATCTTAATATTATTAGCAGTTTCATATTTCAAATTCATCCTAATTCTAACTAGGCTTGTTATCTGAAGAATTACTTTCAGTTTGACCCTAAAATTTCCATTTCCCTAAGGCTAACTCTAACTCCAGCTGGAACTGAAACTTAACTTTCACTCTAATGATAGTCCAATTCTAATGTTTAAGAAAAAGACTCTAGTTTTTAATCATTCTAATGGATACTCCAGTTTGCACTCTGGAAATGCGTTTCAATTTGCCCTAATTCCCACAAATTTTCTGACTCTACCTCTGAAGTTATCTTGTTCCCTAACATGAAGTATTATATTATTTGTCCTCAAATTCTCTTATCAGGAAAAATACTGTAGTTTCCAATGATCCTACCTTTTTCTGAACCCCTGTACCCTAAAACAATTTTAGATTTACTTAACTTCTAATCCATTACTTAACACTAACTCTCACGCTAAACCTGGCTGGAAAACTCTCATTAATCATTACAAGAATGATTACTGAGAAATAAATATAATGATAATACTCTAGTAACTATTCAATCTCACATATTTACTCCTAGTAGTTACTGAAAACTGAAATTTTTTTTGGTCAGGCATGGGGCTTGAACTCTGGGCTTGGGCGCTATCCCTCAGCTCTTCAGCTCAAGGCAAGCCCTCTACTGCTTGAACCACAGCTCCACTTCCAGGTTTTGGGCTGTTTAATTGGAGATAAAGGGCTCTCATGCACTTTGCTGCCAAGGGTGGCATCCAACTGCAGTCCTCAGATCTCAGTCTCCTGAGAGGATAAAATGACAGGCATTGAAAAGTATGTTTTGCTGGGTGTCAGTAGCTCATGGCTGTCATCCTAGGTACTCAGGAGGTGAGATCTGAGAATCACGGTTCAAAGCCAGACTGGGCAGGAAAGACCCTGAGACTCTTATCTCCAACAAACCACCAGAAAACTGGAAGGGGTTCTGTGGCTCAAGTAGTAGAGCTTAAGAGCTCAAGGACAGCACCCAGGCCCAGCATTCAAGCCCACGACCAAAAAAAAGAAAGTAAAACATTTTCGCTGCAAAGATATGGAGTTGTGTGTGGGAGGATGCTGTGATTGAGAGACCAGGTGCTAGCCTCACTTTACAGACATTTCGAAGAACTCCCCAAGTTTGCACCAGTTTGAAGCCACAGTAGAATGGATGGTGCCTTACCAAGAACTCAAGTGGTCGAGGCATATGGCAGGCAGGGAGTGGGCAAATGGCTGCATGGGTGGGATTGTTGTGTCTATATTCTCTCTAATGAAGGATGGATTTGGATGCTTGTTGTCAAAGTCTGAAGTAAAGGGTTTCAAGAAGTTTGTGGCTTGATGAATTTGGTTTCCTCTGGGTATATGAAGATGGATGAAGTCTGGCACCTCCAGTGGCTCACAACTTTCATCATAGCTACTCATAAAGCTGAGATGTAAAGACCACTGTTCAAAGCCAGCTTGGGCAGGAAAGTCTGTGGGTCTTGATATCCAATGAACCACCAGAAATCAGGAAATGGCACTGTGGCTCAAATTGTAGAATTCTCATCTTCAGCTGAAGAGCTGAAGGACAGCGCCCTGACCCAGAGTTCAAACCCCATGACCAACAATAAACAAAGAGGTTGGCTGAGTTTTCCACATTGCAGTGTGTACGGTAGGAAATTCAATGCTGGGTTATGAGACATTCCAATTATGAGAGGCTCAATGCTGTGTCTACATTTAGTCTGAGTATGATAGTCCCATCTTCTCACTGGTTGGATGTGATCCTAATAGGAACTGCTAAGGGCTTGGAATATCTGTGTGTGTGTGTGTCTGTGTGTGTGTGTGTGTGTGTGTAATTTTCCCTCGTCTTTTTCTGTTCCCTTCCTGGTTGCTGGTCTGCCTATTTCTGACCTCATATGGTGCCCCTCCTTCACACCGACCTTGCCTTTAGCCCCCTATCAGGGTCTACAATGAGTCCTAAATTGCCACAGGCCTGTTTGCCAACGTTTCTCTGGGGCACAAGTCTGGCTGTCCCAATATTTGGCTGCCTCCAGGGGATTCTGGGTCAGCGATGCCAGCTGGCATAGGGTCTCCTCTGCCTGAGAGGGAGGGCCTCAGTCATGCGATGCTTTATCCTTTTCCTCAGCTGGGCCTCTGACTGCACATCCCTCTCAGCAGGCTGGCAGTGGAGTGGAGAATGGGGGATTGCTGGTGGCTCTGGCCACCTCGAGCTTGACAGCTGACTGAAGGCTAAGCAAGATGGATCTAGGGCTACATGGGACGTGAGGACAAGGTGGCTTGGAAGTATAGATCAGTGTCTAGGAAATGTAAATGTACTTTATCACAGGACAGCCTATCTTCCCGCCCCAGCTGGGCCTCTCCGGTCCTTCTAGACTATTCCAGATGCTCAGAATACAGAGGCACAGACTTTAGATTCCAGGGCCAGGGAATTGGGGGATGAGAGACTGGTATGGCCAATACCTCATTGTTTTGTCTATTAGTGTTGACCTGGCTATGCACCCCCTTGTGTACTTTCACTTCTTAATCCAGTGTTGGCCACACACCGGCTACTTGTGGTAGTACTGTGGAAGTGGCAAGAGTGGAAGTGAGGTCTAGGATGAGCAAAATCAGGATTTATGGCCTTTGGGGGTGGCAAAGGATGTCTTTTAAAAAAATCCTCCTAAGGAGTTAGAAGGACAAGCGTGAGCCACCTGTGCCTGGATGATCTGGCCTTACACCACAGTGGACTAGGAGCTCCTGGAATCTTTCCTTTAATTTTCCTGTGCTAGTATTGGGGCTTGAACTCACAGTCTGAGCTCTGTTCTCTAAACTTTTTCCTTCAAGGTTACCACTTTAACAATTGAGCCACAGCTCCATTTCTGGATTTTGGTAGTTAATTGGCAAGAAGAGTCTCATTAACTTTCCTCTACTGAGCTGGCTTGACCCTCGATCTCTATCTCAGTCTCCTGAGTAGCTAGGATTTACAGGAGTTGAGCCACTGGTGGCATTGGGCTAGAAGCTTTTCTAAAGCAAGAGTTTTTCCCTGTATTTGCCCTGACTCCATCATGCAAAGGAGGCCGGAGGGTCAGGAGCTGTGAAAACAGGTTTCTAGCCACAGGAAATGGCTTTGGGTCCCTGGCGAAAAGCCAAGCTAATCTTCCCCCTGGGCGCCATTCTGGGACCTCACCCTCTGCTCTTTGACTCAAGTCAACTTTGACCCAGCCTTGAATTTACTGCCAGACTTTTCTGAAGCCATAGAACCTTCATACCACTCACACCACCTGCTCTACAGCACACCTCAGGACCTTTGCCCATGCTATATCTTCTGCGTGAGGCTCTCTGCCTTGTACCCACATATTAGAACTGTTGTGGAATTTTGTCACTGGGTATATCACTTCCTGGAACAAGTCTTTCCTTCCCTTTTCCATCTTTTTTTTTAATATTGAGTTGTTAGAGATGGAACTTGTGCAGGCTGACTGGCAAATGCTCTATATTGATGTGTGTGTGTGTGTGTGTGTGTGTGTGTGTGTGTGTGTGTGTGTGTGTGTGTGTGCGTGTGTGTGCCAATCCTGGGGTTTGAATTCAGGGCTTGGATGCTGTCCTATCCCTGAGGTTTTGTGCTCCAGGCTAGCACTGTACTACTTGAACCACAGCTCTACTTCTGGCTTTTTGGGTGTTTAATTTGAGAAAAGTGTCTTAAATTGACTTTCCTGCTGGCAATTGGGATCCTTAGATCACTTCCTCCTGAGTAGGTAACAGGGGTGAGCCACCAGCACCTGCCCTCCACCCCCTCTCTTACCTATAACCTCAGCCCTCCTCTGAGTCACAGAAGAATATGTCTCACCAGGCTCAATTTTTTTTTTTTTTGCCATTCTTGGTGCTTGAACTCAAAGCTCATACTTGGGAGAGTCTCTAAACATGTGAAGACTGTGACAAATGCTTCCATTTAATTATGTATCATGTTTCAACACTTAATAAAATGTTAATTAAAATGAGTCAATGCCCTAAATTATTGTGTATAATTTTATAATAAATGTGCCAAATATAATATTATGTGTATAATAATACTAACTACAATAATCAATAAATGAATCAAAGAAAAATAAAATACAAAATCAATAATAAAATTCATAATATGAAATTAACATACATATATAAATATACATAATGTATTACACATGTATAGAAATATTTTTTCCATTGTAGGGCCTTCATTCAGGCCCAGGGAACTCTATTCTGAATTTCTTTTCCTTAAGGACAATGAGCTTCGTGTTCACCCATGGTGCAAAAGAGTTACCTGGATGGTGAGCTCAGAAACTAGCAATGGCAGAAATACTGGCCAAAGTTCCACGACAGTGACTTAATTTTTTTAATGGAAGCAGTTATGTTTATTCAGCTCCATACTGAACATTAAAAAAAGCAGTTTAGAATTTTGTACAGCTATTCAAACATACTTCCCTTACCTGCAAATTGCTTCTCAGAGAACTACATTGTTTCTCCTTTTCTGTATGTTTTTTTTTTATTGTAAACATGTTCTACAGAGGGGTTACAGTTCAGGAGCAAGGTAATGAGTACATTTCCTATTTAGCATTGTTTACTCCTCCTGTGTTTTTCCCCTACCATCCCTTCCCTCACATCTTCACAGCTACCTCCTCCTGACGAGGTCAGTGACTTAGTTTTTCATTTTTGGTTGGCACGGGGTTTGAACTCAAGTAATGGCAACTCTTTGCTCACATTGCTACATATTTACCAAGACCCTGAGTTCAAACCCCAGGCTAGAAAAGAAAACTGGCAGAAATTCCAAACCAGGGAGCTTTATTTTTCTTAATTTAGTTAAATTATATATATATATATATATATATATATATATATATATATATATATATAAATGTATGTATGTGTATATATATATGTATGTATGTGTGTGTGTATATATATGTATATTGGTTTTTTTGGGCCAAGTATGGGGCTTGAACACAGGTCATGGAAATTTTACTTCAGCTTGGATATCCCTTGGCTGGGTGCATTCTCTGGACCCATAGCCGATCCTGGGATCCTGGGCTCAGAGTGCTTTCAGGAAGAAAAAAAAGTTGGAAAGCACAAAAAGTGGTGAGCTGCAGAGAGCCAGGTTTTTTACCATTTTTTTTCTTTGCACAGTGACCATCCTTGGTCTGAATGACATAGCTGCAAAGTGGACCTGACCTGCCATTGCTGGTGGCTGGTGGGCTGTCAGTGAAGCCATAGGCCAACCTGTCATCATAGGCCCAGGGTTCAAATCGCAGTCCTGACATCAATTGCAGGAGATAACAAGAGACTCATTCCTATGCATAGGAATACTGATTGAAAGAGTAGTTTATACATCGGTGGATGCTAAAATAGGATGCAATAATCCTAGAAGGCTGTTGAGCTTAATTAATAGTTTATTAAGCATGAAACGAATAATATTCTTTAAACTGTGGTATAATAAATACCTAAGAGTTGGTAGGAACATAGTTGGTGTTATTCTATCATAGACAGTCAGCTATAGAACCCTTTAGCAATATATATTTGTATACCTCCATCTGCCTATCCATGTATTGCTGATTTGGCCAAACCTGGGGGTCGTTCTCAGAGCCTGGGAACTGCCTGACGTCTTCATTGGCTAGAGGCTGCCATGCTCAAACTCACCCAATCATGAATTGGGCCTGCTAGGCACTAAGTTCAGATCCTGGCACTGCCAGGCATGATGGAGAACACATCTAACATCTAGATGTGATGTAATAGGATGTAAACAATGTAATAAATGGTATAGGTGTCATCAGAATCAATAAAATAAATTCTAAATAAATGAATGACACAAGAAATAAAATGAGTAACCACACCAAACACAATAAGGACTAAACATCTCTATGGAAGTATAAATCCTATCTTTAAAATATATATAAGGAGGGCTGGGAAGGTGGCACAGTGGTAGAGCTTTTGCCGTGCATGCATGAGGCCCTGGGCCTGATTCCTCAGCACCACATAAGCAGAAAAAAAAGCCGGCAGTTTCACTGTGGCTCAAGAGGTAGAGCGCTAGCCTTGAGGAGAAGAGCTGAGGGACAGTACCCTAGCCCAGAGTTCAGGGCCACGAGTGGACCAAAAATAAAGCATATAAGGAATATCTTTTCCATGCCTGAGGCTTAAATTCAGCCTCCCTATGCAGAGGAAATGGCGGGAGATCCTGAGATACTTGTTCCTGGACCTGGGATGAGTCATGGAATGTGATCGATCTCATCCTTCAATGAGTAGTTCTTGCAGCATACAAGCAGAAAATGATAGGCAAGACACATGGGGTATTGATTATTTGTAAAGAACAGTTGACGAAGCATGACAATAATCATCACAGTCCTGAAATGGAAGCATCAGGAAAGATCCAAGAATCGGTAGTCACAGAGATTGGATTCCACCACAGGTTACCATCTCTCCTACTCTATACAAATATGTACTTATTTGCATACTACTTTCAGCTTATGAATGGATGACTGTTGTGCTCCCCACTCTCCCCTCGGAGGGCAGGGTGCTCAATTGCAGGTCCCAGAGGCTGGTGTGCTCATGTGGACTCATTCACCACTTGGTCCTGCTAGGTCTCGAGTTCAGATTCCCCGCCCTGCCAAAAGATTCATCTTGATGTCAGAAGTCAATCGTTGCACCTGTTTTCTTTCCTGTGCAAGTCCTGGATCTCAGCTAGGATGGAGAATGCGTGGGCCACCCTATGGCCTTGGGAATAAGTTGTTATCCATGTCAGCCCACTTATACCTGTCATCATATACTCAAGAAAATACATAATACACCCATGAATAGCATACAAAATAAAGAGAATAACTACACTCAATGCACGATGCAGTCCACACACGGATGTGAATATACATCTCCTGTTTCAATGATCATTGAAGACTACTTTGGCCTCCCTGGGGTTCGATCCCAGCTCCTTAGTGGCTCACATTCTGGTGTGATCACGTGGACCCATTGGGCAGTTGGGCCTCCTAGGCCCAAAGTTCGAATCCCAGCACCGGCAAATATTCACCCTGATGTGAGAAGCCAGTCGTTGGACCTGTTTTCCTGTACTGTGCAAGTTCTGGGTCTCACCTAGGAAGGAGAATGTATACGCAACTCTATACTCATGGGAATAGGTTGTCATCCAGTTCACCACAGTTATATCTGTCATCCTATACTCAAGGAAATACACAATACATCAATGAACAAGACACAAAATAAAGAGAATGACTACATCAAACGCAAGATGACTCCCATCCATGTTTGGAAATATATATCCACTGTTTAATTATGAGTTTATGACTATATTGGCCCCCACCAGGACTCCATCTCAGGTCCCAGGAATGGCCTAGTTCCTTAGTGGCTCACAGCCTGGTGTGCTCACCATGACCCATTCACCAATTGGGCCTGCTAGGCTTTGAGTTTAAATTCCTGCACTACCAAAAGATTCATTCTGATGTGAGAAGCCTATGGTGGCACAAGTTTTCCTGTCCTGTGAATGTGCTGGGTCTCATTGAGGATGGAGAATGGTATATAGGCAACTCTTAGCCATGGGAATAGGTTTTCATCCATGTCAGCCCAGTTATTTTTGTCACCATATGCAATAAAATACACAATACATCCATGGATAAGACAAAAATAGAACGAATAACTACACTGAATGCAAGATGCATACCACATCTGTAGGTAAACAGAAATCCTATGTTTAAAAAAGGTGGGCTTGTTATTTTGTCCAGTGCTGGGGCTTCAAATCAGGCCCTGCACCAGGCCACACATTCTAGTCTTCAAAGATGGTGAGCTTCCCCTTCCCCCACAGTGCAACAGAGTTACTCAGACCTGAGCTCAAATCCCAGCACTGACCAAAGATTCATCCTGATGTCAGAAGGCAGTCGTTGTGCCTTTTATCCTCTCCTGTGAAAGTCCTAGGTCTCAAAAACGATGGAGAATGCATAGAAAACCCTGTCAACATGGGAGCAGGTTGTCTTCAATGTCAGCACAGTTATACCTGTCAACATACTTATTAAAATACACAATACCTCCATGAATTAGAGGCAAAATAAGGAGAATAATTGCACTGAACACAAGATGCTGTCCACACATGTATGTCAATGTAGATCCTATGTTTAAATTATGAATTTATGACTATAGTGGACCACCCTGGGGATCAATGTCAGATTCTGGGAATGGCCACACTCCTTAGTTGCTCACAGGCTCATATGATCACCTTGACTGATTGACCAATTGGTATTGCTCTGCCCTGAGGTCAGATCCCAGCACTACCAACAAGTGGATCATGGAGTAAGAAGGAGAGTTTGAAACTTTTTTTTCCTTTTCTCTGAGAATCCTGGGGGTCAGGCATGATGGAGAACATTTCTACAAATCTAAATGTTCTGTGATAGGTTGTCATCAATGTAATAAACAGAATGGGTTTCATCATAGTAAAATCAATGGTAAATAAATGAATATAACAAAAGATACAAGGAACAGCCACACCAAAAATGTATGGACTGAACATCTATAGGTAAGTATAAATCCTACGTTTACAATATATATAAATAGTAAGTTTCCAGGGCTGGGTCTTGAATTCAGGACTAGTGAACAGGCCTGATTTTTTATCTTCATCTAATGTGATCTTCCCCTTTATCCACATTGCTGCAGATTTACCCAGATCCTGAGTTCAAATCCGAAGCCTGTATGAATAAACTGTGAATTGCAAATCCAGGGAACTAATTTTTTTCTCAGCATCGGGCTTGAACTCAGGTCTTAGCAAGTCTGCCACAGCTTCGATCACGTAGGATGGGATGCAGCCACTTGACACACAGGTGCTTCTGTGATACTAGACCCCAAGTGTTGCAGGGAAAAAAATACATAGAAAAAAATGTGGCCTTTTGTGTTTTCTTCCTTTGCACAGTGACCCTTCTGGGTCTGAATGACACTGTTGCAAAGGGTACTTCACCTTGCATTGCTGAAGGGTGGCAGACTATCAGGGAAGCCATATGTCCACATGGCACCATAGGCCCTCATTTCGAATCCCCGTCCTGACACCAATCAATGGCAGGAGGTACTAAGAAACTGGCTCCCATCCAATGGAATAACACTGGAATTTTGTCAATGTCACAGTTGAATGAGTTGATCGTGAATGATGACCTTTTAAAGTTGAAAAGCATCATTTCAGAAGGCTGGTTGATTTTATTTAATATTTAGGAAGCATTAAAAGAATATAATTACTTACAGGAACACAATAATTTCAGGACACTGAGTGCATTCATTAATATTTTCAGGATGAAAACAATAACATTAATTACATGGACGAATAATAAATACCCAGGAACTGGTAGGAATATAGTCTATATAACTGAATAATGTATAGACATCTGTGGAACTCTATAAAGATATATATTTATTGGCATATTGTCATCTGCATGTCAATCTTTTCTTATTTCATCACTCCTGGGGCTCGTTCTCAGGTCCTGGGAACAACCTGTCAGCTCAATTTGCCCCAGGATGGCGTGTTTACACTCACTCATTCATGAATTTGGCCTTGTAGGCCTTGAGTTCTGCTGCCAGTGCTGCCAAACAATGAATCGTGGAGTAAGAATCTGATGGTGACACGTTTTCCTTTACTGTGAATCTTCTGGGTGTCAGGTATGAAGCAGAATACATATGTAGACCTATAGCCTATGTAATCAATGTTCTATGTGCTATAATAGTCAATAAAATAAATGGTCAATACATGAATACAACAAAAATAAAATAACTACACTGAACACAATATGGAGTCAACATATGTATATAAATATAAAACATATATGTAAATTGTACATGAATAGGGTGTTTTCTAGTACTGGGGATTGATTTCAGGCCTTAGGAACAGACATGAATTTCTTGACTTCAAGGAGGCAAGCTTCCCCTTCCCAAACAGTGCAACAGAGTTACCCAGACTATTAGTTCCAATCCCAGTCCTAGTACAAAAAAATTTCATCTTTATAGTGTGTGAGGCCCAATTCTTAGGTACTTCATTATGCCTCCATTTAATGAATGTGATTGTTTAAATGTTTAATAAAATATTAACTAAAATCAATCAGTGTCGTGTAATATAATTGTGTATAATTTTATCCTAGAATCTTTCAAGAACTGTTCATTCAATCATGACTTACATCACATTCCATCGATAATCATATGGATAGGAACAAGTTTCTTAGGATCTCCTACCATTTGGAGGTGGCAGGACCAGGATTCGAATTGTGGGCTCCAGCTCCCACCACTTCAACCCGAGGATAGGGAACTAACAAGTCTGTCTAAGAACATCAAAAAGAGCAGTGATTAGGCAAGCACCAGTGGCTCTCAGCAGTCCTCCTTGATACTTACAAGGCTGTGATACAAGTATCATGGTCAAAGTCACCCTAAGCAGGAAAATCCTTGAGACCCCTGTCCAACTTCATTGCCAACAAAGCCAGAAGCCTTGTGGCTCTAGTGTAGAAGACAAGCCTCGAATAAAAGCAACTCATGGACTGTGCCCAGATCCTGAGTTCAAGGTCTAAGACTGGCAACAAACAGAAACACACAACAATCTGTGTAGACATCCAGCTAAAGCAGGTCACCCTCTTGTCCCCAACTGAATAGGACAGAATACCCTGGGAAAAGAGCTGTGAGAACAGCTGCCATATTGACTCCCCCCATTCTGCTTGCTTCACAGGATTCTGGCCACACCCCCACCCTTTCATGCTTCTTTCCGACCAATGGGATACAAGAATGGTGGCCACGCCCACATTCCATGCTGCCTAGTAGCACTGGGATTCCCTGTTAGATTACACTACTACCAGCAGTTGAGGAAGGTAGAGGTGGCTGAGTGGTGAGGAAGAGACTCCAGGTGACTTTGAAGTACAGTAGAAAATTGATGGTCCCACCCCAACCCAGCCCTTTATGCGGTGCCACGTTTCAAACTTCAGGCAATGGTATGCTGCCAGCCGGCCTAAATCCCTGACCTGGTCCCTGCCCCGAGTCTTCTGCTCTGGGCCCATGTGCCCACAATGCTGCCACCATCGCTGCTGCTCCATTTGGAGCAGCTGCCAACAGCTTCTCCCAGCATCACAGGTGAGTGGGCGTCCCAACATCAACCTACCCTGAGTCAAACACCCCTCTGGGAGCACCATGACCCCCCTGCTTGTTTCCTCTCCCTGGCTCTGATGAGCCACCTTTCTGTCTTGAGCATTTCTGAGATAGAAACTAAATATATGCTCAGGCTAGACTAGATGGTGGTTCTCCTCTGAAAGGTATGCTCCACCAAGCCTGGTCATCTGTAGTTGGGATGGTAGACATGTGGTGTCATGCTCAGTTATCGGTTTAGATGGATTATTCCAAACTCAGTCCACAGCAGTGGATTCTTGACCACACGTGAAGCTCTTGGTAGGGCCTCAACCATTGGACCTCAGTCTCCTCACAGGAGAGTTGTGAGGTAACAAGGGGTTTATAAAGAGAGATCTCTGGAGAATGGCTAGGCATAGAGGGAGAGGTCTTCAGATAAGGTTTTGGCAATTCTGTGAGCATATGACAGAAAGATACCAGAAAGGGCTCAGTTGGGGCCTGTTATTAATCATTGAACAGGTGTGGGATTATGAACCTAAACATGGCTCTCTTTCATTATTACCCTATCACCAAGAGGAAGGAGGTCCTTCAATTTGTTCAGTTTTGCAGCTGGGGAAACCGAGGAACAGAGAAGCCAGGTGACCTACTTATGACCTCAAGTTCACAGGAAGCTCGGCCTGATTTCTCTACCATGCTCCCTAGGACAATGGGTGCTATTCAGTAAACTTCTTGTGGTGGGAAGTTCACTTCTTTTCAGTCATGTGTCTTGAACTCTAGGATTGGGCACTGTTCCCGAGCTCCTCAGCTCAAGGCTAGCACTCTATCACTTGAGCCCACAGTGCCCCTTCCAGTTTTCTGGTGGCTCTTTGAGATAAAATTCTCACAGACGTTCCTGACTGGGCTGTCTATGAACCATGATCCTCATATCTCAGCTTCCTGTTTAGTTAGTATTAGAGTTCTAAGCCACTGGCACTGGATTTAACTCTAATTCTGGTTTTCTCTGTCTGTCTGTCTATCTGTCTGTCTGTCTCTCTGTCGGTCCATCCATCCGTCTGTCCGTCCGTCTGTCTGTCTGTCTGTCTCTCTATGTCTGGCTCTCTCTCTCTCTCTCTCTCTCTCTCTCTCTCTCTCTCTCTCTCTCTCTCTCTCTCTCTCTTTCTGTCTCTCTCTCTCTCCCTCAGGAACTGGTTGAATGGGTGCTGTTGGAGGTGGCCCAATGTCCCCAGGTGGCTGGAACCCAAGATCACCTACTCATTCTGGAGGTGGGCACTGGGTCAGGAGCTGTCTTACTCAGTGTGTTGGTACATCTCCATGAGGTAAGCCCTCTGTGCTCTTGCTAGACTGTGAGGGTTATTCATTGTCCATGTAGCCTTACTGGATTTATTTTATTGTATTCTTTTCTACATCATTTTCCAGCATCTGGCCAATATTACAGTTCATAGTTATGGAATGAAAATGTAATGTCAAATTAAGAAAGTCATTTAGGGCTCTGGGAATGTGGCTTCATGATACGGTGATTGCCTAGCATGCATGAAACCCTAAGTTCAATTCCTTGATACCACATAAACAGAAAAACACTGGAAGTGGTGCCATGCCTCAAGTGGTAGAGTGATAGACTTGAACAAAAAAAAAAAATTCAGGAATTATTCCTTAGTCCTGAATTTAAGCCCCTTAACTAGCAAAGAAAAACAAAACAAAACAAAACAAAAAAAAAAAACCAAAAAACATTTAGTTAGTAAATAAAAAGTAAAGAACCCATACTTGGAATATATAAATGCTCCTACCATACTGACACCTGACAATAGTCCCTAATTCATGTACTTTACTTATATTAGGCTATTGTGTTGAAAAAAATTTTGTTCATTAGGTCACAGCAATTAATGGCTTGAATGTGCTTATATGTCAGGTGAAGATTAATTCTGGAAATTCAAAGATTCCAGGTTTTTAAATGGTCACTGCTAATCACAATGACAAAGGTAGTCTAAGTGAGATTTGGCACCAAAACGGCAGAGACAAATTAACAGTTTTCACAGAAGAAAAGGAATAACTCCAGAGTTAATGAATAAATGACAGTAACTAAGGTATACCAGAAATTGTTTTAGAGAACCATTTTTGGTTATTGAACAAGTAGTTATCAACTAGTCTTATTACTCATTGCCTTTAGCATTCTAAATCTCTTAGACTACTTCTTAATCTCTGTGTAATAAATGTATCTCCTTCTGTGCTGTTTTATCTTACCTTATATTCTTTGCTTTCTAAAAATCTGTCTTTCTATATTTCTCTATGAACATTTCCTGATACTAAATACACCTACAAACATGGCAGAGGATGCTAATGGAGGGGTCCCATAGCTCATGAGTCATTAATGAAACAACATGGAAAGGAGGACATATTTATTGCTACTTCAAATTTTCTGAAAAGCTGCAATGCCATCATTTGATTCAAATTTCTATTATTTGTCTACATAGTGTCATTCAGTGCATGTAAGCACAAATATGAGCTGGGTGCTTTTGGTTCATGCCTATAATCCTAGCTATTAAGGAGACCAGAGGATTGTGGTTCAAACCCAGCCTGGTCAGGAATGTCCATGAGACCCTTAAATTCAATTAACCACGAGAAACCCAGAAGTGGTGCGGTAGCTTAAGCAGTAGAGTGCTCAACTTGAGCTGAAGAGCTGAGGAAGTTCACCCAGGATAAGAGTTCAAGCCCCACAACCAACAAAAAGTGCAAATATCACCTTAAGTTTCCCGAAAAAGAAGGACAAGATCAATAATCTTCCCAAGCAGAAAAAATAATTTCAAAATGATTCAGTGCATCTACTTGTACTGAGTTACTAATGTATTAAATTTAAAAATTGTCAAACATTAGCTTTAAAATAAACTTCATCTAATATTTCTTGTTTCAAAAGAGAAGTCTATAAAGTTGATGTCACTTAGCTTTCTATTTACTTAATTCAAAGTCAAACCAGGAAGGAGAGTCTGTCAAACTCTTATTGCAAATTGAATACCAAAAATCCAGAAGTGAAGTTATGGCTCAAGCAGTACAGTATTAGCTTTGGGGTCAGGTGGGCAGGAAAGACAACTGTTCAGATACATGATCCAGCCTCTGGGTACAAGCCCCAGAACCAGCACAAACTAAACAAACAAGCAAATAAAAATCACAGGTATTTCTTTGGGATCCTCCTTAAAGGAGTACTGGTCAGAGAAGGGGCTCCTTTTGCTGATCATACTCACTGGATCCTGCTTTTTTGGAATCCTTATTGCTCTGGAGAACTCAGGACCAGACCAAAGGAATTGATAACTGACTCGTGAATCAAGAGAATCATCTCAGGGGTGAAATATCCATCCATACGACACTTTAAAACTTCCATGTCTTTGTTCCTTTGCAGGAGAACACTTTTAAATCAACGTTATTTCCTTTTGTTCTATGCTGGCATTCAAATGGTACATTATTTCTTTTTGAAATACTTTCAACTAGAAGTTAACAGGAAAATTTTATATGAGTAAAGAACACACTCGAAAAAGCCAGGGACAGAGTTTCCTTCAAGCCTTGGGATACTTTTCTTGTACAGTAAAAAGGAAAGCACAAGGAAACTTGAACTTTGTTATTCCTCTATGTTCCATTGTCTCCTGGGGTCAGTTTCCACATCCAGTAACAGTTACTTCCAGTAACAATCGATAGTGCTGTTTGAGGTATAATGAATGTTTTCTGGCTTCATTGAAATAACTCTATGACACCTTTGGCCTGAGGTAACACGTGTTTCAGAGACAACTTAGTAAAGAGAAAATATGAAATTTATATTGCTTATAAATACATTATACATGACAACATTGAGTTCAAACTTTGTAAGTTCTCTGTAAATTAAAGCGAATTTTAAATGGGAAGAAGGTTCTCAGAACATTCTTTTTGTGAGTGTATGTGCTGTTCATTATTTCCCAAGTGGACATGAGCTAACAGTAAGGGAAAGAATAGCAATAATAGGAGAAAGAGAAGTTCTGTGTTTAAGTATAAGGGTTCAATACAATATAGAAGACTACAAATAAAACAAGATTGAAACAATAAAGCCAATTCCAGTATGTAGATTTATGGGAGTGATATACAGAAAGCAAGACTCATACGTGGAACATGAAGTATGAGGCCAATCTCATTCTAAATCATGCTTGCTAATCATGCAACTTTGTAGAAAGTAGAATGGAAGAATAATCCTGTTTCCAAAGCAAGTCTTTTATAAGAGCATGGATTTAACTGGAAAAAAATGTTCATCTTGTGAGAGCAGGGATTATACTAGCAATGAACTGGTGGCTAAAATCACATTTCTTTTATTTTTCTTTACATATATATATATATATATATATATATATATATATATTTTGTTGGCCGTGGTTTTGGTACTTGAACTCTGGTCCTGTGAGCTGTCTCTCTGCTATTCAGCTCAAGGCTAATGCTCTACACTTCATCCACAGTGCCATTTCCAGTTTTCTTTTAGTTAATTGGAGAAAAGAGTCTCTGGGCCTTTCCTACCTGGCCTGGCTTTGAACCCCAATCCTCATATCTCACCACAACCCAGCTTAGAATCACATTTCGAACAGTGTACACTCAGGATATGAAATGTGTGTGTTCATTTATATTTATAAGAATTCTTGAGTTAGGGGCTGGGAAGGTGGCTCAGTGGTAGAGGGCTTGCCTTGCATGAATGAGGCCCTGGGTGCGATTCCTCAGCACCACATAAGCAAAAAAGAAAGAAGCGGAAAGTGGTGCTTTGATTCAAGTGGTAGAGTGCTAGCCTTGAGCTGAAGAGCTGAGGGACAGCGCCCAGGCCAAGAGTTCAGGTCCCATGACTGGACCACCCACCAAAACAACAACAACAAAAAAGAATTCTTGAGTTAAAAATCTTGGCTACAGCTTAGACATTACCCTCACAAAAATATTTGTAGTTTAAAAGTTGATACTCCTGGAGAAATAAAACCTAAAAATGTAAAGGAGTCTGGGAAGTTAAGTTTACATGCAGCCTGGGCAGAACAGTCTTTGCAACAGTACATATAATAAAGCAGCCAAAAGCTGGATTGGAAGAATGGCTCAGGTGATGGTATATCAGTTATGAGCAAGATTGCTGAATAAGAGCTTGAGGCTTTTGCATACATACATACAAACATACACATACACACAGAGGCATTTATATGTGCACACACAAATAAACAAATGAAACAACTCTCAGAATGTGTAGAAAAGTTAGAAAACAACAGAATATATATCCTGAAGAAAACTAGAATCAAGTGATAATTTTCAATATTAGAAAGTCCTCAAGTGAACGTCCTTCAAAAAAGTTTGAGAATATTACATAGGTAGGGACCAGAGATAGTAAGAGAGTCAATTAATCATTATTAAAGGGATTGCATCCATGGAGGAATGAATCAGAGACCCCGCAGGTGCATCTGAAAATATTCATATCCTGTGTCAAATGTTAGAACATCTTTGAAAATAGTAGATAAACACTCTGAACAGTCACTCTGGTGTATAATATCCCTGGAGAAGTTCAGAATTGGTAGTTAGTGTGTATCTAGATTAAATAGACCAAGAAACTATGGCAAGGCAATGTGATACAAGCCTAGAATTCTAGCACTGAGATTACCACAGGAGATTAGAGTGTGGAATCACATAGTGATACCTTCCCTGGGCCAGGTAGTATACTTTTGTCTTAATAAAACAAAACAAACAAGAAAGGAATACATAGTTGGAAGTTTGGGCTAATTTTCTCATTATGTTTTGAGAAGTCAAATTTCCTGTTGAAATGCAACTCATACTTAATCCTCACTTGTGTTTTAAATTCTCTTTTCATTACAGATCATTCCCAGATGCAAAATGACTCATGATTCCCATCCAAAATTTGAAAAAGTAACTAATCATCATTCTGTTGTATCCCAAAGAAATGATGAAGGATTACAAAAACTTAAGCTTGGAAAAATAGCAATTCATCTAATAATAATTCATCTAAAAATAACATTCATCTAATGTAGGATTATGAGGATCTTACTAAATTAGAATTTAGATTTAAAATAAATATTTTGATTTTGTTTGTAATTTCATATTCTTTAGGATACTACAAAATTCGTTTTAAGTAGAGGGTTTAATTGACAAATTCACAAATGATTTTGCATTCTACTTGCCTAGAATATTCTTTGAAGAGAGTTATAATTAGAATTTAGTTAATAGATAATTAAATAGTTCATGTATAAAATGATAATGTGAATGTTGGAGACAGAGTTGCCAAAAATTGATGATATTAATTTATAAATTATAATAAGAGCAATTTTTTGAGGATTTGGTATAACATGGTATGAAGAGAATAATCGTGTGACATCTTCTTTCTTATACCTGTATGTAACACAGGAAGCAATTTCCTTAATTATTTGCCACTGTATACAATGAGAAAAATGTTAGGTTTGGGGTTTGTTTTTATTTTTGTTTTTGTTTTATTGGTTTGTCCTAGGGCTTGAACTCTGGTCCTGGACACTGTCTCTGAGCCTGTTTATGCTCAAGGCTCGTGCTCTACCACTTCAACCTCAATGCCACTTGTGTCTGATTTTTGCTGATAAGTTTATTGGAGATAAGAATCTAGGGAATCTCCCTGCCTGGGTAAGCGTTGAACTGTAATCTTCTGATCTTAGCAACCACAATTTGTATGATAGTTAAAAAAGTATAAATATAAATAATATTTGTAAGTGTTCCAATCATAAGTATATCAGTGGTGGGAAAATGATGCAAATCAGATTATTGTGGTGTTCTTTCCAGAACATGTATAGCATCACATTAGCAGAGTTGTATTTTTTATCACAATAGAGATAAGCTATTCATGATGTGAATTAAGGGAAATTTGAGGTGCATCCTAAAAGTTCTAAACTGTAGGGCTAGAATGTCTCTATATCATAAATATTGGGATTGGTGGTCATAAAAATAATAGCTTACTGTGATAAACAATTGCTTACTCTTGAAGAATTATTACCGTTGCTAATTAGTTTTATCCTCTACCAGAATGTGCTTAGTTTTGTGTTGAATCTCAATCTGTAACAACCCATTTGAAAATGCATCTATTGCAGAATTACATACCATGCAAGCCGGTACTGTTTTGAATCTCTCAGGTATGGAATCTTCCGGAATTGAAAATGAGTAGTTATTAGTCATTGGAATGTTGAAGAACACATATATCCTGTCTTTTTAACTACTTATTTACTTTTAAAAGTTATAGGTTTCCATAGAATTATAGTGTTTTCGCTTTTGATATGAGAAAGTACTATGTTCTTTTTTCAAAATATTGGTAATCATATTGTGAAAATATTGTCTAGTCAGATAGCATTCAAGTTGATGGTCCTCTGATTAAAAAGGGATAATTACTTCAAATTAGATGCCAAACAATATTGACTTTTAAAGTTACTACATAAAGAATAATATTTACTATACCAATACAGTTTAATTTTGTTTCATGCAGCTTATTTTTAAAATTTAATTTTATTGTCAAAGTGATGTACAGTGGGGTTACAGCAATTTTAAGGTAGTGAATACATAACTTTGCAAACTTGTTACTCCCTCCCTCATTTTCTGCAGTTTTCTTTCACCCCAATACCCCTCACAAGTTGTAATGTACATTTCCAACATATTGTCTTGTGAGTATTGCTATTACATTGGTTTGCCTTTGTCCTTTGTCTCACCATTTTGTTGTTCCTCTTCCCTTCCCTAATTAAGGTAAATATATACACAATACACAGGGTACCAAAATCAAATAGAGCAGGGAATAAAGCATATAGGGAAAACCCAGAAGAAAATAGAAATCACATAGTACATTAAAAACAACAACCGCAAATAATACTCTGTTTCCATATCTTGGAGTTCATTTTGCTCAGAATCAGCTTATAAGGTTATATATATGCATAACATAGCCACTGGAAAATAATAGTTTCATGGACACTATACCATGAAAACAACATGTTAACTGGTTTTGATGGTAAAGGTGGAGTTAGGATTGGTGAATTCGCGATTCTAATAAAGGAATTTCAAAAGAGTTTTAAAATTATAACAGGTAAATTTTAATTTGTTCAAACTTTTTAACAACTTAGCCTATTATGAAAAGTTAAAATTGCCTGGAAAAATAGGCTTTCATGCAAAGTAATCCATGAAGACTTAGCTGACAGGGAGCAATGTGGGTGAAGATGGCTCATTTTCACACTAAACAAACAAACCTCAGAAACCTCGCTATAAATCCTGTAGGTTCCCTTGAGAATTGTCCTTACCCAGGAAATCTACTCTTACTGTGTGAAACAAGGTTGTAGCGGAATTTAAATTCAAACTTCTTTAAAAAAAAGACATCAAAATTTGTGAATTGACTTTAATTACCAAACAGTAATTCTCTGAAAAACATAATTTGGGTCAAAATATTTAGGGAGAAAGTGCCCTCAACAATGAAATAAGGTATTGGGTTTGTACCACTTTCTACAATGTCTTTACACGTGAAGCCCTGAACCACAGAAAAAAATCTGATTGGATACTTGAAACCAATGATTTCACATTTCTTAGTAGCTCACAAAATATAATATCCTTATTAACATGAGATAGAGAAGACTTTTCTTATTACATAAGCCAAAAAGTTTTGGGATCAGAAAAGAATTTAGCAAATTGAAAAGGCAAGAAAACGCGTACTTAGAAGCCCTAGCTAAGCATATTGGCTTCAGCAGTGGAGGGAGGCCAAACTTTTTGATATACATTGTCTTAATATTTTTGCTACCTATATTGATTTTACAGAGCCTATTTAGATCACCACAATGCAGAACAGATTGAATGAAGACATGAAAATAAATTCCACATCCAATAAAAAGAGTTGTAAAATGAAAACCATGAAGATGTTGTGTGGGTAGAGCCAGTCAGATCTGGTTGAGTCAGCTAGAGTAGCAGTTGAAGCACACTTTTTGCTCATAGAGACATGATCCACAGGTATGTCTGCCTAGTTTGCCATCCATGAGCTGTCCATACTCCCGACATTCCCCCGGGGGACCAATCTGTGCCTGTCACCAAGCATTGCTCATCACAAGTGCCATACAGCAACTCCCTGCTAAGTAATTGGCTGGGAAGGGCTCAGGAGGTTGGGAAAGCTGGGGCTTTAAAATCACCCCCTTGTGCAGAAATAAACGAGACCTGCTTAAGCCTGTTCTCCCAACGTGTGTTCCTTGCGTGCTTCGTTCAAGCTTACCTCCTGCCAGAGACTAGCACTACAAGTGGTGCCTAACGACGGGCTCGATTGCTTTTGACAGATAGATGGTCGAGGGTCTAGTGCAAGGTTAGTGCCTCTATGGGCAACCTTCCCCCCGCAGCATGAGAGCCTCAATCATGAGCACTGGTTGCCCTGTTCTGGAGTAGGCAGATAAAAGTATCACAAAAGGAAGCTAGTTTAACGTGGGAAATAGTGAGTGAATTGTGTCCCTGGATTGACTCCGGGGACATTTGGGATCCAGAAAGGTGGTCCCACGTAATTCAGGCAGCTCATAAAAAGGAAGTCTGTGAAGGTGCTGAGCTGCCCCTAACCTTTTACCCCATCATAGTAGGTAATCAAGCCTGTCTATCAGGGAAAGAAGAAGGGGAAATTCTGCAGGCATTTAACACCTCACTGCAAGAAGAAACAGAACAAAGGAAAATGGAGAAGCTGCTCAAGCACTCCCACCTTCTTGTGACACAACAAACAATTCCAGCAAGAACACAGATAACCAACAACTTCTACTATCAAGTGACACAGGGGGCTAGCCAGCTATGCTTGTAAAACTGCCTCCTCCACACTATCAGTCCCAGGAAGCCTGCCCAATCACTTCTTTTGGCTGTTTAGGCCAGCCTGGGAACTCCCCTCAGAAAACTTTGTATCCTTGGGCAGAGATATCCTACTTTGCCCAAGAACAAAAACCCATTGTTCCCCATGTAATACAACAGTTGTTCATGGGCCCCACAACTATCATGGCAACGACAGCCAAGCCTATAAATGAACCCCAGTTCATATTCCCGGTAAACGTCCACCGAACTTCTTTATGACCTAACCAATGGTACCCCTATGAGCCAAAAGTACTTGACAAATACTGAGCCGCTGTCAAGGAAGATGGGTTACACTCCCCGAATGCTCAACAGATGCTTGAAACCCTTAGCATTGATCTTAACTGCCCCATGATTGGAAGAGCTTAATGAACACAGCATTATCTTCAGGGTCTTCCTTTTATGGAAGGCTGCTTTTTCTGATGAATGTGAACAAAAAAGTACACAAAATATCACTACCAGAGGGCAGGATGCTGCCATGGGGGACCCTGGTTGTTTAAAAGGGGAGGCAGCTTATTCATCTCCTGCTGCAGAAGCAGTGGCACCTCTGCAGTACTTTGACCAAGTACGCCTCTGTGCGTTGAGGGTTGTCTCCTCAGTCCCTTCTAAAGAAGGGGACAAACAACTAAAACCCGTCATACAACGTCCCAATGATCCTTTCACTGACTTCGTTGCCTTTGTTCAAAAAGCAGTGGCCTGGAAAGTATCCCATGCTGGAGCCTGAGATGCGCTAATCAAGAGCCTAATATGGGAAGGGGCTACACAGGAATGCAGAAAAGCCATTGCCCCTGAAATATGGAGATCACTGATTGCATCCTAGCCACCAAAGATTTGGGGATATCATGGTGAGTACCCTTGCGCTGCCTTTCGCCTCTATGACTGCCAGTGCTTGCGCGCCCCCTAATGGCAGAATGGGAAATCGACCTTGTTGGGGATGTGGCAGAACTGGTCATTTTATAAAGGATTGCCCATCACTCTGGGGCTCACCCAAAAGAAAACAACCTCCTTCTGTATGTCGTAAATGCAAAAAGGGTTTTCATTGGACCTCTGAATGCTGCTCTACGACTCAGCCTTTCAACTAAATAAGCGGCAGTCCTCAGCCCCGACCCCAATAGGACAAAGGCAACAGCCACCACCTCAAGTGTTATGGATTATTCCTATCCAAAATGGAAAAGCTAGAATGAAACTTAAAATCAATGGAACAGAATTTAAGGGCATCATTGATACAGGAGCTGACTGTACAGTCCTTAGAAAAGATGAAGTAGAAGGGTTGGGATGGAACCTAATTCCTGGCACCTGCATACAAGGTGTCGGTGGAAAAACAGATTCCCACCATGTCCAATGGCCTGTAAGACGGGAAGACTGTGGTGGTGCCACCGGGGCTTTTAAACCTCTTGTTGGCCCTGGCCTTCCATGCAATCTTTGGGGAAGAGATGTCCTCACCAATATGGGTACTCTGGTAACAACAGATGGTAAGGCTTTTTATGAATACATCATAACCGATCGAGCCATTAATAACCCACACTACCCCCAATTCTAATGGCCACTGTTGCATGACCAGAGCCAGTTCCTCTCCAATGGGACACCACCAAACCCATTTGGGTCGAATAGTGGCCTATTTCCTCTGAAAAGCTCCCTCATCTCCAGGTTCTAGTGGAGGAGTAAGTAAAAAAGGGACACATAGAACCTAGCATCAGTCCCCACAATTCCTCATTTTTATTATCCAAAAAAGGGCTTAAGGAAAGTGGAGATTTTTCCATGATCTACGTTCCATAGTCATATACAAAAGACAGGAACGCTTCAACCCGGACTTCCACACCCTTCTGAAATACCCAAAGATTGTCACATTGCCATTATTGACATTAAGGACTGCTTTTTTCCACCCCCCTACACCCCAAAGATAAAGCATATTTTGCCTTCTCAGTATGGGAACCTAATTGTCAACTACATACTCACTGATATCTATGGAAAGTTCTCCCTAAAGGTATGAAAAATAGCCTTACTATACGTCAGATGTATGTTGCCCATGCTATTAGGACTTTGCTTTCCAAATGCCTTTGTGTCCATTACATGGATGACTTTTTAATAGCACATAAAGATGCTACAACCATGCAAATCTGTTTAACACACCTCAAAGAGAACTTTACAGTGCTGGGCCTTAATATTGCCCCTGAAAAAATTCAACTCAAAGCCCCTTATGCCTATCTTCAATACCATTTAAATCAAACAATTATCCCAAATGGGCCTCATATTGTCATTAAATCCCAATATACTTTAACTGAATTACAACAATTATGTGGACATATCAACTGGGTATGCAATTTTATGTGTCTCCCCACCCAACAACTCCAACTGTTATTTCAATTGCTTCAAGGACATTCTGATTCAACTTCCCTTCTTATACTTTCACCTGATGCTCAACAAGTTTCACAACAAGTCGCTGATTGATCATGTTCAACACCGTTGGTGTTTTTAGATACCACCCAAGAAATCAACCTAATTATATTAAATAAT
Organism: Dipodomys spectabilis; assembly: GCF_019054845.1. NCBI lineage: Eukaryota > Metazoa > Chordata > Mammalia > Rodentia > Heteromyidae > Dipodomys > Dipodomys spectabilis. The sequence continues at coordinate 357,019 of NW_024871027.1, read as the reverse complement.
AATGGCCTAATGGCGGCACTGACGCAAACCCATGGTGCGTTACAATGGGTATACCTTGCCACTTCCCAATTACCAAAAATTCACACATCCATTACCATGCTATGCAATCTGGCCATCAAAGGTGCGGAATGATGCCGTCAAACTTATGGCCGATTCCCTGACCATCTTACATGGCCCAGTACAAAAACAATCTTTGATTTCCTAACAACCGAAGAGGCATTAGCCTTACAAGTCATCCACTACTATTTTAACATTGATAATCATATGCCCAAAAACCTAGTTTTAACAGTTACCCAAGAACTCCCACTTTCAGGGAAATGTTGTACTCGTCCCAATGGGCAACCTATCCATCAAGCCATTGTACTTTTTACAGATGTTAACAAAACTATGGATTTTGCAATGCCAATACTAAAAAAATACATGCTTCAAAAATATTAACTGTTCAAGTTGTTGAATTACTGGCCATTTTGCTCGCCCTCACATCTTTTCCCAAAGAACCTCTTAATAATTTTTCTGATAGTTTATATACTGTACAAACTGTTGCCATTCTTCCTGGAGCTTTATTTAAAGATGATGGCTATGATGTAGCAAAAATAATGTGTAAACTACAAAATGTATTAGACAATCGTGTCCAACCCTGGTACATTCAACACATTAGATCTCATACTAACCTCCCCGGACCCCTAGCTGCTGGTAATGAAGCCATTGATCGTGCTGTCACACCAACTGTACTACTAACAAATATGTGCATGGACCAGGCCTGAACGTTAGATGGTCATTTTCATTTATCGGCAGCTACTATCAAACAGTTATTTTCTGATTTAACACACCAAAAATGCAAGCACATGATTCGGTCCTGCTCCTCTTGTGCACCTCTTTTACCCTTAAGATCACTTCAACCCATGGGAACAAATCCACGAGGCCTTAGACCCAATAGTACATGGCAAATGGACATAACCCATATCCCCCAATTCGGTAAACAAAAATACATCCCTGAATGCATAGATACATTCTCAGGCTTTATAACTGCTTTAGCCTTAACAGTGAAAAAAAAAGGCACGCTGTTAAGTGACTGTTACATGCCATTACAATTATGGGTGTTCTTAGGACCCTTAAAACAGACAATGGCCCTGCTTACACCTCCAAACATTTTTGTGAATTCTGTACCTTTTGTAACATTACACAACAGACAGGTATTCCATATAACCCACAAGACCAAGCCATTGTTGAACACAGTCATAAAGAAATCAAGACCATTCTTTTAAAAGAAAAGGGGGAACTGGAGCGGCTAGGGCTTAAAGATCCCCAAACACAATTAAATTATTGCCTTATAGTAAAAAACTTTTTAACACTCACACCCACCACATGTGGGACCCCCACCTCCCTGCAATGGGGACTCATGAAACACCTACTCTGGTCCCTTTGGATAGATGGAGGGACCCCATCACAAGAAAATGGGAGGGCCCTGCTCCCTTAATGGCACAAGGGAGAGGATTTGCTTGTATCTTTCCAGACACGAGTGATAAACCTGTTTGGATCCCATCTGGAGTTGTCTGACCAACCGTCACCACCTAAGCACAAGATGCATCAGGTACACTTGAACAGTGCGAGGAGGAAGAGACACAAACCTCGAGCTAGAGCCCATGCCAACACTTGGGGAGACCTAAAGATATTGGTTGAACAAGCCCAGGTTTTGGCCCCAGATCCTGACCCGGGGCATGGTACTCTATTCCTCCTATTGTGTGCCATTATTACAACCAATTCTCAATCTGCTGCAGGGCAGGGTAAGATAACTTTAGTGCCCAGCCCCCATATTTAATGATGGTAGGGGAAGTTACCACCACCTTCCCTCAAATGCTTTCTTCCAATGGCAGGGTTGGCCTTCCTTTCTCAGCAGACGCCTTATGGCATCAAAAAACAAACCTTACTTTTAGATGGAAGGGAGCCATCTCTTTTTGTTTTTCAAACGAGATGATAAAGCAATTTGATGGCTGTACCATCCCCCTCACAACAGTAACGCATGGGATGGTATGGTGGAACTACACAGGACCCTACCCCATTTGTCCCACTGGAAAAAAATTGAAAATAGGCTACTGACATACATTTTCATATGCAGTTGTGCCCACGCAGGGAGTTTGATAGCTTTGGCACTATTTGCACTCCTCTTGAGGAATTAGTGATTAGCCTTTGTGCCAATTCCTGGCAAGGCAAAGTGTTTGGGGAGCTCACATTGTCCCTCTACCCGGCTATATACAACCAATCTGAAAAAGATCCCAAACCTCAAAATCTAAATGAGTTTTTTGACTCTTCAGGAGGACGATTGGGAGACCTAGGAGCCCCCATGCCAATCGTTTGCTCATCACATCCCTGCTTCGATTTGTCCCCTTTCCTATTGGCCAATACTCGTCGCTGTAACCGATATGGATACAACCAGGTGTCAGGAATGGTAGTGGTTAGAGCCTCATTCTTTTTTTGTCTAGGAGACAACTCCTCCACTACTTGCACTCTCAGCAATCACTGGCAACCCAATGACTCATAGCCTTTTGCCGGTTTGGTACGTGTTCCCCCATTTATTGTTCTGGCTACTAATGACTCTCCGTTTTCTCAGGTTCAATTGATTCGCCCACGCACTAAAAGAGCAGTAGGATTGATCATTGCAATCGGGTCCGAAATCATCGCTACAGTGGCTTCATCTACCACTGCTGCTATATTGCTGTCCCAACGCATGTCCACTGTGCAACAGATAAACCAGCTCATCCCTCAACTGTCATCCATAGAATTACAACATTTACAAGTTGCCAATCATCTTAAGGGAGGCCTCCTTGTGCTCCAACAACAAACAGACTTGGTCCAAGAACAGATCACGTTTCTTCGATTACAACAAGGAGGACTATATAATGTAATGACTACTTCTGTCTGTCAGCTTTCCACTCTTGCACCCAATGTCACTGAACTTAATAACTACATCAAAGGCCCTTGGTCCCTTAAGTACTTAAACTTCACCCCAAACCTGCTGCATGATGTTACCCGCCTAAACCAAACCACCATACAGCTTATTCCCACTGCCTCCTTTTTAGAAGATGTGCTTAAAAAGTTACAACAATGGTTTTCGCCATCCTCTCTGGTCATCTGAGGAGGCCTTGCACTTGTAGGGCTTTCTCTCCTAGGAATTATTAAATGCTTGCACTCCCGGCGTCAAAAACGCCTCCAACGACGGGTCACCATAATGACGGTCCTTTTAAAAGAAAAGGGGAAATTTGTGGGTAGAGCCGGTCAGATCTGGTTGAGTCAGCTAGAGTAGCAGTTGAAGCACACTTCCTGCTCATAGAGACGAGACCCACAGTCAAGTCCACCTAGCTTGCCAGCCATGAGCTGTCCAAGCTCCCTACATGCCCCCAGGGGACCAAACATTGGCTGTCACCAAGCAGTGCCCATCATCAACTCCCTGCTAAGTAATTGACTGGGAAGGACTCCGGAGGTTGGGAAAGCTGGGGCTATAAAATCCCAACCCTTGTGCAGAAATAAACCAGACATGCTTAAGTCTGTTCTTCCAACATGTGTTCCTTGTGTGCGTCGTTCATGCTTACGTCATGCTGGAGATCTAGCCCTACAATGTAGCAATGGGGGAGGCCCTTATAGTCCTTCACCTTCACTAGGCTTGAAGCCAAGAGTCTGTGATAAGTGGGAAATCACACAAGAGCTAAGAGGAGGACAGAGAAATAAGACATAGGAGCATTGTCCTTTTGTAACAGACACTGTCATCCAAGGTATGGGTGAGTTAACTCTATTCTTCTCCATACATCTTTTTGAGCAAATGCAAGAGGGAGAGAAAAATAATCTATTGAAATAATTTTGCACAGAATAACTTCAATATTCCTGATATGGTATCTAATGAGAGTCTTAAGAGAAAAGATAAAAGTGGAGTATTCTTCGGTTTCCTCTAAGCATCTTGTTAGCAAAATATATCTTTGAGGTTAGAAGTGATTGAACCAAAAATTGGTGGAGTACTGATTTTTGAGGGCACTTCAGACATAAGAAGACTTTCAAGGTAAAAGAAAAAAGAAAAAAGTATATCTAAATATTTGTGATCACAGCTTCTTGGAGTGGTATTTTGGAGACAAAGTTTTACATTAGAGATTGTCCTCATTAACATTGATGCTGGGTTTCCGTGGCACCGAAATGCAAGTGGGAAGTTTAATGGACTCGCTTGGATAAGTAAACAGCATGATAGAAAAAGAAATGGAATATAATATTTAGTGAATTACTTTGAACAATTACTTTGCCGGAACAAAGAAGGAAATACATAATGCAAATCACTTGACATAAACTTATGAATGAAAGTAGTCAATAGAAATGAGAGAAAACAGAAAGGACTGTTTCCTTTCCGGTGGAGTAATGGGTTCTTGATCTTGTTTCTTCCATTCTATCTTTACAAGCTATCAAGTGTGGCTCAGGATTGGAGTATCCAGTTCAGACCAAGAGAACTTGCAGAAGAAAATATTTGCAGCAGATATAGGTGATTTATAACCTAAGACAATCTATTTAAATCTGTTAAAAATTCTCCTCTACCCCAAACTGCCCACTTTAAACAACTTTGTATGCTTTTCACAAGATTGTCCTTCATTAACTATTTAAAATTTTGAGAGGTCATCATCATACTCTATAGAGATTGCTGTTTGGTTGTGCTTTTTGTGTGTTTTTGTTTTTTGTTGTATTTTTTCACTGAATTACAAAACCTTGTGCTAGTGTGTTTCAATTAAGTATGTCCATCTAATTGTCCAATGTTCCTGGATCAGAGTCATTCCTTCTATCATTCTCAACCCACCCCTTCTACAAGTTGTATTTCTGATTTACCGCTTCCTTTCTCACATGTGTACATTGAGTATTCTAGCTGTACTTGCTCCTTGTTCCATTTCATTCATTCTATGTCATTACTATTACTCCTCTCTGGTTTCAACTTCCTGATAGTCATTCTGTTGAACTGTCTGCTAGTACTTTGAAACGTGTATATACATTCCATGGAGTTTCAATTCTGCATATGCTTGAACTGATGTCAGCTTATATTTCCATAATTCATTCATCTGAAGTAACAATTTGCAAGACTGGAGACATGGAGCACCTAGACATGATTTTATTCCTCTTCATTTGGAAGATTAATCTGTAGTCAACAAGAAAGTTTAAAAATGGCTGAGAATGTATTCCTAACTACCAGTTTTGTAAATGGCTTTGTACAGTGTTTTGTGATTATTTTATTTTACATGGCATAATATTTTCTATTACCGGTAAGTTTTGGAAAAAGAAGAAAACTAAAATTTACTAGTGTTGAGGAATATGATAGAAATAGAAGACAGATTTTATGTTTGTCAAATCTCTGATGAGTACCCATATGCAAGAGTTAAAGTTATATTTCTTACTATGTTAGACAAATAGGGAAAACATAAAACACCATATGATAAGGCAAATATTCATGACTTTTTAAAATGTCCTTATTATGTGATGAAATTTACTATATTAGCTAATGTTTTGGTTTGAAATATGGGAGGCTGATCTATTTAACAAATTTTCGAAGTCACCTACTGAAAAACACAAATGATGGGGGGGTACTCTTTCTACACTTCAATGAATGGTTGAACCTCTTTGGCATTGGTGCTGGGTAAATAAATCAACTCTATTGTACCTTGCTCTACACTTGTAAAAGTTGTAACGCCACTAAATATTATCTACTTTTAAAGTGTTATTTTGGCAAATGTGATTTTACAAAGTTTATTTGAAAAGGAATACACTTTCAGGAGATTAAATGTAGTTTATCATTTGTTTGAGAATGACATCATTTTTATACTACAGGACCAAGTTTTAATGAAGTACCAGTGTTTTGAAGCACTAAGAATTTTCTCAATTAATGTTTTTTTTTTCTGAATTATATTTGACCTCTAGGTCAAGTTTTCCTAGCCTTGGTAGACCAATTATAGATCTATCGTTCCAGGAACTATTTTTTGGCCTGATGATGCTGGACTGAAATCATTCGTTAATCATTAGGATAGGGGTATTACAAATAATCTTGTGACATTTGTGGTCTTGTTCACTCATATGGGATGGTCATCTGAAAATTGAAAATTTTAACATGTACTTTAACATTTTGTGATCTCATCCTGCATTTTAAGTTGCCTTGCATTTCACAATTGCTTACTGCTAATTCATGCATTTCAAGAAATTGGGGCCCTGAAATATAGGAAATGAGAAATTGAGATGGGTCTTCAATTACTTTCTGTTGGCATGTTGTATGGGCCTCGGTGAGATCTCTTGCTCTAGTTATCTGATGATGCAGGTAACTGGGACCTGGGATCCTAGGACCCGTGGATCCTGTGGAAGAATAACACTTTTTAGATATCATATCAGCAAAATTTGAGTATAATCAGTAGGAATGCTTCAGAAATATGGAGAAAAACAGTTTGGGACCAGCGAGTTAAATCAATAAACAGAGCAGCAGAGTGAAATCCCTTATAGATTAAAGAAAACAACATTGTTTTTTTTTACCATATGAATTCAGAAACCAAGAACAATTAGAAGGTATCACAAGTTTATACCGAAAACTGCATTGATACTTTTTATATTCTAATATATATTCTAATCCTGATTATTTATATTCCAATCTATTTATTGTAATAAATATCGATTAATTTGTCAAATTATCAATTAATTCCAGTAAGATTCACTGTTTGAAATATAAAATCAGCACATAAATATAAAATATATAAGTATATGTAATATAAGAAAATGCTTTGCATTGTTCTGTTGTGGTTAAGGTAACAAAGGCCATTGTTTTAAAATATTATTCCATTACCTCTACCTCAGTGTTGGGTAGAATTAAACTTAAAGCTTTACCATTTGGGGATGTACAGCCTAGAGGCAAGAGGAAACACTGTGATTAAAACATTACCAATTTAAGGCCTAATAACAAAGAGAAACATATGGACTTCTCCTGGAGCCTCCTGGGTAGCTATGATTACAGGTGTGAGCCACCAGCTCCCGGCTTAGTCTGAACAATTCTGTCTGAACTGTTCATCTCTCTATGATCCTTTGTAACTAAGATTAGTTTTGCTCCAATAAGAGAATCTGTGCTGTCAGGGTAAGATATTCTGGTTGGTCTGTTCTTACATGGAGCAAGGGTAAAGGGTCAGGCAGACATTTGTGCCAGTAAGACCTCATTTGGGAAATTCTAAGCTGCAGAAGTTTAGAAGTAGCTCTTACGCAAGGCTTACTTTGAATCCATTAGCTCCACAAAGCTAAATCAGTTAATAAATAAGTACTTGAAAATCCATCACCTTTGGACCTAGCTATAAAGGCTTCAAAGTATGATCAAATTTCAAATGAAAAAGACTTAAAATAGTTATTGACAAAAATTGCAAATGTGAGCAATTGAACAAACAATATAAGTTTTTTCCACCATACACAGAATTTTGCAGAAATAAGATGAATAGCATATTTGGGAACAATAAGTTTCCTTGTTACAAATAGGCAACCAAGGATATATGCCTGTCTTAAGATTGCATCATTAACTACTTAAATTTACAAGATACTACATGCTTCAGCAGCATGTCGACCTGAATTACAATACAGAGATTCATATGGCTTTTGTACAAGGATGATATGAAAATTTGTGAAGTATTCCATATTTTTCATTCTTCAGATGCAAGAAATGAAAAACAGTCATGAAAAAGTTGATTACAAATATACAAGTGTAATATTATATGTAATTCATAGAAATAAAAGTTAGTTTGACATGAGTGTATTCAATCTTCACCTTCTTAGAAAGGCCTTTATATAGCATAACCTTTATAAAACTTTTGAAATAAGATAACCTTGTCATTTTATCCCAAAGAAATAAAATTATATAAGGACCTAGGAATTAAAGGAATCTTAAACTGTTCCTATATGGAATGCAATCTGAAAGAACACATTTATTAATGGACCTATATATTATAAAATAATGTCGAATTCAAAGTATTATATCTAGGAGAGAAAGAAATATATTATGGATATTATACAAACAGAATATAAATATTTTAAAATATACTTTTTTCAGACAAGCACCAGAAATATCTTTAGTTTCTCTACTACTCATTTCAACAGATAAGTTAAAATTATTTCTGATTTAAAAAAATCACAAACTCTATAGATATCATTATTGATGTATACAAACAACTCGAATATATTTTGACATCAAAGTCAGGCAATTCATTTGGAAGAATACCATGGAATCCATGAATTTCTAAAGTAAAATATTGCTGTTGCTTTGTATTGTGAAAATATTTTTTATGGACACATGGGATGGACTGGCAATTTTGAAATTTAAGAAACTTAATCGAAACATTAGGACTTAAGAGAACAATTTGTACAGCTTTACACAACTTCAAAGAGGTAGTGATACATACTTATCCTTTTGGCAATATCAAATGCAGTTTCTTCCAAGTTGGGCTTCAGATCTGGTTTGATATAATGGTTCAACAGAAGGAGATCCAGGGTATCTTTGCTATATCTATACCCAGCAGCAAGATACAAGGGGGTCAAGAAGCCTTTAGATTGGCCACTGGTGTCTGCATCATGATGAAATAAAGAAGCCACTCTGGTATTATTCCATGTATAAGTACTGTGCAGGTGTATCCAATCATTCACAGTTATTACATGAATATCTGCTTTGAGCCACCAACTCATGGATAATGTCTAAGTGTCCACAGTAGGCTTCTAGATGAAGAGGTGTATACTCATCGTTATTCCTAGTATTCACATGAGTGGCCTTTTTGGAAAGTAGTCTCTGCACTGTAGTAAGGCGATTATTTTCAGCAGAACAAAGAAGAAATTTGCTTGATTCTATACCATTTTTTTTCTTGCAATTGATACCATTTCTCACTTTTTCATCTTGTTCCTCAACTTCATCAGAATTGCTTAACCAGACACTTTGAGTGCCAGTGAGAATGAGCTGTCCATGTATTTCCCCAATAGTTCACATTGGATAAACTAGTCAGAAAAATCCGGTGAATTTTCTGCATCTGTTTTTTTCACTATTATTTATTTTCTCTTTTTTCATTTTTACTATTCTAAATTATTCTAACTGGAGAGTAGAGATTTGGTAGAGAGCAGAGGAAAGATTTTCCTCCGTATTCAAAGGGACAAACTGAAAATGAGCACCAGTGGTGTCTTCATGTGCAGCTTATTCTAAGAATGAGAAAATAGGAAATAATGCCTTATATGTAAATGAATTGGGAAATGACAAAGCAGAAAGTGAAATGATGCAAAAAATATAAAAGCGAAATGAATTAAGATAATTATGGAGTAATCATACTACCTATGAGAACCATGAGAGGGAGAGAGGAAGAGAGAGACAGATGTGCAATGATCTAGCTAGCCACAAAATCCATCCCTCTAATCAAATTATAGAGCAAATAATTTTATTTTTTAAAAGAGATGGAAATAGAATTTAAGATCAGATGGCTCCATTATTTTTAATTATAATTTTCTTATCTTAAATACTTGTACAAGGGAATTTCCATTCAACAAATCAGTTTTTTTAATATAATGGACCTTTATATAACTTTTCCACACCCTTCTTTATTCCTTCCTTTTGACTTCCACTCACATCTTCCAAATGATAGTTTCCTGCTATTCATTTTGTTGGAGTAAAGTTCAATTTTATAAGAAATTACACCTTTGAAATACTCCTCTGCAAATCGCATGCTTTGGTTAATATTTTTGTGTAAACTTGTATAAATTTCTAGCTTCCAAATATGAGACAGAACATGGGTCCTTTGTGTGTCTGGCTCAGACTTAGTTCACTTAATAAATTTTTAGATCTATCCATTTCTTTGCAAATAATGTAACAGTCTTCAAAATGGATAGGTGCAATCCAGTTGTGTATATGTGCCACACATTCCCCAACCATCACTCCGCCAAAGAGCATCTGGGCTGTTTCCGTAACTTGGCTACTGTGAATAGTGCAGCAGTGAACATGCTTGTGAAAGTGATTTTACTGTAACCTTTTGGAAGAATTCATCACTACCTTTTTGGGAGCAATCCCCTAGCCAGTTTTCTAGAATAAGCACATCCCTTCCTTCATCTTCATCACAATGTATTGCAAGTCCTCAAAAACACACTTCCCCTTACAGGTCTCAATAAGCTAAAACCACATTGTGCCCATATTCTTTCCATACATTTTTTTTCATAATTGTACATATAATTCAGTGAGAACCTTCTATATACCTTCCTAATGTGGGAATGAGGGACATGACAAAGTAAAAGTAAGAAATATGCAATTTAATTAGCTATTATCGTGTTTAAAATCATTTTCAGCTCTAATTCATAGCCTCACATAACATTATTTTTATCTTTATTTGATTACTTCACCTAACCTGTAAATTATAACAAGTGAGTTAAAAGCAAAGGCAAAAAGAGTTGTTTGATTTTGACACTCATGTGTGAGGTTGCACAATATGAGCAAATAGATGGATTGGAATTAATACCTCTTATCCATTTTGTTAATGTAGAGATGATTTTCCCAAACTGATTCTCACAATTCGTATTCCATTAAACATCAAGAAACATGTGACAATTTCCTTTGCTTTGATCCTTATTAACTTTTGTTTCCATTTTATTTTATAATGGATAATTTCATAAATCTACTGTAGATACAAAAATATGTTAAAATATTTCTATCCGTATGCATTGATATATACATACACACATATATTACACAGGTTATAATGATAATTTACAACTTCAGTAACTGTACAATTTACTAAATTATTAAAACTATCGACAGCTCATGCCTGGCATCCTGGTTACTCAGGAGGCTGAGATCTGACGATCATGGTTTGAAGCCATCCTGGGCAAGAATGTCTAGGATCCTCTTATCACCAAACAACCAACAGAAAATCAGAATCGGAACTGTGGCTCAAAGTAGTAGAGTGGTAGCCTTGAGAGAAAAACCTCAGTTACATCATCCAGGCTCTTAGTTCAAGAAGTACAATCTACCTTAAAAAATCTATTTAATTTACACCTGTGTAAGTAAAGTATTTCCATCACCCAAATGCACAACCATGCTCATTTGCAAGGTAACTCTGTTTTGTCTGAAGTACCATAAAACATTTTCACTTAAGTTGAAAATATTGCACCATGGGTTCATTCTATCTCTCTCATGCATTTTTCCACTCAAATGCTCAAATCTTACAATTATTCCAATTATTTAAAATCATAGCTTTTTACATAATTCCCAAATATTAGAGTTTGAATTGAGTGTCTTGTGTCCCCTAAATGGGGGTTCTTACCCCTTTGTCATGTCCCCAGCCCTAAATCATCCTGATTATTTTTCAGATACTTGTGTATGACCTTGGACTCAGTCCATGTTATATTATTCTTCCTGGAATTTAGAATAACAGGTACATGGCATTGTGTACAGATATTTCTGTCCAGTCTGGGCTTTAACCTCTATCCTCACAAGAGTAGACTCCCATGTAGTCAGGATTTTCATAAGCTTGTCATAGCTGATTTTTTTTTTAATCTTTTCATTTCCTGCAGGTTCATGAGTACTGAATTAATTTGTTTTCTTAGGTTGTTTTGTTTCTTTAAATAACCTATGTAAATTCATAGTCAATAGGAGAAGCATATGAAATAAGCTACTTTTTGGTGTTTAAGAAATAATAAAAAGAAAACTCACTAGTATGACCATAATATAAAAAGAGGACGCAAAATATAGTAATGCATTTGTGGAGAAATTGATATACTTCTCATAGTGATCGATTTGTATAATACTGCAGTCATTTTAGCAAACAGGTTTTCAAGTCTTCAAAAGGAGAAAGAGAATTGTATAGGATCCAGGCATTACACTTCTATGAATGTATTAAATAGAAGTAAAAAACTTTTTTTGGACAGAGAATGTAGTTTATTGACAGTGAAATTCAATAGTATGTGTGAGACCCTGGAAATAATCCCCCAAAACAAATTTTGAAAAGACACACTATAGAGGATGTATGCTGGACAAATTCCTGTAACTGAATTTTATATCTATTTTAACGTCTGTTCTAAAATTTATAGCATTTCTATTTGAAGATGCAAGTTTGTGAAAATTAGGCTTTGAAAACCTATGAAGGTACAATTCACTTCCAAAGCACTAAAATGTATACAATAAAAAGAGATAATATATTGTAAGTGAATTGCATGTCAGGAAAAAAAAAACTATTGTTAAAACTTCTTCACACAAAATGCAGAATAGCTAAAAAGATGTTTTTGGTGTTGGCGAAAAATACTTTGTAAACTACTGCATTTAAAACCAAGATGTGATTTCTGTTTATTTTGAAGGTATTTTGTCCGTTTGAGTTTATATAGAGATAACTCAATCCAAAAGTATATGTGATAACTGGACTACCTAGGAATTATGCATCACTTCTAAGTAATATTTTTATTATTTTTATTTTTTTATTGTGAAAATAATGTACAGAGGGGTTACAATTACATGGACAAGATAATGAGTACATTTCTTATCAAGCATTATAGCCTCCTCCTTTGTTTCCCCTTCCCATCACTTCCCACCCTCCCTCCCTCCCCACACAATTCTCCCCGCTATCCCCCCCCCACCAAAGTTGTAAATTCCTTTTTGACATAATGACTTGTACATCTCATTGTTGCAATGGGTCCACCTGTATCCCTATTTTTTCCCCCGATGCTTTCCCTTATTTGCAATATCTAGTATATGTCTGAGTCAAGCAGAAAAGTTCAGATATGGTGATGTTACAGAAATGAACCCTAAGATATGTATTCAAATGTTTTTTTTTCTTTCATGCGATTGTTTCTAACACATTTATAAGATTATTTCTTCGTTGCTTTGTATGTCCCTCCTCCACAGTATAACCCCTGCTTTCACTGTATTTGATGTCAGTATAATTTGTGGAGGGGAAGGGGAAAAACTTCTAAGTAATTGAGAAACTTTTCTGGAAGAAAGTTTTAGCAAATGACAGAGGACCCAAATCTATTCATCTGCATTTTATGAAAGTCATATGTTACTTACTTAATCCAATTGCTTATCTCTACTTTGCTAGGAAAAACATATTCTCAAGATAAGAGCAAAAAGCAGTGAAAAGAATAAAATACAAAATAATCTTGATTTATTTGTGAGTAACAAATGAAATAAAACTATTCCACTTAAGGGACTCCAATATTAGTGTATGTGATGATGTTCCTGAATGCCAATATCCATTAAATTTTTAGAATTTTAATTTCTACTAACATATGAAAACTAGAAAAAGAAAACAAATATAGACTTAGAGTGAACCAGCCTTGAAATCATTTTCTTAATCTTTTTGAAATTACAAAAGAATTGATACTCCTTTGCTTTGGAAATCATTTAAAAATATTTATCACTTATGATAATTCAAATACCAAGCAAGAGTAATTTTATATAATGATTATAAATATCATTTTATTACTATTGTAAAATAGAATGAAAAAAAAAACAGTCCCAATATATTACCTATCTATCATTATTCTTAACTTGTAATCATTACCTAAATATCTTAAACAATCTAAATAGTCATGTCTTTAACATAGACGTAAATATTCTAGACTTTTTACTTAACATTTTCCAGAGGTATTTATTCATGTTTCTAAGAAATGTTCACAGCATTTAAAAGATGCTTTTGTGAAATTAATGTGATAAATTTTGTTATTGTGGGTGTTGTTTTTAGTGGTTAATTGGAGATAAGAATCTAACAAGTACTGTTCTGTCTGGGCTAGTATCGAAAACAATTCCAAGATCTCAGCACCGTGAATAGCTCTTATTATAAGGGTGAGTTACCGGCACTTGGTTTCATGTAGTTTTTTTTTTTTAATTTTAATTATATATTAAGATGCTTGTTTCACTATAATGTATATCATTCTACACATAAATTTATATGTATGTATATATTTCTGAGGACAAATAATCTCTAAAAATGTACTATTGTATACATAACATTTATATATATAGAAGACAGATATATAAATATATATTATATATATATGTTTTTTATATACAGAGAGAGAGGGAGAGAGAGAGAAGACAGACTCCTTCTAAAATATTTATGCTACTATTTTTGACCTTTTTCATTTCAAAGATATACAGTCTATTTTTCTAAAAGTTTCCTAGAATAAAAAAGCTAATATTTCAATAGAAAGTAGAGTTTATTACTTTCAAGAGAATTTTCGATATACACATGATATTGTAGTAACATATATAGTATATTACTTGAAAAGGTTCTCCCCAAACTCTTAAATATTTGATTGTAGTTAGGGGGTGAGGAAGTTAATTCATACTGATTAGGAATTTGCAATGCTTCAAAAAAATCTATTCCATAATTTGTTATAAGCACATAGTCAAGCTACCTGATATGGTTTAGTTTTTTGTTTATTTGTTCAAAATTTCAATATGGACGCATGCACAGTGGTAACATTAAAATTATTAATCAAAAGACAAATAATAATAAAATAATACACACATATCTGACGTTCAAAAATTAGCACTTATAATGCTAATAATAATTTTGATGGAGAGGATGATGACCACAGTGTAGCCTGATAATGACGATGCTGTGATTGAAAAGGAAAAAAAAAACTTAGACATCTTTGAAGTTGGATTTCCCACATTGAATGCATAGTTATAAACAGCGTTGGACTACATACAATAAGAATAACAGGAGGAGGGCTGGGAATTTGGCTCAGTGGCAGAGTGCTGGCCTTGCCTAAATGAGGCTCTGGGTTTGATTCCTCACCACCACATAAGCAGAAAAAGGAGGAAGTGGCACTGTGGCTCAAGGGGTAGAGTGCATTGAGCTGAAGAGCTGAGGAACAGTGCCAGGCCCAGAGTCCAGGCCCCATGACGAACCAAAATGAAAAAACAAAAACAGAATAACAAGAGGAGAGTTTGAATATCAAGAAATAAAATCAAATAAACAGGTAGAGTCAGTAAAAACCCTAATGTTTTTCCAGCAGTCTTTCTAATGTATACTCACCTTTCTTGGTGGTATTATTTTCTTATAAATAACATCATTCCCACATTTTGATGGACTAAGATGTAGGTTCCAACTTTGTGTGATTAGTTCAAATAGCATTCTCATATGGATACCATTCAATAACCAATGTTTTACAATGATATATTAAGAGTATGTTCTTCATTATAGCTGTAAATACATGACACAATTTACATAATACTACTTATATATCTGCAGTTACCATAAAAAGACACAGTCTGTAGAGCCAGGATTTAAAATTTGTTTTTATTTCAGCATGAAACTATTTCTGACTTTATACCAACAAACTGAATTTGACTCTTTCTTTATTTGAAAGCTAAGGTAGAAAATGTAAGGACTCTTCACTTTTCTTTTTCCTTGCTCTAGAATTCAACAAATATATTCTTCAATATTTCTGGTAGATTACATCCATTTCCAGATGAGAAATGTAAGATCACCAGTCAATGTTGTGTGTAAATAATGATACTAGAATTTTTGTCTGAGTTCTTCACACTGTGTGTTTACAAGGAGAGTCATTGGGTGATGGAGAGGACCAATATGAAAAGACTATGGGGAGAAATGCATACTTTGTAAACAGTTGTTTTAGGACTTAGTGACTTATGAGTATTTGCAATAGGCTTGTGTCAGGGGCATAAAAAGGAGTACATAGAAATTACATTAGTGACAGAAACTGAGAAAATCTTGATCATTCATCTTATCTAATGGATGGAGGTAGGGTAAGAAGAAATCTAAAGTTTTTCCACATCTCTGTCTCCTAACTGTGTTAGTTACATTCTTGGTGATAAGTACTACAGGTGGAAAAGATGGATTTAGAGGAAAAAACTCTCTGCTAGTTCTAAGGTTTATGTTCAACAGATGCAAGTCTGTTTGAACATCATCAAAATATCCATGAACATAAGTATGAAAAATAATAATGAAATCAGGGACATTATTAAAGGGAAGAGTAAAAGGAAAGTTCTGACTAAAGTGTGAACAATGTGAGTACCATTGTGGAAAAGATGGAGGCAATAGATAAATAAGGAAACAAAAAAGTAATAAACACAGATTTACAGAAGAAAAGGAAGGAAAGAATTTTCAGAAACATATTGAAGGAAATCTACTGTTTGGATTTGAAAAGTAAAAGGACATAGACAAGTTCAATAAGAATAGTGTTTTGGTGAAAGTCATATTGATAAAATGTTGAGATATGAATGTGAAGACATAAATTCTGGATCCATTAATTCAACAGATCATGTTGATTCTAAATGTTGGGAACAAATGCTTTAATCTTGACCTTAGAAATATTATACAGATATAACTGTCATGAATTTTACTCATTGGTATTGTGGGAATATTTTTGAAAACTTTATTTAGCCAGGTGATTTTAGCTTGAATAGACAGGCCTAATTTGTCTTACAGTACCAATTAGTGACCCATCTATCCATATCAGTGGGATTTTATTGAAATATATTTAGGTATATTTGTATATCTTATCAGCATACTCATTATAAATGTAGGACAAGTAACACCAAGTAATAGGTTGAATATACAGCTTTACTAATGTGACTGAAGACTCCAGGAATTTATTCCTCTTTAGAATAGAAAATGCCTCAATAGCCATTGACACATCATAACTGCCATATACACTGTTGAAATCTAATTCTTGTTAGGTAAATCTCCATGCTGAAATAACCCTGTCAACCAACCTGACAATAATTCTTATATGTAGGAAAATGTTCTTATAAACTTCAAGCTTTTATTGAATGGAAAAGTTCAGACATTACTCTCACCCCTAGGATTAAATTCCTAAAAAGATAAGACATTTTGTTTTAATGCCTTTCTTTCATTTTCTCATACACATTTTCAAGTAGTGAAGGATTCTGATTTAACAATAATACAATCGTGACTTGTATTAACACAACATCTAGGATCTAATGTTAATTAGGATACTTACTAAATAGCTCTAAATTTTGTGGATATATATATTTCTCCTGGGTAAACTAATGAACTCCAGGAAAATGTCCCTAAGAAGCCTTTCAATTCTAATATCACTGTTTGTCTCAAAATGCTTTAAATTCTACATCCTATAATGTGGGCATAGGGTTATATTGTGGAACTTTTCTCCTCAGAGAGTGAGTATTACCCTATTGCTTAACATGGACAAAGTACCTTCATTCATAGACTGGGCGTGTACAAACAAGAAGTGGTAGTTGAACAATGTTCTTAGCAGTTTGTACAGATGAAATGGAAATAGAGCAACTCTGAACTCAAAAGGAATGTGCAAAGAAGACAAAGTCACAAAGTAGAATGTGCCAAGAAAAGCTGAAGTATAATTTCAAATAATGTGCTCAGGTGTGAGGGTGCGTTCAAAGTACAGATTCAGACAATGTAGTTGGATATCTTGGGGAAAAACTGCTTTAAACTATTCTGGGATAATTTTACAAGTAGAAGCCCCTAACTCTGACTCTAATCAGCCACAACATCATCAACTTATGGACTATTTTCCAAGTGCAAAGTGAGAAAATAGGGCTGA
The DNA here is from genome assembly GCF_019054845.1 of Dipodomys spectabilis. Taxonomy (NCBI): domain Eukaryota; kingdom Metazoa; phylum Chordata; class Mammalia; order Rodentia; family Heteromyidae; genus Dipodomys; species Dipodomys spectabilis. Next base: position 339,457 of record NW_024871027.1, on the reverse strand, counting down.
TCACAGTTAGTGTTCAAGTTGAAGCAATGGCAATCACGTAACTTTTCTTATAACTGTTCATTTATTTTGGAGCATTTAAGTAGGGAAAAGCCAAGTAAATATTTTGCATGTACCTAAATTAAGTGGGACATATTATATTGGCCTCTCTTTAACTTGGAAGTCATAGATTATGACTTTTTATACTCTAACTTGGGACAATGATCTACTGTCAGTTATTTTCTTCTCTTACCCTTCTTTTGCCCTTCCACTTACATAAATATTATTTAAAGAGACATAATTGAGCTTGCATTTCTAAATTCTCCAAAATTATCTGAACTACTTCATACTTCTGGCAGCTTCATATATCTTTCTCAAGGGAAATATTTTGTCACTACCCTTTTTATCAAACATGATATTGGATATCTTCCTGTCTAATTCAGTGTAATATATACCTTAGATTCATCCTATATCTCAACACTTGTACCACCATAAAATATTATCTTACTTAGAAATCATGATATTAGTATATCTGGTGAGGTTGCATCTGTCGTTTTTTTTTTTTTTATTTTATTTGTGAACATAATGTACAGAGGGGCTACAATTACATGGGCAGGATAATGCAAACATTTCTTACCCAGCATTGCAGCCTCTTCCTTTGTTTACCCTTCAACTCCCTTCCCAGCCTCCCCCCTCTCCCCCTACCCAAGCCTTCCCCCCGCTCCCCCCACCGACATTGTAAAGCTCGTTTTTGACATGACAATTTGCATCTGTCATTTTTGAATGGTCTTAAGTGATACTTACACGCAATCATGTTTTAAAGCAATATGCCACTCAGTAGATGAACGAATTGCCAAAATGTGGTTTATATATGTACTGAGTAAGTCTATGCTTCCAATTCGTAAGGAAATTGAAAGACTTGGAAAAATCCTACTAAGAAAAATAAGCAAGACACAAAGAAATAGATTCCATGGTTTCCCTCATTTGTAATAACTAGGAAATATCTAAGATAGTCCTAGCAGATGAGCAGAATGGCTCCATAGCTATGTATAAATGACCATATAAAATGATGCTGAGCAAAATAAACTGCTAGATATGGAAAGAGCGGTTTTTCTTTGGGTTGTTGTTTTTAAGGTATGATGTGATTTCTTTTTTTTCTTTTGTGTTTTCCCCTTTGGTATGTCCACTGTTGTATTTGATTTCAGTATCCTGTGTATTGTATATATATTTATCTTCATTTGGCAAGGGAAGAATAACAATAAAATGTCGAGACAAAGGACAAAAGCAAAGCAATGTAATAGCAATACTCACAGGACAACATGTTGAAAATTTACATTACAACTTGTGAGGGGTATTGGGGTGAAGAAAAGTGAGAGAAAAATGAGGGAGGGGGTAAAAATTTTTACATGTCATGTATTCAATATCTTACAGTTACTGTAACCCCTTCTATATATCACCTTGATAATAAAATTAAGTTAAAAAATAGCTACATAAAATATAATTTCACTGTATTGGTATAGTAAATATTATTCTATGTATATTACCTTTTAAAAAATGAACATTTTGGCTGCTAATTTGAATTAGCTCTTTCTTTATCAGAGGGACATCAACTGTTATCAAACTATACAATATTTTCAGAATATACTTGCCATTCTTTTGAAAAAAAGCATTATTTTAGTATTGTCTCATACTAAAACAGAAAACAGTTCACATCTATGGAAACTCCTAACTTTGAAAACTGACTAATTGTTAAGAGGACAGAATATATCTGTTCCTCAACATTCCTATGACTACTAACTACTCTTTTTCAAATTCTGAAAATGCCATACCAGAGACATTCAAAATAGGACCTCTTTGCATTTTATTTAATTCTGCAATAGATGCAGTTTTCAATGAGGCATTACATACTTAAAAGTCAACAGAAAAAATAGACATGTTCTTGTAGATGATAAAACTATGAAGTGTCTATAATAATTCCTTTGTTTTTTTTTTTTTTTTTTGGTCAGTCGTGGGGCTTGAACTCTGGGCTTGGGCGCTGTCTCTGCATTCTGCAGCTCAGGGTGAGTGCTCTACCGCTTGAGCTGAGTGCCAATTCCAATAAATAATTCCGTAAGAGTAAACCTTTGTTCATCAGATTAAGCTATTATTTCTATGACAATCAATCCCAAATTTTTATGCCATAAAATCATCCTAGCCCAACAGTTTCCAACTTGTAAGGAGCAACTTAAAATTCCCTAAATTCATGACTATTTTATCACTATTGTGAAATTATACACCACTTCTGCTAATGTGATGCCCTTCCTATTGTGGAAAGAATACTACACTAAACTTTGCTACATCATTTTCCCCGGAGTGGTATTCTTGAGATCAGAACACTTGCAAATATTATTTATTTTTATTTTATGTTTTTATTACATATATATATATTATCTATCATAGATATTCAGGAGATCTGTATATCTTAATATTAAGATTTTAAGATTATGGTTGAAAGCTCACCCAGGCAGAAAAGTTCCTTGGATTCTTATCTCCAATAAACTCATAAGGAAAAGCCAGATCCAAGTGGCACTGAGGTTCAAGTGGTAGAGCAGTAGCTTTGAGCAAAATCAGGTTCAGGGACAGTGCCCAAACACAGAGGTTAAGTCCTAGGACAAACCAAACAACAAAAACACAATAAAAACAAACCTATAACCCAGCATTTTTCTCATTGTGTACAGAGGTACATAATTAAGGAAATTTCTTCCTGTGTTATGTATAGGTTGAAAAAAAGATGTCACACAATTACTCTCCTCATACCATGTTACACCAAAATGTCAAAAGATTGCTCTTTTTTATATTTATAAATTAATATCATCAATCTGTTGGCAATTTGTCTAGATTATTCACATTATCATTTTACACATGAACTGTTGGGATTATCTATTAACGAAGTTCTTATTCTACCTCACTTGAAAGACTACTCTAGACAATTAGAATGCCAGAATCACTTGTGAATTTGTAAATTAAATCTTTTACTTGAAAAGAATTTTGTAGTATCCTATAGAATATTAAATTACAAACAAAAAATATCTATTTTAAATCTAAATTCTAATTTAGCCAGGTCTACAAAGTCCTACATTAAATGAACTTTCCTGTTTTTCCAGACTTAAACTTTTTAATCCTTCATCATTTCTTTGGAATCTAACAGAATGATGCTTACTTTTTCAAATTTTTGGTTGGGAATCATGAGCTCTTTTTCATCTAGAAATATTCTGTAATTAAGACAAAATTTAAAACACAACTGAGCATTATATATGAGTTGCATTTGTATAGGGAACTTGACTTCTCAAAACATAATGACAAAATTAGCCCCAATTTTCAACTGTGTATTCCTTTCTTGTTTATTGTTTATTCCTTTCTTGGTTGGTTTTATTGAGACAAAATTATATTCTGCTGGTTGGCCAAAGTTTCTGATCAGCTCAAGTAACTTGGGAATGGAGTCCTTGGAGTCCATTAAATACAAGATCATGTCATCTTCCGGTTTTGTTTTCTTCTTTTTTAAAAATTTTTTTTTCTTGTGAAAATACTGAACAGAGGGGTTAAAATTACCTGGGCAAGATAATGAGTACATTTCTTCTGAAGCGTTGTAGCCTCCTACTTTGTTTCCCCGATCCATTCCTTCCCATCCTCCCCTTGCGTCGACACCCAATCCTCCTCTCCACCACCAAAGTTGTAAAGTTCGATTTCGACATAATGACTTGTACATCTTATTGTTGCAATGGGTCCACCTGTATCCCTAGTTAAATGATTTGTTTTTGCCATTCCCTTCCAGAAATTATACCAATATCAGGGGTTATACCATGGGGGAGGGACATACAAACCGACAAAGAAATAATCTTATAAATGTGTTAGAAACAATCCCATGAAAGAAAAAAAAAAACATTTGAATACATATCTTAGGGTTCCTTGACCTGACATCAACTTATTTGACCGATTCTGCTTTACTCAGACATATTCTAGTTACTGCAGATAAGGAAGACCATGGGAGCTGTGTTTCTTTGGGTCTGGCTTACTTCACTTAATATAATTTTTTCCAAGTCTTTCCATTTCCTAACAAATGGGGCAATGTCATTCTTTCTGATGGAGGCATAGATTCCATTTTGTATATATACCACATTTTCTTGATCCATTCATCTACTGAGGGGCATCTGGGTTGGTTACATATTTTAGCTATGGTAAATAATGATGCAATAAACATAGTCGTGTTGGAAGTTTTACTGTGGACTTGTTTGTGAACATTTGGGTAAATGTCCAAAAGTGGGATTTCTGGGTCATAGGAGAGCTCTATGTGCAGTCATTTGAGGAACCTCCATATTGCTTTCCAAAGTGGTTGAACAAGTTTACACTGCCACCAATAGTGCTGTAAGGTTCCCTTCTGTCCACATCCCCTCCAGCATCTGTTGTTATTAGAGTTCTTGATTATAGCCATTCTAACTGGGGTTAGGTGTTATTTCAATGCTGTTTTGATTTGCATTTCTTTCATTACTAAAGAGCATTTCTTCATGTGTTTATTGGCCATCCTTCTTTCCTCTTCAGAGAAGTTTCTCGTTAAATCTTTAGGCCACTTATTTATTGGGCAGTTGTTTCTTTGAAGATTTGTTGTTGGGGGGTTTAATTTTTTGAGTTCCAAGTATATTTTAGATATGAGACCCTTGTCCGTTGTGTGGCTAGTGCAGATCTTCTCCCAATCCATGGGCTTTCTAGTGATCTTGCTAGCTATGTTCTTTGCCATGCAGAAGCTCTTCAATTTCATGCAGTCCCATTTTTCCCATTTGTCTTTGATTTTTTTTTGTATTTCTGTATCTCTATTAAGAAAATTTCAGCCTGTGCCAAGGAGATCTAGGGTTTCTGCTATTCCATCCTATAAAATTTTCAGAGTGTCTGCTTTGATTCATACGTCTTTAATCCATTTGGGGTTGATTCTTGTGCAGAGTGATAAATAAAGATCTAGCTTTAGTTTTCTACAAGTAGTTAACCAATTTTGCCAGAACCATTTACTGAAGAGGCTGTCTTTCTTCCATTCTATTTTTTAGCTTCCTTATCGAAAATTAGATGCCTATGGGACTGTAAATTCATTTCTGGGTTTTCAATTCTACTCCATTGGTCATCTTGTATGTTTTACTTCATCTTTCCCTATTTGGATTCCCTTTAATTTTCCATCTTGTCTTATTGTCCCAGGTAGCATTCCTATACTAAGTTGAAGAAGAATGGAGAGAGCAGACATCCTTATCTCTTTCCTGAATTTATAAGAAATGACTTTAATTTTTCACCATTAAGTATAATGCTGGCTGTAGGTTCATCAGTCCTTAGCCAAAAGAACAGCACTGTAGCAATATCAGTTCCAAATTTCAAACTATGGTGAAACGCCATAGTAATAAGAACATCTTTGTCCTGGCACAAGAACAGATTTGAGGACCAATGGAATAGGACTGAAGACTCAGAAATGAACCAAGTGACCTATAGCCACCTGATCTTTGACAAGGGAGCTAAAAAAAATAGAATGGAAGAAAGACAGCCTTTTCAGTAAATGGTGTTGGCAAAATTGGTTAAACACCTCTAGAAAACTAAAGCTAGATACATACATACATACATACATACATATATATATGCATATATATATATATGTATATATATATATATATATATATATATATATATATATATATCAGCCTGCATGAGAATCAAGTCCAAATGGATCAAAGACCTCAAAATAAAAGCAGACACCGTGAAAACATTACATGAAGGAAAAGAGAAATTCCAGGGCTATTTAGCACATGCCAAAATGTTCTTAATAGAGAACCAGAAACAACAAATCAAAGAAAGGTTGTAGAAATGGGATTGCATGTAACACGCAGAGCATCTGCAAGGTAAAGCTCATAGAGAGCAAGATCAATTAAAAGCCCACTTACTGGGAGAAGTTCTTCATGAGTCATAAAACAGACAAAGTCTTATATCTAATATATACTTAAGACTCAAAATCATAAATCTCACAACAACAAATCCTCAAAGGAACAACTGCCCAATAACTAAGTGGGCTGAAGACTTAAAGAGAGACTTCTTTGAAGATGAAATAAAAAATGTCCATTAGACACATTAAGAAATTCTCAACTTTTCTAGACATGAAAGAAATGCAAATCAAAACATTGAGATTACACCTCATCCAGTTAGATTGGCTATAATCAAGAAATGTAATGATGACAGATGCTGGTGGGGATGTAGCTAAAAGGGAACCCTACTGCATTACTGGTAGGAGGGTAAACTTGTTTAACCATTTTGGAAACCAGTATGGAATTTCTTCAAAAGACTCCATGTAGAGCTGCCCAATGACCCAGCAACCCCACTTTTGGGCACTTACCCAAATGATCACAAAGCTACCAACAAAACTATGTTTATTGCAGTATTATTCACCATAGCTATTATATGGAACCAACCCTGATGCACCTCAGCAGATGAATGGATCAAGAAAATGTGGTACACACACACACACACACACACACACACACACACACTCACTCACACACACACACACACACACACACACACACACACACACACACACTGGAATTCTCTGCTTCCATCAGAAAAAATGACATTGCTCCATATGTTAGGATATGGAAAGACTTGGTAAAAATTATATTAAGTGAAGTAAGCAGACCCAAAGAAACAAAGGACCCATGGTTTACCTTCTTTTACCTTTGTTTGCAAGGATTAGAACATGTCTAGGACAAGCAGAGAAGATCATAGGCTAAGAACATATGACCATACAAGATGATGTTAAGCGAAATGTACCCTATGTCAGAGACACAAGTGGTTTTTCCTTTCTTTCTTTTGTAGGTTCATCCCCCGACGGTATACCCCTGTTTTCACTTTATTTGATTCAAGTGTTCTGCATCATATATATATATATTTGTAATTTGGGGAGTGGAAGGGATATGGCAGAATGCTTTAATGGGGATGCAGGTTGACCCATTGTAACAATGAGATGTACAAGACACTGTGTCAAAAATGGATTTACAATGTCAGGCAGGGGTCGAGGAGGGAGGAGTTGGAGATATGGGGAGGGAAAAGATGGCAGGGGAAAAACAAAGGAGGAGGTAACAGTGCTGTATAAGAAATGTGTTCATTACCTAGTCCTGTACTCTGAGCCCTCTGTACAGTATTTTTACAATAAAAATATATAAAAAATTCCACCTGCTGTAGATTTCCAGGGCTGCCCTCGGAATTGCATTTTCTGCCTATTCTGGCTGTGGTTAGGTCCACCTGCTCAATGGATCAGTAGTCTTCAAGGCATCTTTTTCCTGAAGTGGGACTTGGATTATCCAGTGGTGGTTAGAACCAGGCCAAGGACAGGACAAAACCACTTCCAGTATATGGCTTCTTAATTCCCCATGCAACTAGGATCGCAAGCAGAATTTCTCTGAATTTGACTCCAGAAAACAATCAGTGGATCAAAAGGCAAGTCCACCAAACACCTCACTCCTCCCCCCAATTTCCTCCTTTCTCCCTCCCTGATAAAGTACAAAATAATTTTGCAGGCTTTGGCACACACACACAATGCCCACCATCTCCACTGGTAAACTAGGTTGTTTCAATTCACTAAGTCATGTAAATGGATAATGCTGCATTCATTATTCTGGACAACATCTTCAGGCTGTTTGATGCTTTAACTGTTGTTGTTGTTGTTGTTTTTGGTAGGGGGGCCTGACCTCTCTGTCTGGGTGCTGTCCCTGAGCTGTTCAGCTCAAGGCTAGCACACTACCACTTTAGCCACAGTGCCACTTCCAGTTTTTTTCTGCTTATGTGGTGCTGAGGAATTGAACCCAGGACCTCATGCATGCAAGACAAACATTCTACCACTGAGTCTCCTTCCGGCCCTAATGGTTTAATTCTTTAAAATTTCTTCTTGTCAGTCATGGGGCTTGAACTCAGGGCCTGCGTATTAACATATCCCTGGATTCTTGAGCTCAAGGTGAGCCTTCTCCCAATTGAGGCACAGAGCCACTTCTTATTTGGAGATAAGTGACTCGCAGACTTTCCTGCCAGGGTTTGCTTTGAACAGGTGAAATTTTAAATTATATTTCTTCTAGGTAATTATTGATACATTATAGTTTTTCTGGAATTTAAAGTTTTCTGTAAACCTTTGTCTTCAAGTAATCCAACAGCATTAAATATTACATTTCGAAGTTATCCTTTAGCACATCCATTTTGAAATTATTATCTTAAGATGAAATTCTAATTCTTTGTAGTAACAACCCATTAAAGTCCAAATGGGAAATATGCTAATTTCAGCAGCCTTGAGTCTCCTTCCTCTTTTTTTCCTCTCCAGTATCTTTTCTTGTTTTTTAACAAGTGTCATGGACTGTCCAACCATTCAAAAGTAAGCTTATTCCATTAATTTAATAGGAAAGGAATAAAGCCTGCCTGCATCTCAAGGCAACTTTGAGTATAATTTTAATCTAATAATTCCTGTCAGTGGATTTTCAGTCATTTGGATCATTTTTTGTTTAACTACTCATTAAAGAGGTTCCAAAATGCAAGAATCAAAAATCATCTTCTGCTTTCTAAGACTGTTTAAAAAGCTAGTAATATACCACTGATCCCTTCCCTTCAAGCTTGTACCTTTTTTCAGTTTTCATTATCAGCTTTCGTTTTGGTATTAGCCTCAGTAATCTCCTTGTAGTATTTGACATTGCAATTCCATTTATTTTTAGAGAGCTCAATTCATATTGCTAAAGGCAGAGTAATGAGCATATCATAAAGCATAAACATTGAATATGATTAACATGATCATATGCAACTATTCCATAAATTAATATAAGTATCACATAAATGTGCATCTTCATATACTTTTTAAAATGCAAAATAGTTACATATCTATGTCATAAAATAATTCATATCACTGGTACAAGAGACTCAGCTAAACTTTTTATATCATCCTCAATATTTTTGTCAAATTTTCTTTTTTAATTAACTTTCACCTTAGGGTCTGCTTTTCCTAGCAACAAGTTATAAGTAGATATCCTTGGATTTTAGTCCCCTCTGAGTAACCTCTTCTCTTTTCATCACTAGTTAGTCCCTCATAATAAATACCTGAGGAATAACGTCCCATTGTGCTTGCAAGAGGAGTACCCAAGTCGACTGTCGGTGCCTACTCTTGCCTTGCTTTGTTTGGGAATGTGGTAGCAGAGATAAGGGTGTCAGGGATCAGGTGGCTGGAACCATGGTGATAAGATTTATGGGTAGCAAAATGAGTAGCAGAGAAAGGGAATACCAGGGAAAGGGTAAGTGTGACTGTAATTGCTGAGTTGCAGTGGCAGGAAATTGGGTAGCAGCAACAGCTTTGCAGGGGTTGGGTAGCTGATACAGGCATCCAGAAAAATTTAGCAGGGACAAAGACACATAGACAAAGTGAAATATAAAAATTGTGAGGCATTGTGGGAATTCTTTGTCTACCTATGCGGAAAACATGGAGGAAGGTTATTTTAAACTAAAACTACAAAAGAAAATTTAAGGTCTTGGTGCTAACAAATCTGTCCAGGTGTTATTACATTAAACAAACAATTCGAAATGGTTTTTCTTCATGAATACAGAGATCAAAGGTATTATAATACTTATTGCAAAATGCAGATTAAAGGGAGTAATCAGTCAGGAGGTAAAATTTATATTGAATGTTAACATTTAAGAGGAAAAGAAGATCCTAGATGGCAGACTAAAGACAAAGCAATATCAGAGCACTATAAGTTCAATAATAATTAAGTAACTTTAATGGAAAAATAGAGTTGGATTGTACACGTCAGGAAAAGGCAAGCAATCAGAGCCTACCACCAACAAAGGAACACCATAATGTATATCTCAGAAAAAGGAACCATATTCCTTATCCTTGATTTCAATAATAAATATAACCCGCCCCGCACACACACACATGAATTTTGCAAAAGCTTAATCTACTCACATCCATTCAACATGAATCCAAGATCTTCCTGTAATATTTGAAACTCTAAAAGTTTCAAGTCTTACTCTGAAAACATTACAGGACGGAATAGGAGAAGCCCTAGTTCTCCTTGGCACAGGCCGAAATTTCTTAATTGAGACCCAGAAATACAAAAAAAAAAAAAAAAAAAAAAAGATAAATGGGACAAATGGGATTGCATGAAATTGCAGAGCTTCTGCATGGCAAAGGACATAGCTAGTAAGATCACTAGACAGCCCAAAGATTGGGAGAAGATCTGCACTAGCCATACAATGGACAATGGTCTCATATCTAAAATATACTTGGAACAAAAAATTAAATCCCCCAACAAATCCTCAAAGAAACAAATGCCCAATTAATAAGTGGGCTAAAGACTTAAAGAGAAACTTCTCTGAAGAGGAAAGAAGGATGGCCAATTAGCACAAGAAGAAATGCTCAACCTCTCTAGCCATAAAAGAATTGCAAATAAAAACAATATTGAGGTACCACCTCACCCCAGTTAGAATGGCTATAAACAAGAACTCTAATAACAACAGGAGCTGGAGGGGATGTGCCCAGAAGGGAACTTTACTACATTGTTGGTGGGAGTGTAAACTTGTTCAACCACTGTGGAAAGCAGTATAGAGGTTCCTCAAAAGACTCCACATAGAGCTCCCTTATGACCCAACAATACCACTTTTGGGCATTTACCCACATGATAACAAACAAAACCATACTAAAGCTACCAGCACACCTATGTTTATTGCAGAATTATTTACCATAGTTATGACATGGAACCAACCCAGATACCCCTCAGTAGATGAATGGATCAAGAAAATGTGGTATATATACACAATGGAATTCTATGCCTCCATCAGAAAGAATGGCATTGCCCCATTTGTTAGGAAATGGAAAGACATGGAAAAAATTATATTAAGTGAAGTAAGCCAGATCCAAAGAAACATAGGTCCCATGTCTTTCTTTATTTGCAATATCTAGTATATGTCTGAGTCAAGCAGAAAAGGTCAGATGAAGTTGATGTTAGGTGAATGAACCCCAAGATAAGTATTCAATTTTTTCTCTTTCATGCAGTTGTTTCTAACATATTTATAAGATGATTTCTATATTGCTTTGTATGTCCCTCCCCCACGCTATAACCCCTGTTTTCACTGCATTTGATGTTGGTATAATTTGTGGAGGGGAAGGGCAAAAACAAATCGTTTAGCTAGGAAAACAGCTGGACCCACTGCATCAATGAGATGTACAAATCATTATGTCAAAACATGAACTTTACAACTTTGGTGGGGGTAGGGGTGGCTTGGCCATCTACTTTCCAGCAGATCTGTAGGTGTAGAAGCAATACGTAATACAAAACAATACAAACCAGTTCTTAATATACATAATTTTTCTCTGAACATCTTAAAATTAAATTCTGACAACATGAAATAAAAAACCTCTAAGTTTAGACAGTCTTCTAGAAAAGTTAAAGAATTACTGAGAACAAGTATTTTAAGAATACTTTCAGAGAGCTTCAACTCAGGGCCTGGGTTCTGTCTCTGAGATTTATTACTCAACATTAGTGTTCCCACTTTGAGCCACAGTGTCACTTCCAATTTTCTTATGGTTAATTGAACAGAAAAGTCTCACCAATTTTCCTCTCCAGATGGGATTTATACTATGATCTAGAGGTCTCAGCTCTCTGAGTAACTAGGATGATAAGCATGAGACCCTGGCACCTGGCTAGAATAATTGCTTACCTGAGACAGAGGCCAGTTAGCATTAAATGTCAATCATGTTTAACTTTGGAAAGTAAAGTTAACTGAAATGCCTTCTGCTAGAAATAAGGAATCAAATATGTAGGTGGGTTACAAAATTCTTACCAAAAGCCACAAATTTTCCCTGTTTTTTTTTTCTTCCAAAATTGTGTGCTTTCCAGAATCATACCTTATCTTTCTTTGCTGGTTTCTTTGGTTTATCTCATACATGCCAGCAGCTCCTTCAATTATCCATTCTTTATGTGAAAAGCTTGCAAATATCTATTTTCAGTCCAAACTCCTTGTATGCACCTCTCATCCATATATTCAACTGACATAAAAACGTGTGAAACAGTAGTCATCTCTTATCATTACTGGATATTAATGTGTAAGTAAAATTTAAGAAAATAAAGACCCCTCTGTACAGTATTTTCACAATTAAAAAAACTTAATAAAAAACAACAAAGAAAATAAAGAATAACATAAATAAATATAACATGATTTTAATAGTAATGCTAAACATAAATATAACGTTGATTATTTTCTGAGCAATTTAATAAAAACCTCAAGGAAAATAAATCAACTTTTTTGAGTGCTGATATTATGGTTTAAACTCATGACCTTACCTTGTCACTTAGGCTTTTTTGCTCAAGGGTGATGCTCTGTATTTGAATGACAGCTCCCCTTCCAAATTTATTTGGGGGATTATATACAGATAAGTATCTCATGGAATAAAAATCATTTGTGTCCCTATCTCGGGGTTCATTTCACATAACATCTTCTTATATGGTTATATGGTACCATGTACTAGTTACTGCAAGTAAGATTAACCATGGGACCTATGGTTAAATGAGCCTGGCTTATTTCACTTAATACAATTGTTTCTGCGTCTTTCCATTTCCTAGCAATTGGGGCGATATCATTCTCCCTGATTGAGGCATAGAATTCCATTGTGTGTGTGTGTGTGTGTGTGTGTGTGTGTGTGTATCACATTTTCTTGATCCATTCATCTTCTGAGGGGCATCTGGGTTGGTTCCATATCTTAGCTATGTTAAATAACACTGCAATAAACATAGTTGTGCTGGTAGCTTAATATGGTCTTGTTTGTGAACATTTGGGCAAATGCCAAAAAAGAGATTGCTGGATCATAGGGGAACTCTAAGTGGAGTCTTGGAAAAAATTATATCAAGTGAAGTAAGCCAAACCCAAAGAAACATAGGTCCTATGGTTTCCCTTATTTGAAATAACTATTATATGTCTCAGACAAGCATAAAAGTTCAAAAGCTATGTACATACGACCAGATAAGATGATGTTAAGCGAAATGAACCCCAAGATAGGGTTTATAATCTACCGTGTTTTTTTTTTCTTTTTATGTTCCTCCCCTATGGTATAACCCCTGTTTTCACTGTATGTAATGCCGGTTCCCTGCATCCTGTATACACCCTTCTCTAGCTTGGGGAGGGGAAGGGAAAAGACAAAATAGTTAAATACTGATTTAACTCATTGTAACAATGAGATGCACAAGATACAATGTTGAAAAAGGAGCTTTACAATATAGGCGGGGAAGAGGGGAAGGGAAGAGAGGGGAGTGGAGTTGTTGAGGTGGATGGGGAGGGTTAGGGAAAAACAAAAGAGGAAGTAAAAATGCTTGATAGAAAATGTACTCTTTAACTTGTACTTTTTAACCCCTCTATACAGCATTTTTGCAATAAAAATTTCTGTTAAAAAACAGAAGGTATGCCAGGCACTGGTGGCTCACGTCTGAAATCCTAGCTCCTCAGGAGGCTGAGATCTGAGGATCAAGGTACAAAGCCAGCCTGAGATAGAAAGTCCGTGAGATTCTTATCTCCAATAAAACCACTAGAAAACCTATACTGGTGCTGTGGCTCAAGCGGTAGATTGCTCCCTTGATCTATAGAGCGCAGGGACAGCGACCAAGCCCATAGTTCAAACCCCACTGCCGACACACACACAAAAATACACAAAACAATAGGTTTTATGTACACCAAGTATAGTAGCCCACATCTGTAATCCCAGCTGATTGGGAAGCAAAAATGACAAGCGTCATGGTAGAGGCCAGGCCAGATAAATAACTGCCAAGTCAACCATCTCAACAAATGAGCTGGCCATAGTGGTTCACTTCTGTAATCCTAGTTAATTATGTTATGAGGCATAGGTAGCAAGTCTCAGTCAATCTAAGATCGGACCAGGGCAAAAAGTTCAAGAACTAAAGTAAATAAAAAGGACTAGAAGTATGGCAAAGTAGTTGAGCGGCTTAGTGCTTTACAGACAAAGTCCTGTCTAGCAAGCTGAGATCCCCTGAATAGAACCCTAGTAATATTCCTTTCTTACACCAAAAAGGCTAAATAATTTTGTCCATTTGAACACCTAATTTGAAGGCAACTGACAAATCAGAGATGGTGATTTTCTCTTAAAAATTAGTATTCAAAAGAGACAAAGTTCTTTATGTTTTGAAAAAAATTGAAAAGGAAGGAAAATACATGTGATTTTTGTTAGCTCCATAATTCTTGAAAACATAAAACGTACTCAGGTATTCAATATATATCCATATGTGTGCATATATTCATGTATGTATAAATGTGTGTATGTATATAATCATATATGTATACATACATATATATGTATGGTTCATCTCTTTTCTGTGTAGCAAATGGTACAAATGAATCTGTACAATCACTACTCAAAGGCATGAATAGACCAAGAGAATGAGCAGAGAACTCATACTCAGGAATCTATGGTTATCCCATAACCCTGAAAATCATTTACATCAGTTTGCATGTGTCAGTTAGTGCAGTACAGGAAAAATACAATGGTAATGAGATACAAGGCAGATGACATTAGAAATGAGAGATACAAATGGTACAATATTCTTTTTGATAGGTAAGTAGAATTTCCAGTGTGTGTGTGTGTGTGTGTGTGTGTGTGTGTGTGTGTGTGTGTGTGTGTGTGTGTGACAGTCCTGGGGTTTGAATTCATGGCCTGGATGCTATCCCTAAGTTGTTATGCTCAAGGCTAGCATTCTAATACTTGAACCACAGGTCTGGTTTTTTTGGTGCTTAATTGGAGAAAAGAGTCTCATATAGACTCCTGCCTGCACTTGCTTGAAGTTATAATCTTTAGACCTCAATTTTCTGAGTGCTAATATTACAAGGGTGAGCCATCACCACCTGCCCTCTACCTCTTCCCTATAACCTTGGCCATCCTCTGAGTTCCAGAAGTGTATGTCTCACCAAGCTCACAATTTTTTTGCCACTGTTGTGGCTTGAACTCAGGGTCTGGGCATGTCCTGAGTTGCTTTTGCTCAAGGCTACATTCTATCACTTAAGCCACAGTGCCACTTTTGGCTTTTTCTGTTTATGTGGTACTGAAGAATCCAACCCAGGGCTTCATGCTTGTTTGGTAAGCACTCTACCACTTAGCCACATTCACAGTCCAAGGTTTATTTCTAACAGAATCTATGCGGGTGGGATTTATTGGAATACACTTTTCAGCACAGAAATCACTGGCCATAATACTTCCCAAGGCTATCTACAAATTTAATGCTATACCTATCAAAATTCCAACCTCATTCTTCAAGGAAATAGAAGAGGCAATCCAAAAATTCATATGGAACAATAAAAGACCCCGAATAAAAAAACGCTCCTCAACAGAAAGAACACTGCTGGAGGAATATCAATACCAAATTTCAAACTCAACTATAAAGCCATAGTATTCAAAACAGCTTGGTACTGGCACAAAAACAGACCTCAGGACCAATGGAATAGAATGGAAAACCCAGAAATGAACCTACAGACCTATAGCCATCTAATCTTTGATAAGGGAGCTAAAAAAATAGAATGAAAGAAAGACAGAGTCTTCAGTAAATGGTGCTGGCAAAATTGGTTAGCTATTTGTAGAAAACTAAAGCTAGATCCTTATATATCACCCTGCACCAGAATCAACTCCAAACGGATCAAAGAACTCGGAGTCAAAGCAGACACTATGAAAACATTACAGGGTGGAATAGGAGAAACCCTAGGTCTCCTTGGCGCACGCCGAAATTTTCTGAATAGAGACCCGGAAACACAACTAATCAAAGAAAGGTTGGACAAATGAGTTTGCATGAAGTTGCAGGGCTTCTGCATGGCAAAGGACATAGCTAGCAAGATCAATAGAAAGCCCACGGATTGGGAGAAGATCTTTACTAGCCATAAAACGGACAAGGGTCTCATATCTAAAATATACTTGGAACTCAAAAAATTAAATCCCCCAACAACAAATCCTCAAAGAAACAACTGCCCAATAAATAAGTGGGCTAATGACTTAAAGAGAAACTTCTCTGAAGAAGAAAGAAGGATGGCCAATAGACACATGAGGAAATGCTCAACATCCCTAGCCATAAAAGAAATGCAAATCAAAACAACATTGAGATACCACCTCACATCAGTTAGAATGGCAAAAATCAAGAACACTAATAACAACAGATGCTGGAGGGTATGTGGACAGAAGGGAACCTTACTTCATTGTTGGTGGGAGTGTAAACTTGTTCAACCACTTTGGAAAGTAGTATGGAGGTTCCTCAAAAGACTCCACATAGAGCTCCCCTATGACGCAGCAATCCCACTTTTGGGCATTTACCCAAATGTTTACAAACAAGACCACACTAAAGCTACCAGCACAACTATGTTTATTGCAGCATTATTTACCATAGCTAAGATATGGAACCAACCCAGATGCCCCTCAGTAGATGAATGGATCAAGAAAATGTGGTATATATACACAATGGAAATCTATGCCTCCATCAGAAAGAATGACATTGCCCCATTTGTTAGGAAATGGAAAGACTTGGAAAAAATTATATTAAGTGAAGTAAGCCAAGCCCAAAGAAACATAGGTCCCATGATTTCCCTTATTTGCAATATCTAGTATATGAATGAGTCAAGCAGAAAAGGTCAGATAATGTGATGTTAAGAAAACGAACCCTAAGGTATGTATTTTAAATATTTTTTCTTTCATGCATTTGTTTCTAACACAATTATAAAATTATTTCTTTGTTGCTTTGTATGTCCCTCCCCCACAATATAACCCCCGCTTTCACTGTATAAAAAAAAAAAAAAGAATTCCCTGGCCATTTCATATCTTTTCCAGGATTTGGGACCAGTTTGAGACTCGGCAATGAGGAATGATGAATGAGTGATAGCCCCCAGTCCTCAGAGATCTAGGCTCACATCCTACAGAGTGTTATGGAATGTGGAGCCAGAACTATCCACAACTACAACCTAGGAACAGTGGTCTCCCTTAGAGGCAGCGACTAGCTGCTAGATGTTCCAGTGGGACAACTCAGCAAGAACATAATGCACCCGTTGCATACCCCAGCCAAGGCAAGCCTTCAGTTATTAAATGGCAGAGAAGGATGCTTTGTTCAAGCTACAGGCTCAGACTTAGTACTCTCTGAGGGCTTGTCCCAGCTTGCCCAGGTTGGGGATCTGGTCATGGGCAACCTGCTGTATGCCCATCATCCACACATCATCCATAAATACACAGAGACATGGAGTTACTGCCTTCTTTTTTTTTCTTTGACAGGACTGAGTTTGAAATATGAGCCTAGGCCTTATCCCTGATCTCCTCTTTCTCAAGGGTAGCTCTCAGCCCTTGAGCCACAGCCACAACCCATAGGGATATTTTCATGTGACTTCTTAGAAATAAGAGTGTTGTGGACTTTCCTGCCCTGGCTGAATTAAAATTGGCATCTCTACATCTCAGCCTCCTGAGGAGATAGGATTACATACAGGAGCCTCTGACACCTGGCTTTCGTTCCTTCTTGTTGTTCTTTCTTAATCGTGAAAATCTGAAATCTTCAGTGTCATTCCAATGGTTTGCATTCAAAGTAAATTTCCCAGGCCTGGAGTATGAATGCCAGGAATGCCACACACAAATGGAAGGAGATCCTGACAAACTCATTCCTATTTATGTGAATGCTAGTGGAATGTTATAAAAATAATTAAATTTGCAGTTAATTCATGATTCTATTTTAGAAAGTCACACAAAAATTATTGCATTTACATCTTCCATTCTAGCGCCATGTTATGATTCCCCTAATGGAAGGATATTGATTAATATTTAATTAATGCTTTCATAAGTATTCAACTATGATACTTCATTAAATGGAGACATAACTTAATAACTAATTATTTGTAACTATATATATATATATATATATATATAAAATTTAATGATATCCTCACATTCTCTCTCTCTACATATATATATATATATATATATATATGCATATATATACAGTAATCTACACATCTCTCTCTCTACATATATATACATATATATATGGCACTACTGTGGATTGATCACAGGTCCTCAGAACTTCCTGGCAGCTCAGTTTGTCAGAGGTTGGTGTGCTAAGACTGTGACCCCATTTATCGATTGGGCATTGTAGGCTGTGAGTTGAAATCCCAGCATTGCGAAAGATTTATTCATGGAGTAAGAAGCCACTTTTGACACATTTTGTTTCCTGAAAAAAATGTCCTGGGTCTCATAATGATGTATGCTTCATATGCAAATATATCCTGTGTGATAGGATGTAATAAATGAAATGTTATATGTGTAATAATACTAAATGAATAAGTGTAATAAACGTCATACTCGCTAAGCTCATGTATGTATTTTTCCAGTGCTGGGGCTTCAATTCAGGCCTTGGGAACTGGTCTGAATTTCTTGTCTTCAAGAACGGTGAGCTTACGCTTCACCCACAGTGCCACAGAGATACCCAGATGCTGAGTTCAAATCCCAAGCCTGCCAGAAAAATGGTGCAAATTCCAAACCAGGGCCTTATTTTATTTTATTTTATTTTTGCCAAGCATGGGGCTTGAACTCAGGTCTTGGCATCTCTGCCACAGCTACACTGGGATCCTAGGATCCAAGTTCAAATCTCGGGGTTGGCAAGAAATAAAATAAAATGGAGAAGGATAAAATGGAGAAATTCAAGAAGGTGGTTTTACATTTTTCCCCTTTGAATTGTGACCATCCTGCGTGTAAATGCCAAGGCCCAGAAAATGTACATGACATTGCATGCTGATGTTTGGCTGGCTATTAGAGAAGCCATAGCCAAAACCTCAACTTAGGCCTGGAGGTCGAATCCAGGGACTGCCACTAAGTCTTGGCCTGAGATTCTAAGAATCCCATTCCCATGTACATCCATAGGAATGTAATTTTATAACAGTAACAAAGTAGTAATTACTGTATGATTATACTATAAAATTATACACAACAATTATACTACATTGACTAATTTTAAATTAATACTTTATTATGTATTCAACCATGATACTTAAAAGTGGAAGGAATAATTTTATTGTCAATAATGGTTATTAATATATGTAATTTCATACTATATGGACACCTTTCTCTTGTTTTATACATATATATGTATATATATATATATGTGTGTGTGTGTGTATATATATATATACATTATATATATATATATATGTATATATATATACATATATGCCAATCTACACATTTATCTGTTCATACACTTGTCACTCCTGGGGCTCAGTGGTATAATAATGGGTAGTACATACAAAGCCCTGGATTCGATTCCTCACTACCATATGCATATAAAAATCCAGAAGTTGTACTCTCGCTCAAGCAGTCGAGCATTAGCCTTGAGCATAAAAGCTTAGGGACTGTGTCTAGATTCTTTCTCAAGGTCCAAGATGGGTACCTCATCAGAGAGCAAGCCGGGAGTCTGGTGCTGACAGCTGCCATATAAACTGACTTAGTCAGAGGTATACTACTGCAACTCAGCCCCACAGAACCAGATGCTGCTGGCTTGCTCACCCCTGTCATCCAAGATTCTCAGGTGCTTAGATCTGACACTGGTGGGTTTAAAACCCACCCCTGGCGGTATGTCTGTGAAACTCTGAGCTGTGGATCAAAGTGGATAGATCTCTAGCCTTGAGCAAAATATCTTAGGACAGTACCCCCAACATTTTAGTGCAATCCCTGTGGCAGACTCCCATCCCCCCCAAAAAAAATACCCCTCTGAATCATTAGATGTGAACTTTGTGCTGTTTGTGATGTGTTTCTGAAAGAATGGTGATACTGATGAAAGTACCTTAATACTAATGACAGCTTCTGGGATACATCTAGGTGATGAGGCCTTCCTGGGGTGCTGGGGCCCTCACGGGATGCTATGTGCTGAGTCCTTCACAGGGTGCAGTGTGTGCTGAGTCCTGCATTGGGTGCTGAATGCTGAGTCTTTCACAGGATGCTGTGTGCTGACTCCTGTAAAGAGGGTTATTTGGAGCCGGGCACCAGTGGCTCACGCCTGTAATCCTAACTACTCTAGAGGCAAAGATTTGAGGATCGTGGTTCAAAGCCAGCCCGGGCAGGAAAGTCGCTGAAATTGTGATCTCCAATAAACCACCAGACAACTGGAAGTGTCGGGGTAGCTCAAGTGGTAGAGCACTAGCCTTGAGCTGAAGAGCTGAAGGACAGAGTTCAGGCCCAGATTTCAAGCCCCATAAATGACAAAAAAAAGAGAGTGTTATGTATTTTGTCCTTCAAAGGGTGCATTCTTTCATCTTGTCCTCGTAAGAACTACACAACTGACATGACTATGAAGAAAAGAATATTGAGGCTCAGATCTGTCCCCATGTCAGGGACAAAATTATGTATTACTGAAGACTAGTGATGTGTCTATAGGAGACAATTGTTTTGTCTTGATTTTTCTAAGTCATGAACCTTGAACTCAAGGCCTAGGCACTGAGCCATACTCTTGGGCTCATGGCTAGCACTCCACCACATGGAGCCAAGGACCCCCTTGCAGCAGAGTGCCACATCTTAGGGTTCTATAACCAATGTCTGTCATCCTGCCGTCTCAAGAAGCTGAGATCTGGGTTCCAAACTATCCCTTACACAAAAGGTACCATAAGACTATTATCTCCAATTCACCACTAAGAAAGCTGAAGTCGAAGCTAGGTGCCTGTGGCTCATGCCGGTCATCCTAGCTTCTCAGGAGGATGAGATCTGAGGATCATGGTTCAAAGATAGCCTGGACAGGAAAGTCATTGAGACACTTAGCTCCAATGAACCACCAGAAAACCGGAAGTGGCTCTGTGGCTTAAGTGGTAGAGCACAAGATTTGAGCTGAAGAGATCAGGGATAGCACCCGGGCCCAGATTTCAACTCCTACAATGACAACAACAACAACAAAGACAGAAACAAACTAACAAACTTGAAGTAGAGGGCTGGGAATGTGCCTTAGGGGTAGAGTGCTTTGCATATATAAAACCCTGGGCTTGATTTCTCAGAACCACATCAGTAAGAAAGAGCCTGAAGCAACTCTGTGGTTCAAGTGGGATAGGGCAAACCTTGTACAAGAGAAACAAGGTAAAGTGCTCATGTCTTGAGTTCAAGCTCCAGGATTAATGTATGCACACACACATGCACAAACACGCACTCACACACAGAGAGAAAGCAGAAGTGAAGCTGTGACAAAGTGGTAAAGACTTTGGCTCTGAGCTAATGGTCAGCACCCAGGCCCTGTGTACAACCCCAAAACCTAGCCACCCAGGGCCCAACTAGGAGAGATCAAAAGTTTCAAAACCTGATGAGATTCACCAGTCCTAGATGACAGGAAGCTTTGTGATATCCAACATGTGCTTCGATTTTCCAAGCTTCTGGAAACCTAGGAGAGGCATTATAGGCCCATCATTGCCGGCAATGAAACATTTCATTATGTTCAGTGCCATAGATGTTTGCCAGAAAGACTCCTGAATTATATTGAGCACTGTATCTGAACACCGGTATATAGTCTCATAAAGGCAGGATAAGAGCACAGAACTTGGCCTGCCATGGGAGGTGGCAAAAATGAAGGTCTCCTGTTAAAAGAGAGCACTGGGAAGAGAGATAACTAAGGGTACAAGGAGGCCTTTTTTCCTGACTTTCAGAGTCCGCCCACACATCCTCACTAATTGGCCCAGATGGAGTTATTTGGTACACAGCTGTACAGTAATTAGGTCTTTTGTGTTCCTGTCCAGACAATGAGGGAGACTTCCTCCAACAGGCCTGGGATGCAGAGAAACCCTCAGGCTACATTGGGAGCAGTGAAGGGAGCCTTGAAACATGCAATATCATAAAACCACTCTCTGTGTTATGAACGCATTGTATTGAATATAATTTTCCTTGCTTGGTGCCATTCATCATAGCTACTCTGGTGTTTCACCTATGGAATACATCTATACATACCCAAAGAAATTGAGGTACAGGTTTTTTTTTGAGGGGGCAGGTACTGTGGTTGAACTATAAGCCTAGGCCTGGTCCAAGAGCTCCTTTTGCTCAAGAGTACTGCATTAAGTTTGAGTCATAATCCCACTTCTGGGTTTTTCTGTGATCTCTTAGAAATAACATTGACAAAGACTTTCTTACACTGGCTGGTTTCAAACTCAAATTCTCTACATCTCAGCCTCCTGAGGAGCTTGGATTACACTCAGCAGGCACTTTCACTTTCTTTCTTTTCTTCTTTGTTTTATAATCTCGACTGACTTCTTAATAGGGTCATTTCT
The DNA here is from genome assembly GCF_019054845.1 of Dipodomys spectabilis. Taxonomy (NCBI): domain Eukaryota; kingdom Metazoa; phylum Chordata; class Mammalia; order Rodentia; family Heteromyidae; genus Dipodomys; species Dipodomys spectabilis. Next base: position 317,152 of record NW_024871027.1, on the reverse strand, counting down.
ATGGTTGGGATTTATAAGTAAACTACCCAATGGTCTTTACACCTGCATTCTCTGAGAGTATTTTCCCTCTTCATTTTACCCTCTGGTCACAGGTTTGACGCCAAAAGTGAGAAATGAGTGTTACAAGATTTAGGAGCAAATGTCCACAGGACATGCCAGTTCTGTCACTTAGCAGTGAGCTGCAGTGAATTTACTGTCTCAGGATATGAGGACCAAAACCTGGAGTGATCCTCATACTATCTGCATTGCTCCTTTTGCCTATAAAATGATCTAATAATTATGAGTGTTTTGTATCTCCAACCTTAAGTATCTAGGACACACTAGAAGCATGTTCCTGTTTCCATTTTTCTCTAGTACCTCTCGAGATTTAGACTAAAGGCTTTGTGGAGAGGCTCCTAGGTGAATCCCTGAGGAAATCCACTTGAAGCCTCGACAGGATATCTCCATTCAAAGCCAGCCCTAGGAGGAAAGGGTTATTGTCTCCAATAAACCACCAGAAAACCAGAAGGGGAGCAGTGGCCTAGAGGGTAGAGCTCCAGCTTTGAGAGAGAAAGCTAAGCAGGAGATACAGGCCAGACCAGGCAGGAAAGCCTGGGAGGCACTTTTGTTCATTGAACAACCAGATGGCTGGAAGTGGAGCTGTGGCAGTGGTACAACCTCAGCCTTGTGAAAAACAGTTGAGGAATGCATCGCGTCCTCAGTTTAAGCCATGGGATGGCCACAAAAGAAAAGTCAAAAAGAGAAAGCCAAGTTTAGTGTCCTACTTACTTACATGTGTATATTACTTCCCTAAGTGCAAAGAGGCTGTATGCAAAACTTCTGCTTTTATTTACTGATTTATGTTTTAGATATGCTCATTGTATATACTGCATCCTTCTCTTCATTTCAGCCCTATTGCTTTTTTCTTCCAGGGTTCTAGGCCTGTTTCCTTATATGATGCACACTGAAGCTCTTAGCAGCTTTTATTTACATTTTATTGGAGGCCAATGCAGGAGCAGTCACAAATCAGGCAGGGAAGAGAAGATCAGAGTTCATAGAAATAAGTGGTATTCAGAAAATTATACTTGGGGACGCAAAATGGTAGTATATATATGTAAAAACTACCATTAAGAAAAAAGATGAGGGGGTTGGGAATGTGGATTAGTGGGAGAGTGCATGCCTAGCATGCAAGAGGCCCTGCGTTCAATTCCTCAGTAACACATACACAGAAAAACCCAGAATTGGTGCTGTGGCTCAAGTAGCAGAGTGCTAGAGACAGTGCCCAGGCCTTGAGTTAAGCCCAAGAAATGTCAAAGAGATAACTATGTAGGCAGTTAGGTAGGTAGGTAGGTAGGTAGGTAGGCAGGTAGGTAGGTAGTCAGGTAGGTGGGTTGGTACATAGATAGGTAGATAGACAGATGGATAGATAGATTAGATAGATTAGATAGATAGATAGATAGATAGATAGATAGATAGATAGATAGATAGATAGATAGATAGATAGATAGATAGATAGATAGATAGAAAAATGATAGATGATGCTGGTCTTGGACTTCAGGAGGAAAGAAGGGAACAATTCCCAGTCATGAGGCCTTCTGCAGTGTGCCAGGACACCAGCATCACCTTCACACAACCACAGAGCAGGAAGAATGTCTCTTTCCCACTTCTCAGGCAGCTGAAGGCCCCATATCCAAGAGGGCAGAGCCAGGTTCTAACTCAGCTGCTTGGAGACAAAAGAGAAATGACCCTGCCTCACCTTGGACTGGGGATTAGCAATAATGATGTGGAGAATGAAGGAAGTAGAAAAGACTGGCAGAGGTAGAAGAAGGGCCTTTAAATCTGATAGAGAGTAAAAAACCCATTCCCTAAGACCAGAGAGCAGGGCTTTTCTACTCTGTTCCTCGCTCTCCCTAACTAAACTGGCTCTCGATTGGTAACCTAAAGATAGCCTGAGGCTACCTTCACCTGAGGGAGGAAGGTTTGTCATTGTTTGAGGAAGCTGAGAAAAACCTGACCCTTGTGTAACTCTAACAAATGTTTCAGGTTTTCCCCCATTGCTGGCTGTGCCTGGAATGAGTGATGTGCAGCTCACTTCCCTGTTGAATTTGTATATTCTGCCTCCTTGTCCTCTTCACCTAGCCTGACTTTTGAAACTGTTTTCTGTCCTTCAAATAGTGTTACACTGGAGTTCTTCCTGCTAACTGTGCCAGGGCTTGGATCCTGAGAACTTCATTTGAACCCAGGATGGGTCAATGGGTCAAGAACACTAAGAACATTTAGAGTAACTTCTCATCACCAAGGGAAAAACAAGAAGCTCTTGAACATCTGACCTTTCAGACGTGGAAGTCAGAGAGTCATAGATTTTCCTGCACTGGCTGGCTTCAGAGTGATCCTAAGACCTCAGCCTCCTGAGCTAGGGTGATGCACAAGAGCTACTGGTGCTCCGCTAGGTTCAGATGTGTAATGACATTGACAATACAAGGCTTGGGGAGCATATTAAGCCTTTCAACATTGGACCTTTCAGAACCCTGTGGACACAAGGTTACAATGCTAGAGTCTGTGAGGCTGGGCATGTGGATCTGCTACACTTAAGCCTGGAGGTTTGACTCCAATTCTGGTGTATATCAGCATTGATTTTCCAGAGAATGTTCTCATAATTAGCGAATAGGAAACATACTTTGATTAACCCTCAATTTTTTTTCCAGTGGTGTGTCTTGTATCAACACTGGGCACTGTCCCTGAACAATTCAGTCAAGGCTAACTCTCTACCACTTAAGCCACAGCTCCACATGGGATTTTTTAGTGGTTCACTGGAGATAAGAGTCTAAGAGACTTTTCTTGCCTAGCCTGTATTTGAACTGTGGTCTTCAAATCTCAGCCCCATGAGGAGTAGTTTTCCAGGTGTGAGCCACTGGCATCTGGTCTATTGTTTTTGACAGTCCTGGGGATTGTTTTTCTCAAGGCTAGCATTCTAACTTTTGAGCCACTCCACCTCGTCTGGCATTTTTTGAGTATATGGCACTGAGCATTCAAACCCTGGTATTCATGCATGTTGAGTGAGCTCTTTACCACTATGCCACATTTCTAGCCTCCCATTTACAATTTTATCCCACAACTTGCCTGTCCTCAAGAAAAAGCTTCTCAGTATAAATCATCTAAAGACATCCCTATAGGAAGGTGTCCAAAGATAAATAGGACAAAGCTCATTCTTGGGAGAGACTATAAACATGAGAAGACTGACAAATGCCTCCATTTGATTATGTATCATGTTTCAACACAAAAAGTTTTAATGATAAATGAGTCAATGTCCTAAATTATTGGGTATGATTTTATAATAGATGTGCAAAATGTAAATGAGAATGATAATATAAATAGAAAAACAATAAAAGAATGAATCAAATAAAAAATAAAATAAATACAAAATCAATCATGAAAATCATAACACGTAAAAAACATACACATGTAAGTATATATCATATATTACACATATATAGAAATATCTTTTCCAATGCAGGGCCCTCATTCAGGCCATGGGAACTCTAGCCTGAATTTCTTTTCCTCAAGGACAGTAAATTTTTCCTTCTCCCATGGTATAAAAGAGTTACCTGGACGGTGAGATCAAATCCCACCAATGGTATAAATACTGGCCCCAGTGCCAAGACAGTGACTTAATTTTTTAATGGAAGCAGTTTGTTCAGTTCCATGCTGAACATTAAATAAAAAGCAGTGTTGAATTTTGTACATCTATTCAGACATCCTTCCTTTAACCTCAAAGTGCTTCTCAGAATACTACATTGTTTAATTTTTGTATGTTTTTTATTGTAAAAATGTTTTACAGAATGGTCACAGTTACATGAGCAAGGTCATGATTGTATTTCCTGTTGAGCATTATTACCTCCTCCTTTGTTTTCCCCCTACCATCCCTTACCTCCCATCTCCACAACGACTCCCCCTGCCAAGCTCAGTGACTTAATTTTTTAATTTTGTCTTGGCACGGGGTTTGAACTCAAGTAGTAGCAAATCTGCACTTTCCCTCACATTGCTACAAGTTCCTGAGTTCAAATCCCAGTCTAGGAAAGAAAACTGGCAGAAATTCAAAACCAGGGAGCTCTATTTTTTAATTTAGTTAAATAATCAATTAATTTTTGTCTTTTCTCTTTTTTCTTTTTTTTGGCTGATCATGGGGCTTGAACTCAGGTCGTGGCAACTCTGTCTCAGCCTCGATCACCGTAGGCTGGGTGCAGCCGCGGGACCCATAACCAATCCTGTAATCCTAGGCCCAGAGGGCTTGCAGAAAGAAAAAAAAGGTGAGATAGCACAAAAAGTAGCAAGCTGCAGAGAGCTGGGGGTTTAATTTTTTTTTTCTTTGCATGATGGCTATCCTGAATCTGAATGCCATGGGTGCAAACTGGACCGGGCCTCCCATTGCTGAAGGCTGACGGGCTAGCAGGGAAGCCATAGGCCAACCTATCAACATAGGCCCTGGGTTCAAATCCAGGTTCTGACAACTACCAATGGCAAGAGATCACAAGACACTCATTCCTATGCATAGGAATACCAATTGAAAGACAAGTTTGTGCATTGGTCGAGCCTAAAATTGGATGCAATAATCCTAGGACAATAATTGATCTTAATTTCATGCTTTAAGCATGAAAAGAATAATATTCCTTTAATTATGGTATAGGAAACACCTAAGAAGTGGTAGGAATGTAGTATGTCATTCAATCATAGATAGGTGGCTATGGTGCTTTTTACCAACATATATTTATTTGTATACTACTGACTGCCTATCCTTGTATCGCTGTTTTGGCCAATCCTGGGTCACGATTTCAGCACCTGGGAACTACCTCACAGCTTCATTGGCTAGAGGCTGCTATGCTCACACTCACCCATTCATGAATTGGACCTGCTAGGCCCTGAGTTCAGATCCTAGCACTGCTAAAAATTTAATCTTGGAGTATGAAGCCAAGTGTGACACCTGTTTTCCTTTTATGGGAGAGTCCTGGGTGTCAGGCATAATGGAGAATACATCTACAAATCTAGATGGTATGTGATAGGATGTAAACAATGTAATACATAGTTAGGATTCATCACAGTCAATAAAATAAATGGTAAATTAATGAAAAATATAAAAAATACAATCAATAATCACACCACACATAATATAGACTGAACATCTGTATGGAAGTTTAATCCTATCTTTAAAATATATAAAGGAGTACGTTTTCCAGGTCTGAGGCTTGAATTCAGGCCTGGGGAACAGGCCTGACATACTGGTCTTCAAGCATTGCGAACTTCCCCCTTCCCCACAGTGCAACAGAGTTACCCAGACCCCGGGTTCAAATTCCAGGACTTGTAGACAAAAAAAATGGCACACATTCCAAGCCAGGGAGCTTCATTAGCATTTTTAATATTTTTAAGTTCACTTCGCCTTTATTTGATATATATTGATTTTATAGCATGACAGTTTTTCAAAAAAAGGGGTTTAAACATTTACATTTCAGCATAGTATATAGGTGTTTCTATTTTGACCATCTGCCCTGAAGAGTGAGAATGAAAATAAGAATATCATTTCTCCCTAGAATGTCGGGACAGATGAATTTATTTCTATTTAGAGTTATTTCCACAATTATAAGCTCTCTGCATTTGTGTCGTATGAGTTTTCCTCAGTGCCTACCACGAAATACACTAGGGGAGTCCTCATAGCACAAAATGTTGGGTTTCTGAATAAAACCTCAATAAAGTGGATTGTAAAATGAAAAACAAAAACAATGGGACTGGGATGTATCTCAGTAGTGGTGTATTTGCCTAAAGAGCATAAGACCCTGGCAGAAAAGTTTCCTAAAGCTCAGAATGTTAGAATTTTATGATCTGCATGAACAAACTTTTTTAAATTTATTTTTTGGTCCTGGGGCTTGAACTCAGGGGTTATCCCTGTGATCTTCAGCTCAAGATGAGGGATCTGCTACTTGACTCACAGTGCCACCTCTGTTTTCTAGTGGTTTATTGGAGATAAGAGTCTCATGGGCTTTCCTGCCTGGGCTGACTTTGAACCACCAAACTCAGATCACAGCTTCCTGAGTAGCTAGGATTATAGGCATGAGTCACCGGTGCCACGCACATGAACAAACTTCTTAAAGATTGATTCTGAGAAAAGAAACTTGGAATACACTTTTAGTATAAATAATTTATAATGACATGGTTAAGGCACTAATTCAGAAGTATTTTTTCATTGGCTGGTTTCTTAGTTTATTTAAAGATATATATATATATATATATATGTATATATACATGGATTATTAATATATATACATATATTATTAAAAACATAGCTTTGAAGTGCACCTAAGATCTTATGTGCTAATGTAAAGTTATACAACTGAACAAGCTTCATTTTTTTTCAGTTTGGTTGGTACCTTAAATTAGGTGGGGTTTGTGTATTGTCGTTTTGTTCTCTGTTTCTGGTGGATTTCTCTCCCTTTTATCCCCGTACCTCCTCTCCTCACATTTGAACTCAGCTTGCTCTTTCTTGGCTTCATTGTTCATAGCTGATTTTCTACCACTTCAGCTATGCCTGTAGCCTGGCATTTGCCAGTTAATTGGAGATGATATCTCTCAGGCTTTTCTTCATTCATTGGCTTTGAAATTTCATCTTCCAGTTCTCAGCCTCCTGAGTAGTTTACAGATGTGAGCTACTGTGGTGCCTAGTGATAAACTAGACTTTGGTTGGTGTATTCTTTCTGTTTCTCTAAGCATGGGATCATCTACTAGAGTATTTCTGTGAATGTCCTGGATCTGAAGTAAGATATATAATACATATGCAAATCTGTATAATTTTCATAAGATGTAGTAAATTTAATATGTGTTATATGTGTAATAATAGTCAATAAATATAATGAATGAATAATACAAAAAAGCAATATGCAGTAAACATAAGTATGTGGATATTAATCATTTCAAATGTGGATGAAAATTAATTTACAGGGCTGGGGATTGAATTCAGGCCTAGGGAACAGGCCTGAATTGCTTTTATTCAAAGAAGGTGAGTTTCCCCATTCCCCATAGTGCATTAGAGTTTCCCAGACTCCAAGTTCAAATCCCAGTCCTGGCAGAAAAAAATATAAGCACTCATTCCAAGCCAGGGAGCTCCATTAGTATTTTTAATATATTAAATTTTTTATTTTGTTTTATTTTCTATATATTTCATTATTTTATTATTTTATTTATTTATTTATTTAGCCAAGCACGGAGCTTGAAGTTAGGTTGTGGAAACTCTGCCTCAGCTTCCATCACCCTAGCCTGGGTTGGTGCAGCCTCTGGACCCACAGCCTATCCTGGGATTCTAGTCTTCAGGGGCTGATAGGAAAAAAAAGTGAAAATGGAAAGGAAAAATAGCCATGAATTGGGAACAGTTAGAGGTTTCTCAGTTTTCTTTCCTTGCATGGTGACCATCCTGGGTCCAAGTGACACAACTGAAACCTGTAGGTTACCTGGCATTGCTGTCAGCAGGCTGTCAGCGAAGCCATAGACCAATCTGTGCACCTAGGCCCTGAGTTTGAATCCCGGTCATGACATTTACAAATGGCTGGAGAGTGTAAGAAACTATTGCCTGTCCATAGGAACACCAGAGGAATGTGGTCAATGTTATGGTTGGAAGACTAGTTTGTCAATTAGTCTAGCATAAAATTAAACCCAGTATTCACAAGATATGGATTGATTTTAATTTATAGTTTATTATCCGTTAAAATAATCTCTGTGTGTGTGTGTGTGTGTGTGTGTGTGTGTGTGTTGTCTGTAGTGGGTCCTGAACTCTGGGCCTGGGCGTTGTCCCTCAGGTTTTCAGCTCTGGTTTAGTGTGGTACCATGTGAGACACAGCGCCATTCCTGGCTTTTTCTAATCATGTGTTGCTGAGGAATCGAACCCAGGACTCATGCATGCAAAACAAGCACTTTCCCAATGAGCCAACTTCCCAGCCCCTAAAAGAATACTATTGATTAAATGGAGTCCTCACTAAATACCTGAGAATCACTAGGAAGGTACTATATGTCATTGAATACTAGATAGACATCACTGGCAATATCTAAATATCTAAATATATATTTATTTGTATACCACTGTCTACATAGAAAGGTATTGCTATTTTGGCTCAAAGGAAAACAAAATGAAAATAGCATCGAAAAAAAGCCACAAACCGCAGACGGTCAGCAGTTTCTGTTTTCCTTCCTTGCAGGTTGACCATCCTGGGTATGAAAGACATGGCTGCAACCTGTAGTTCACCTGGCAGTTCTGAAGGTTGGCGCTGTCAGTGAAGCCATAGGCCAACATGGACACTAGGCACTGAGTTCGAATCCTGGTCATGCCACTTACAAGGGGCTGAAGTGCCTAAGAAACTATTACTTGTCCATAGGAACACCAGAGGAATGTGATTAATGTCATGGTTGGATGAGTATTCCCTCAATCAGTCTTGCATAAAATTAGACCCAATAATCACTGGACAGGATTGATTTTAATTCATAGTTTATTATGCATTAAAAAATACTATTGATTAAATGGAGTCCTCACTAAATACATGAGAATCGGTAGGAAGGTAATATATGTCATTGAATACTAGATAGACACCTCTGGCAGTACCTAACTATATAAATTTATATTTGGGTTGGGAAAGTGGCTCAATGGTAGAGCTCTTGCCTTGCATGCCTGAGGCCCTGGGTTCGATTCTTCCGTACCACATACGCAAAAAGAAAAAAGCCGGAAGTGGCACTGTGGGTCAAGTGGTAGAGTGCTAGCCTTGAGCTGAAGAGCTGAGAAACAGCGCCAGGCCCAGAGTTCAGGTCCCACGATGGAACCCCAAAATAAATAAATAAATAAATAAATTTATATTAATTTATTTACCACCATCGTCATAGAAAGTTACTGCTATTTTGGCCAAACCTGGGGCTTGCTCCCAGGTCCTGAGATCCACTTGGCAGCTGAATGGGCTAGAGCAGTGCTGACACTCACCCATTCATGAATTGGGCCTCTCAGGCCTTCACATCAGGTCCCATCATTACCAAAAATTTCTTCCTGGTGTAAGATTTCAAGGGTGACACCTGTTTTCCTTTTCTGTACAAGTTCATAATATGTCTGCAAAGTTACATGCTGTGGAATAGATGAGAATAAATGTAATAAATGTTATAGTGGCACTAATGGTCCATAAAATAAATGCTAAGTAAAGAAATAAATGATAAAACACAATGTATCACTCCAAAAAACATGATATAGACTGAATATATTGATGTAAGTATAAATCATAAATTTAACATGTCTATAAATGTTATGAGGTGCTTGAATTCATAGGAAATGATAGGCAAGATGTATGGCACAACAATTCGTTTTAACTAAGAGTTCATGAAGTGTGACAATAAGAATCATATTCAGGAATTGCAGGCATTGGGAAAGATCCCAGAATCAGTACTCAAATGGTAGATAGGATTCGAACACAGCTCACTACATCTCCTACTCTATCCAAATAGGTAATTAGCATACTAGCTTCAGCGTATGAATGGATGAATATTGTGCCGCATCCCCACCCTGGGGCTCAATCTCAGGTCCTGGGTATGGCCTAGCTCCTTAGTGGCTCACAAGCTGATGGGCTCATGTGGACCTATTTGGCTGTTGGGCTTCCTAGACCCCAAGTTCAAATCTCACACTACCAAAAGGTTTATTCTGATGTGAGAAGCCAATCCTTGCACCTGTTTCCCTGTACTGTGCAAGTGCTGGGTCTCAACAAGAATCAAGAAAGCATATGCAAACCTAGATCTGTGGGAATAGGTTGTCATCCATGTCAGCACAGTTTTATATGTCATCCTATGTTCAATAAAATACACAATACATCCCTGAAAAAGACACAACATAAAAAGAATAACTACACTGAATGCAAGATGCATACCACACTTGTATGTAAATAGAGATCCTATGTTTAAAATAGCTGGGCTTCTTATTTTGCCCAGTGCTTGGGCTTCAAATCAGGACCTGCACCAGGCCTGACATTCTAGTCTTCAAGGATGGTGAACTTCCCCTTCCCCCACAGTGCAACAGAGTTACCCAGACCTGAGTTCAAATCCCAGCACTGACAAAAGATTCATCCTGATGTCAGAAGCCAGTCATGGCACCTGTTTCCCTCTCCTGTGAAAGTCCTGGGTCTCAGCTAGGAAGGAGAATGAATGCATAGGCAACCCTATAACAATGGGAACAGGTTGTCATCCATGTGAGCACAGTTATAACTGTCACCATACTCAGTAAAATACACAATACCTCCATGAATTAGACACAAATTAAGGAGAAGTGCACCGAATTCAAGATGCTGTCTGCACATGTATGTCAATATAGATCTTATGTTTAAATTATGAATTTAGGGCTATCCTGGCCTCAGCTTCAATTACCTCAGGGTGGTGTGCTGCCATGGGCCTATAGTCAATCCTGGTATCCTAGGCCCTGAAGTCTTGCAAGAAACACACATACACACACAGAAAAAAAGCCACGGGATGGATTTTTAACAATGGTTCCTTTCCATGGTGATTATCCTGGGTCTGAATGACACGCCTACAAAAGGTACTTCACCTTGCATTGGCAAAGGCTAGTGGCCTATCAGGGCAGCCATAGACCCATGCAGCAATGTTGGCCCTGAGTTCAAGTGCTGGTCCTGACACCTACCAATCAGGGGATTTCCCAAGAGAGTCATTACTATGCATAGGAATACTGAAGAAATGTGAGCAAACTCATGATTGAGAAGTTTCTCCATGGATCAGTCTAGTCTAAAATTAGACACAATGATCCTAGGATGCTGACTGATCTTATTGAATAGTTTATTAAGCATGAAAAGAATCTTATTCTTTCAATGGCGGCATAATAACTACCTAAGAGTTGGTAGGAACATAGTTGATGTCATTGTATCCTAGGTAGATGTCTCTGGCACTCTATACAAATATATATTTATTGGTATACTACCACCTGCCTATCCATGTATGGCTATTTTGTCCACCCCTATGGCTCGATGTCAGGGTCTGGGAACTCAATTTCCTGGGATAGAGGTTGCTGTTTTGACACACCCATTCATGAATTGGTTCTGCTAGGCCCTGAGTTCAGATCCCAGCACACCCCACAATTGGATCCTGGAGTAAGAAGCCGAGTGTGACACCTGTTTTCCTTTGCTCTGAGCATTCTGGGTGTCAGACATGATGGAGAACACATCTACAAATCTAGATACTATGTGATATGATGTCATCAAAATAATAAATGGAATGTGTTACCACGGTCAATAAAATAAATGGTAAATAAATGAATAAACAGAAATACAATAAATAATCACAACAAACAGGATATGTACTGAACATCTATAAGTAAGTACAAATCCTATCATTACAATGTATATAATTAGTATGTTTCCCAGGGCTGGGCTTGAATTCAAGCCTAGGGACTAGGCCTGACTTTCTTGTCTTCAAGCACCGCGAGTGTCCCCTTTGTCCACAGTGCGGCAAAGTTACCCAGACCTTGAGTTCATATCCAAACCCTGGCAGAAAAAACGGCACCAATTGCAAGCCAGGGAGATAATTTTTGTTTGTTTGTTTGTTTGTTTGTTGCGAAACAAGGTCATGAACTCAGGTACGGCAACTCTAACTCAGCTTCTATCACCCTAGTCTGGGGTGCAGCCAGTGGAACCACAGGCGATCCTGGGATCCTAGACCTCCAGGCCTTGTGGTGGGGATGGGGGGAACGCACAGAGAAGAAGTGGTGGGACGGCTTTTTAACATTTTGCACCATGATCATTTGGGTCTGAATGACACGGCTCTAAAGTGTACTTCACTTTGTATTGCTGAAGGCTGGCAGGGTACTGGGGAAGACATAGTCCTGCAGGGCAATATAAGCCTGGAGTCGAATCCCAGTCATGTCACTTCCTAATGGCGGGAAATCCTAAGAGACTTGTTCCCATTTATAGGAATAATGATTGAATGTTGCAAGTGTCACGGTTGAATGAGTTGCTCATGAATGATACTCATATAAATTTAGACATCATGATTTCAGTAGGCTGATTGATTTTATTTAATATGAATCAGTAAAAGACAACTTTGTGTTACAGAGACAAAATAATTTCAGGACACTGATTTACTTAATAGTTTATTAAGGATGAAAACAAAAATATTAATTATATGGAGGCATAATAAATACCCAAGAATTGTTAGGAATGTAGTCTGTATAACTGAATGATGGATAGACATCTCTGGCACACACACACACACACACACTATATATATATATATATATATATATATATATATATATATATATATATATATATTAGCATACTACCATGTGCATACCAATCTGTTCTTATTTTGTTAACCCCAGGGGCTCAATCTCAGGTCCTGGGAAATGCCTGTCAGCTCAGTTTGTCCCAGGATGGCATGTTGACACTCAATCATTCATGAATTTGGCCCTGTAGGCCATGAGTTCAGATGCCAGCACTCCCAAACAATGAATCGTGGAGTAAGACACAGATGGTAACACATGTTTCCTTTTCTATGAAAGTCCTGCGTGTCAGGTATGAAGTGGAATACATATGCAGACCTATATCCTATGTAATCAATGTAATCAATGTTCTCGTGCCATAATAGTCAATAAAATAAATGGTTACTACATGAACAAAACAAAAGGTAAAATGAACAACTACACTGAATGAAATATGGAGTCAATATATGTATGTAAATATAAACCATATATTTAAAGTGTACACAAATAGGAGGTTTTCTAGTGGTGGGGATCGATTTCAGGCCTAAGGAAGAGACTTGAATTTCTTTACTTCAAGAAAGCAAGCTTCCCCTTCCTACACAGTGCAACAGAGTTACTCAGACCGTGAGTTGCTATCCCACTCCTGGCAGAAAAAATGGCATCTCTATGCTATGTGACAACCAATTTTTAGGTATTTCATTATTTCTCCTTTTAATGAATATAATTTTTTAAATGCTTCATAAAGTATTGATTAAAATCAATCAGTATCCTAGAATATAATTGTATATAATTTTATCCTAGAATCATTCAAGAACTGCCCATTCAATCATGACATACATCACATTCCATTGGTATTCATATGGGTAAAAACGAGTTTCTTAGGATCTCTTGCCATTTGGAGGTGGCAGGACCAGGATTCAAATTGTGGGCTCCAGCTCCCATCACTTAAACCTGAAGATAGGGAACTCACCGGTCTGTCCAAGATCATCAGCAAGACCAATGATTAAGCAGGTACCAGTGGCTCTCAGCAGTCCTCCATGATACTTACAAGGCTGTGAAAGGAGATTCATGGTCAAAGTCACCCTAGGCTGGAAAGTACTTGAGACCCCTGTCCAATTTCAGTGTCAACAATGCCAGAAGTAGAGCCTTGTGGCTTGAGTGGTAGAGGGGTAGATTTGATCAAAACCAGCTTATCGACTATGCTTCGATCCTGAGTTCAATGTCCAGGACTGGCAACAAACAGACATACACAACAATCTGTGCAGCCATCCGGCTGTCTGTTGGTTGACACCACTACCAGCAGTTGAGGAAGGTAGAGGTAACTGAGGGGTAAGCAAGAGTCTCAATGCGAATTTGGAGTACAATAGGAAATTGACGACCTAGTCAGTGAGTGGGAGAATAGAGCATTTCCCAGAGCCTGGGAATGTGGCCAGTCCATCTTTCCCATCCCAGCGCGCAGATGCCTGAAACAACAAGTCTCTGAGACAGAGCTGCGGGCAACAAATTACTGCCAGAACACCAGAAGAATCCTCCCATCAGACCTTCAACATTCAAGAAAACAAAGAATACAAAAAAGGGAAGGATCCCAAAGACAAACACCACTGGGGAGGGTGATTCAACATGGAGGGTCTGGCCAAAGGTAATGCCTACCACAGGCTTCCCCTGCCTTTGGCCACAGTAACAGCCACCAGATTCCAGAGTGTCAAGGGTGCCGATACCACAAAGGAGCTGCAGAGGTGCTACCAACATGTGGTGATTGCCCTGGACTGCAGCAAAGAAGAATCCAGGTGCTCTGTGCCAAGATCCAACCACTGAAGCATGAAAAGACAGACCTGCAGGATTGACAAGAGAAAGAGAAGAAGGTAGCCCAAGTGCACAAAGCACCAAAAACAGAGCTAGACATCCACAAGCTACCCATACAGAGGTTGGTTTTGGCAGAAAGTGATTTACAATCGGCACCAGCCCACATGCAGCTCACGGCCGATGACAGAGAAATGGAGCATGAAGCTCTCACCAGCTGCCTACAGGCCACAGAGCAGTGCATGGGGGAGCTGGAGATGGTGGCTTCTGTGGTTCCTACTTACAGAAGGAGACTGAAATGTTGTTCAAACAGCTGAATGATGTAACACTTCAGCTCAAGGAAAAGACCAGAAGCTTCTATGACCGGGAGCAAGTGGACACAGAGTTTTAGGAGAAGCTGGAAGCACTCTGGACATATAGGAGCAACAGGAAGAACAGAATCTGCAAGTTCCAACAAGTGCTGCAGAAGCCTGATGTACTGAAGAGACTACAGGACAACCTGAGCTGAATGGTAACCGCAGCGAATCTGGAGACAGACACCTTCTTGCAGAACCTGAGCATTGAGAGGTCCACGCAGGAGGAGGAGGCCTGGTGGCTGACCGAGCAGGTAAACCAACTGACAGAGGAGAAGGAGTGAGGATTGAGGTAGGTGCTGCACCTAGAGAATAGCTGGGGGAAATGAGAATGAAGCTGGCAGAGCCATGGCCCCCCGATGGTCCATCTCAGGAGAAGCAGCAACTGCAGGCCCACACCTACCACACGCAGATGGGGTTGAAAAACCTGGAGGAACAACTTCATATCTAGGTCCAGGAAAACCAGAGGCTTCGTCTCCAGATTGCGGAGCAGCAGGAGCAACTGGTAAGACTAGATGAGAAAACCAAGGATCGGCAGGAGATCACTGAGACCCCACGATGTGCATGTGTGTGCAACACACAGCTGCAGGAACAGCTGGCCATGCTGTGGGGCACTCTCCACAGTTTGAGCAGTGAGAAGGAGGATGTCACCAGCATCGTAGACTCAGAGCAGCAGGTGAAGAAACATCCGCAGGAACATCTGGACTGCTGAGAGGAGAAGATAGAAGAATGGAAAGAGTGGCTGAGTGAGACAGCCAAGCAGCTCAGGAGCTGCAGGAGCAGCAGAAACAGTCCCTGGCCCAGCTGCAGGAGCTCAGAACCACCTGTCAGCAGCACATCACTTCCAATGAGCAGCTGTGCTCCAAGTAGCAGGTCCTACAGTAGCACCTGCAGAAGCAGACCCAGCTGTTGGAGCAGCTGAAACAAGTGCAGGGTCCGACCAAATGGAGGGACTAGGTGGTGCCCCCAAAGTGGCAGGACAGTTTCAAGTGCCTGGAAGTGACCAGTCTACAGGAGGAGCACCTGCAGGCCCATCTGAGCTTCTTGGCTTTCTCTGGAGAAGGGGAAGCTGTGAACCCTGGAGAAGCAAAAGCTGAGAAAGCAACTCTCCTCGATGTGCCCATGGCAGAGGATGGAGATGTCCCCTAACCTGAGAGGGATGTGGCACTGTTAGCACTCTCAGAGGCTGAGATCCACAGGAGAAAACTCCTTCCAGACTGCTGCAGGCACTCCCCCTCCCCTGGAAAGCTCAGTGCTAGATAGATCCAAGCCACAGGTCCCCCACCCCGTGAGCTGCCACCACAACATGTGAGAGAATGGGAAGTGGGACATGTGGGCATCCGAGAAGAAAATCTGCTTCATCCACAATCTCCTGATGAGGTGGACTTCCAGAGTCCTGCAGATGAGTTCCACCATCGATGCAACCAGCTGTCGGCACACATACGCACAGTCCACGAATCCATCCTGGCATGGAAAGGACAGTTGTTCATTCTGGATCAGCTCTGTCAGGAGAAATCCAAGTGCATGTGCCAGCTGTCCCAGGAGAAGATGAAGAGTAGGTAGCTGCAAGAGCTGCTGTCGCTCCTACACGGGGCTCCAGATGCTGACACAGGCTGAGCTCCCCACCAGTGCAGCTGCTTCAGAGGCCTCAGCTCCTTGGTGGGCAAAATGAGGCAGGCACAGAAAGGTTTTGAAGAATTGCAACTTCAGGACAATGTGGAAACTGCAAGAGGAGAGATCAGGGTTCCATGCCCCGTACAGGACTCCCCCACAGAGCATGTCCTGCTGCAGCTCCCCACATCCAGAACTGCCCACAGCTGGTGCACTCAAGCTTGCAGTACTCTGTCCCTTTTTTCTGTAGACTGATGAGGATGATGACTCCCTTTGTGACATACTGAATCCCAAAATCCTCAGCGCCACCAGAACTAGGTGGCCAGGTGGGCTTCTCTAGGCCTCCATCTGCTTGGTGATAAGAAGGGTAAACTGCGGGCCAAGTAGAGTAGAGGCTGCTGGGAGGAGGCCCAAATTCCAGGGACATCTAATGACCCATTGGTGGACAGGGAAGATGCCTATGTTATGCTTATCACAAAGAATAAATTGTTTCCAAAGGGAAAATAAAGCCTCCACATAGATTTGTCTTCGAGTTATGGGGCTTGAACTCAGGGCCTGGCCACTGTCCTTGAGCTCTATTTGATCAAGACTGGTGGTCTACAAGTTGAGTCCCACCTCCCCTTCCAGCTTTTTCTTTGTGGAATCAACCCAGGGCTTCAGGCTTGCTAGGCGACCACTCTATCACTGAGCCACATTCTCAGCTAGGATGATATTCCCCCCCCCACCCCTAGACAAACCTATATGTCCAATCCTCAGATAAATAGGAATTAGAGGCTAGGATGAATATGAAGCACAAGTCTGGTTCACAGTGACATATTTCCCTGCCCCCTCTTCGACACCCTTATTTAAAGTTTCTCTTTTACTATTAAGGGATGAGAGAGGGAGAGGGATGTCTGAGAGAGGAACACCAAGAACAGTGGCCCTCTGAGTCCCACAGCCTCCCCAACACAAGTGGTCCTACAGATTCCCATCTTACCTGACTCAATATTGTGTCTACACTCTCTCCCTACCCCTGCAAGGCTCAGAATGAAATAAATGTCAGCCCTGGCCTCAGCCCACACCCAGAATAGAAGCTCCTAGTCCCAGGCTGACTTCCACCTCTGACTTCCCCGAGTTAGACTGGACCCACCACTCACCACTGTGTTGGTCTCATGGACTGATTTCAGGAAGAAGGTCTATGGCAAAGAGCAGAAGCAGTAGTGTGAGCAGGGAGGAAGGAGCCGAAGCAATTGGTCTGGGATCTTCCTCCTTGAAGCCTTCCCGTCAAGCCAGAGCCATCCTGATGCGAAGCATGGCCAAGGCCAGGGGATGGACAAGATAGAGAAGCGTGGGACTAAAGGAGGTACTGCTTTATCTTGGCGCACTTGAAATTTCCCATATTTGGCCCATGCCAATCCCAAAGCCAACATGCAATGCCTCTCCTTGTTGTTGTTGTCCATGAGCGCTGTCTTTGACCTCTTTTTCTCAAGGCTTGCACTCTAGCACTTGAGCCACAGGGACACTTAGGGTTTTCTGATGGTTCTTTGAGGATAAGAGTCTCACACACTTTCCTGCCCAAGCTGGCTTGGAAGCCAGATCTCATCTTCCTGAGTAGCTAGGATGACAGGCGTGAGCCACCAGTGCCCAGCAAGTGATGCCTTTTTAAAGGATGTTGGCGAGTCTGTAAAAGGAACCCCAAAGGGTCTGGATAAACCATGACCCAATCAAGGAGCTGGAATAGGGGAAGGCTGATGTTATAGCCATTCTGTTCCCCAAAATTATAGATGTCAGGTGGTGTTGGATGCATCAAACTCCTAGGCCAACAACCACCAGACTTAGTGGGGAAAAAGGTAGAGAATACCCAAAGGTTACAGAGTAGAAATATCTGATTTTGCATGCATATGGGTTGTGTGTTTGTGTGTGTGTGTGTGTGTGTGTGTGTGTGTGTGTGTGTGTGTGTGTGTGTGTGTGTGTGCTTGAAGAGCCTAGGTGGTAACCTTTAGCATGTTTGCACAAGTTTGGTGCTCGAACATTTGAATTATAGTATTTCTTCTTCCCAGCTTTTTGGTGATTCTTTGG
The DNA here is from genome assembly GCF_019054845.1 of Dipodomys spectabilis. NCBI lineage: Eukaryota > Metazoa > Chordata > Mammalia > Rodentia > Heteromyidae > Dipodomys > Dipodomys spectabilis. The sequence continues at coordinate 299,086 of NW_024871027.1, read as the reverse complement.
AGATAAGAGTATGCCCATGCTAGTTTGAATCTTGATTGATCCTCCAGTGTCAGCCTTGAGTAGCTAGGATTATAGGCATGAGCCACTGGCATGCAGCTGCACGGATGGCTTTTCATACTTTCTGTTCTAACAGCTGTCTACTTGCCCTGGCCTAGATCTCTGACCTCTACATCAGCTTCCAGCAGCCCCTGACTGTGTGGAGAACATAATGTTCAAATTTGTCAGTGCATCCTATTTCTTTGTCCTCAGGGGAGAGTATGTTTCCTCTGAAGTCTGGAGGGTTAGGGGAAGGGGAAGGAGGGATAGCTGTAGATGGGTGCTTGGCTAGGAAATAGGTATTTTGTTTTATCCAAGAAGGAAAGTGTGCCCAGATGCTAATGGTTCATGCTCTCATATTCCTAGCTCCCTTAGCAGGCTGAGATCAGAGGACTGACATTCAGATGCAACCCAACAAGAAATGTCTGTGAGACTCTCCTCTCCCAAGAACCACCTGAAAGCTGGAAGAAAAGCTGTGGTAGAGTGCTATCCTTGAATGAAAAAACTGAGGGACAGAGCATGGGCCCTGAATTCAAGCCCTAGTACCAAGATGCATTCATGCACACAAACGTGCGTGCATGCACACACACACACACACACACACACACACACACACACACACACACACACACAAAGGAAGGTCATAATGATAAGCTGAGCTAGAACTGGTGGCATAATCATAGTAAACTCTCAAGCTACATCAGTTGTTGAGCTTCTTGGGCTAAGGAGTCTGGCCTATGGCAGTAAGTTCCATAGAACCTGCCCCTCCATTCCAGCACGGGGCCATAGAACCAAGGGATGGACACTATGGATGTCCCTTTGTAGTTGGCCCATGATTGCAGACCTTCATCTGCCCCTGAGATCTGGTGAGTTAAGCAGGTCTCTGAGCCCCTGGGATTCCTGGTTTATAGTGATAGTTACAAGCAGTAGCCAGCCTGCTTTGGATTCCTCAGCCTTCAAGTCTCTCATGAGACCAACTCAAAACCTGCCCAAGGTGTGCCTGACAAATTCACATTCTTGTGATTCCCTTGTGAGCCGGCATTAACTAGTCTACCCCTTCTGGCCCCGAACCGTGGTCTGAGACGTCGATTTAGTGCTCAGATCCACATTGCACTCATGACAGATGCCCTTCTGATGACCCGGCCGGTGAGCTCCATGCCACAAAACTTGATCCTTATCTTGTACTGTGTCCCGCTCTGTAGGCAAAGGCCTTCAAGGAGGCTGCTCTCAAGACTTGTAGGACACATAGACATTGGAAGGCCATCAGGAGCCCACTGGAAAGTAGTCTGCCTAGAGCCACAGCATGAGGTCAAAGCAGGCCAGGTATTGGTCATGGGGCTCTAACTCTGGGCCTGGGCACCGTCTCTCAGCTCTTCGGCTTAGCACTTCAGCCACATCACCACTTCTGGTTTTCTGGTGGATCACTGGAGATCAGAGTCTCCTGGACATTCCTGCCCAGGCTGGCTTTGAATGGCAATCCACACATCTCAGCCTCCTGAGGAGCTAGGAGGGCCAGCATAAGCCACCCATGCCTGGATGATCTGGCCTTTCACCACAGTGGACTAAGAACTCCTGAAAGCTTTTCTTTGTTTTTAGGTGCCAGTACTGGGGCCTGAACTCAGGGTCTGACCTGTAGTCTCTTAACATTTTCTCTCAATGCGGACATTTTACAACTTGAGCCAGAGCTCCCTTTCTGGCTTTTGTTAGTTCATGGGCAATAAAGTCTCACTAACTTTCCTCCCCTGAGATGGCTTTGACCCATGATCTCTGATCTCAGTCTCCTGAGTAGCTAGGATTTACAGGGGGTGAACCACTGGTGGGATTGAGCTAGAAGCTTTTCTTAAGCAAGAGTTCTTCCCTGCATTTGCCCTGACTCCTCCATGCAAAGAGGGCCTGAGGGTCAGGAGCTGTGAAAAATAGGCTTCCAGCCACAGAAATTGGCTGGGGTCTTTGGTGAAAAGTCAAGCTAATCTTTCCCTGGGCCTCATTCTGGGACTCCACCCTCTGCCCTATCTGTGACTCAAGTACAAAACTTGACACAGGCTTCAGTGTTCCGCCAGACTTGTCTGAAGCCACAGAACCTTCATCCTATCCACACCACCTGCTCTACACCACACCTCAGGACCTTGGTCCATGCTGTACCTTGTGCCTGAGGCTCTCTGTTCTGTTCCACAACTTAGAACTCCTGTGGAATTTTGGCACTGATTATATCACTTCCTGGAGCAAGTGTTTCCTTCCCTCCTCCCTCTTTTTTTAAATACTGAGTTTCTAGAGGTGGAATTTGTGCAGGCTGACTGTCAAATTCTCTATCTTGGTATGTGTATGTGTGTGTGTCTGTGTGTGTGTATGGCATGTGCGTGTGTGCGTGTGCCAGTCCTCGGGTTTGAATTCAGGGCCTGGATGCTATCCCTAATCTTTTGTGCTCAAGACTAGCACTCTACTACTTCAACCACAGCTCTACTTCTGGATTTTTGGGAGTTGAATTGGAGAAAAGAGTCTCATATAGACTTTCCTGCTTGCATTTGGGATACTCAGATCTCAGTCTCCTGAGTAGCTAAGGTTACAGGGTGAGCCAACAGCACCTGCCTTCTACCCCTCTACCTGTTACCCATAACCTCGACCCTCTTTCTAAGTCCCAGTAGAAAATGTCTCACCATGCTCACCATTTTTTTTTTTACCAGTTTTGGGGCTTAAACTCAGGGTCTGGGCATGTGCCTGAGCTTCTTTTGCTCAAGGTTAGAACTTTTATTGCTTAAGCCACAGTGTCAATTTTGGCTTTTTCTGTTTCTGTGATAGGGAGGAATCAAACCAGGGCTTCATGTGTGCTAAGTAAGCACTCTACCAGTTAGCCACATTTGAAGCCCAAGGCTTACTTCTAACGGGACTTATGACGGTGGGATTTATTGGATTACTCCTTTTGGCACAGAAATGTCTGTCTATTTTCTATCTTTCCCAGGATTTGGGACCAGCCTGAGACTCGGCAATGAGGAATGATGAATGAGTGATGGCCACCAGGCCCCAGAAGCCTAGGCTCACATCCTACTGAGGGATAGAAGATATGGAGCCACAACCTTTGACAACTCCTACAGCCTAAGAATTGTGGTTTCCCATGATAATTGCCAGGACATCATTCAGCCGTTGTACACACCAGTTGCACACACCAGCCCAGGCAACGCCTTCCTGACTACAGTTCTTAAACTGTAGTGAAGGATTCTTGTTCAAGCTGCCTGCTCAGACTTAATATTCTCTGAGGGCTTGTTCCAGCTTGCCCAGGTTGGGGAGCTGGGCATGGGCAACCTGCTGAAGGCCCATCATCCAGGCCCTGTCCCTGAGCCCTTTTGCTCAAGGGTAGTGCTCTGCAACTTGAGCCACGGGGCCACTCAGGTTTTTTTTGTTATTATTTTGTTTTTATTTCCTGTGATCACTTAAGAAATATGAATATCGTGGTCTTTCCTACCCAGGCTGAATTCAAATTGGCATCTTAGCCTCCTGAGGAGCTAGGATTACAGGCAAGAGCCACTGACACCTGGCTTCCTTTTCTTCTTGTTGTTTGTATTTTTTGCGAGAATCTGAAATCTTCAAGGTGTCATTCCAATGCTTTGCATTCGAAGTAAACGTCCCAGGCCTGGAATTCAAATGCTAGGATGGCCACCCACAAATGGAGGGAGATCCTGACTAACTCATTCCTATTCATGTGAATGCTAATGGAATGTTATAAAAGTAATAATTAAATTTGCAGTTAATTCATAACTCTATTTTAGAATGCCACACAAATATTATTGCATTTACATCTTCCATTCTAGCACCATGGTTTGATTAAGGATATTGACTGATTATTTTATTAATGATTTTATAAGTATTAGAGGATGATACTTCATTAAATGTAAGCATAATTTAATAACTAATAATTTGTAAAAATATATAATTTAATAATATCCTCACATTCCCTCTGTTAGTGTACATATATATATATGTATGTATATATATTATGTATATAAATATAAATAAATAAATGGCACTACTGTGGCTTGATCACAGGTCCTCAGAACTTCCTAGCAGCTCAATTTTCTGGAGGCTGGTTGGCTAAGACTGTGACCCCATTTATGGATTGGGCATTGTAGGCTGTGAGTTGAAATCCCAGCATGGCCAATAATGTATTCATGGAGTAAGAAGCCAATTGTGACAAATTTTTTCCTTCACTGTTAAAGTCCTGGGTCTCAGTATATGTGATATGATGTAATAAAATCAATTTTTTATGTGTAATAATACTAAATAAATAAGGGTAATAAATGTCATATGGAATAAACCCATGTATGTGAATAGATCTCATATATGAGTATTATTTTTTCCAGAACTGGGACTTCAGTTCAGGCCCTTGGAACTTTTCTGAACTTCTTTTCTTCAAGAACGGTGATCTTCCTCTTCACCCACAGTGCCACAAAGTTACCCAGACCCTGAGTTTAAATGCCTGGCTTGCCAGTATAATGGTGCAAATTCCAAGCCAGGGCCTTATTATTATTATTGTTATTGTTATCAGTATTATTATTATTTGGTTTTAGGCCAAGTACTGGGCTTGAACTCAAGTCTTGGCATCTCTACCAAAGCAGATCCAGGGATCCTAGGTCCTGAGTTAAAATCTCAGGGCTTACAAAAATAAATAAAAAGGAAAAGGATAAAACTGAGAAGTTCAATCAGGTGGATTTACTTTTTTTGTCCTTTGTATTGTACCATCCTGGGTCTAAATACAATGCCCAGACAATGCACATGACCTTACATTGCTGATGTTTGGTGGGCTATTAGGGAAGCCAAGCCGAAATCAGCAACTTAGGCTTGAAGGTTGAATCCCGGGACTCCCACTAATGAATGGCTGGCGGGAGATTCTAAGAAATGCTCTCCAGGCTGGGAACGTGGCTCAGTGGTAGAGCGATTGCCTTGCATGCTAGAGGCCCTGGGTTCGATTCCTCAGCACCACATTAGCAAAAAGAAAACAGCCAGAAGTGGCTCTGTGGTTCAAGTGGTAGAGGGCTAGCCTTGAGCTGAAGAGCTGAGAGACAGCGACAAGGCCCAGAGCTCAGGCCCCACGACCGGACCCAAAAAAAAATAATTAAAAAAAATTAAAATTAAAATTAAAAAATAAACGCTTTCTAATAGGTATCTGTCCAAATAGAATGTTGTAAAAGTAACAATTACATAAGTAGTTAGTGTACGATTATATTATAAAATTATACACAACAATTATACTACATTGATTAATTCTCAATTAATACTTTATTATGTATTCAATCACGATACTTAAGAAAGGAAAGAATAATTTAATTGGCAATACTTGATAGAAATATATATGCAATTTCATAATTTACAGACATCTCTCATTAAATATATCTACATCTATCTATCTATCTATCTATCTATCTATCTATCTATCTATCTATCTATCTATCTATCTGTCTGTCTGTCTATATACCAATCTACACATTTATCTGTTTATACACTTGTCACTACTGGGGCTCAGTGGTAGAGTGCTCGCCTAGTAAGTTTGAAGCCCTTTGTTCGATTCCTCACTACCATGTGCATAGAAAAATCCAGAAGTTGTGCTGTAGCTCCAACACTTGAGCACTAGTTTTGAGCATAAAGGCTTAGGAAATGTGTCTAGACCCTTACTCAAGACCCAGGACTGACACCAAAACAAAAAAAAAAAAAAGGAAAAGATAGAATGTTCTGACTGCAACTATATAAGGATAGGGCTGCAAATACCTCATCACAGAACAAGCTGGGAGTCTAGTGCTGACATTTGCTATCTAACCTGAATTAGCCAGAGGTAAACCCTGCAACCCAGTTCCACAGATTAGATGCTGCTGGCTTGCTCACCCTGTCATCCAAGATACTCGGAGGCTGAGATCTGACACTGGTGCGTTTAAAACCCAGCCCTGGCAGGAAGTCTGCGAAACTCTGAGCTGTGGCTTAAAATGGTAGAGTTCTAGCTTGATCAAAAAACCTTAGGACAGTACCCCTAACATTTCAGTGCAATCCCCGGGGCTGACTCCCCCCCCAAAAAAACTCACCCCTCTAAAATCTAAATTTGGCCTGTTTGTGGCATGTTTCTGAAAGAATGGTGATACTGATGAAAGCACCCTAATTCTAATGACATTATGTGGGTTACAGCTATGTGATGAGTCTTTCATGAGTTGTGTGCTGAGTCCTTCATGGGGTGCATTTTTTTCATTTTTTTATCTGGTTCTTATAAGAGCTCCAAAAGTAAGATGATTGTGCAGATGAGAAACTTGTGGCTCAGATAGGTCCTCATGTGAGTGCCAAAATTATGTATGTACCTACCTAGTGAGTTGTCTCCTGCAGACAATTGTTTTGGTTTATGTTTCTTGATTATGAACCTTGAACTCAGGGCTTATCCACTAACACTTACCAGTGGGGATCATGGATAACGCCCTACCATGTGGAGCCAAGGACCCCCTTGCAACAAAGTGTTACAATCTAGGCATGTAGTAGCTGAGGTCTGTCATCCTGCCTACTCAGGAAGCTGAGATAAATGATATGAGTTCAAAACTATACCAGAGACAAAAGGTCCCATGAGACTATTATCTCATATTCACCACTTAGAAACTTCAAGTGGAAGCTCGTCGCTGCTGACTTGTGCCTGTCATCCTAGGTACTCAGGACGCTGAGAGCTGAGGATCACGGTCCAAAGCCAGCCTGGGCAGGAAATTCTTTGAGACGCTTCTCTCCAGTGACCCACCAAAAACCTCAAGGGGTGCTGTTGCTCAAGTGGTAGAGAGATTGGCTTTAGCTAAAGAGCTCAAGGACAGCACCAGGCCTAGACTTAAATTCCTCCAACTTCCAACAAAAGAAAGAAAGAAACCTGAAGTAGAATGCTGGGAAAGTGTCTTAGGAGTAGAGTGCTTTGCATGTATGAATCCCTGGGTTTGATTCCTTGGTACTACATCACTAGAAAAAAGCCTGATTGGATGTGTGCCTCAAGTGGTAGAGTGCTATCCTTGTACAGGAGAAACTCAGGTACAGTGTTCAGGTCCTGAGTTGAAGCTCCAGGACAAGTATATGAACACACATACATGCACACACACAGATACCAGAAGATAAGCTTTGACACCAAATGATAAAGAACTGAGCTTGTGCTCTGCGCTCATGGTCAGTACCCAGGTCCTGTGTTCAACACAGCCACCCAGGGCCCAACTCGGAGAGGTCAAAGTTTCAAAATCTGATGAGTTTCACCAGCCCTAGACGACAGGAAGCATAGTGAAATTACACATGTGCTTTGATTTAGCAAGCTTCTGGAAACCCATGGGGGCATCATTGCCAATAATGAATCATTTCATTAGGTTCAGTGCCGCGGACCGGCTCTGCCAGGACGACGGACGACACCTAGTGGAGGTAACAGGAACAGGTGGAGAAATGGCAAACAGACAACTCACACACAAGAGGAGTGAAAGCTAGTTGCGATTTATTGCAGAGGATAACAAATTTTTATAGAAAAAGGTCTCCATGAGAAAGGGCAAAAGATTACACAATCTTGCTGCAAGGCTTAGTTCTTGGGTGGTCACCAGCTGGTAGCCTGATCTTGTTTTATGGATGACGAGCTATGACCATAGGCAATTGTTCCGGGCTTTGCCTCTATTTTTAAGAAATACAATTGGTTTCTAGATGTTTATCACCTATTAAACATTAACCAGAGCATATGGGCAAGGTGGTGGACAGAAAGGCATGAACGCTAGTACTTTATTGTTACTTTAGTTTTGTACTTTATGGGTTTCAAATCTTTTCTAAGCAATTGTGTTTCTTTGCCATTCTTTAGAGGGTCCCCAATTTGTGGCCAAAAATCATGATATTCAGTATACTTAGTTAAATCTGGCCATATATCAAATTTAGGCTCATAGTGTCTTCTCTGTAAGCCTTTCACACCACACTAAAGCTACCAGCACAACTATGTTTATTGCAGAACTATTTACTATACTAAGATATGGAACCAACCCGGATGCCCCTCAGTAGATGAATGGATCAAGAAAATGTGGTATAGATACACAGTGGAATTCTATGCCTCCATCAGAAAGAATGACATTGCCCCATTTGTTAGGAAATGGAAAAACTTGGAAAAAATTATATTAAGCGAAGTAAGCCAGGCCCAAAGAAACATAGGTCCCATGGTTTCCCTCATTTGCAATATCTAGTATATGTATGAGTCAAGTGCAAAAGTTCAGATAATGTGATGTCAGGAAAATGAACCCTTAGATATGTATTTTAATGTTTTTTTCTTTCATTCATGTGTTTCTAACGCATTTATAAGATTATCTCTTTGTTGCTTTGTATGTCCCTCCCCCACAGTATAACCCCTGCTTTCACTATATTTGATGTCAGTATAACTTTTGGAGGAGATGGGGAAAAACCAGTTGTTTAAGGATACAGGTGGACCTGTTGCAACAATGAGAAGTACAAGTTGTCATGTCCAAAACGAGCTTTACAACGTCGGTGCGGGGGGGGGGGGAAGGGGGAAGGAGGAGGAAGGAGAAGGATTGGGATTGGGGGGGAGGGGGGAGGCTGGGAAGGGATGTGAAGGGTAAACCAAAGGAGGAAGCTGCAATGCTTGGTAAGAAATGTACGCATTATCCTGCCCATGTAATTGTAACCCCTCTGTACAGTACGTTCACAAATAAAATAAAATTAAATTAAAAAAAAGAAAAAAAATTATATTAAGTAAAGTAAGCCAGGCCCAAAGAAACCTAGGTCCCATGGTTTCCCTTATTTGCAATATCTAGTATATGTCTGAGTCAAGCAGAAATGGTCAAATAAGGTATTGTTAGGGAAATGAACCCTAAGATATGTATTCAACTGTTTTATTCTTTCATGTGATGGTTTCTAACACATTTATAAGATTATTTCTTCGTTGCTTTGTATGTCCCTCCCCCACAGTATAACCCCTGCTTTCACTGTATTGATCTCAGTATAATTTGTGGAGGGGAAGCGGAAAAACAAATCATTTAAATAGGGATACATGTGGACCGATTGCAACAATGAGATGTACAAGTCGTTATGTCGAAAACGAAATTTACCACTTTGGTGCGGGGAGGGGGGGAAAGGGGAGCCGGGAGGATTTGGTGGGGGGGCAAGGGGAGGATGGGAAGGGGAAACAAAGGAGGAGGCTACAATGCTTGATAAGAAATGTACTCATTATCTTGCCCATGTAATTGTAACCCCTCTGTACAGTATTTTCAAAAGAAAAAAAAATATGACAGGTAAAGTTTAATTGTTCAAAACTTTTAATAACTTAGCCTATTAACAAAATTTAAACATGCTTCGGAAAATAGGCTTTCATGCAAAGAAATCCATGGAGACTTAGCTGAGAGGGAGCAATGTGGGTGAAGATGGCTCCTTTTCACTGTAAACAAACAAATCTCAAAAGCCTTGCTATAAATATTGTAGGTTCCCTTGAGAATTGTCCTTACCCAGGAAATACACTCTCACTGTGTGAAACAGGGTTCTAAGGGAATTTATTTTTATTTTTTTTAATATAATTTTCTTCAGTGTATTTTTGGGTTTTTTTGTTTTATTTTTTTAAATTTTATTTTATTTTATTTGTGAACATACTGTACAGAGGGGTTACAATTACATGGGCAGGATAATGCGTACATTTCTTACCAAGCATTGCAGCCTCCTCCTTTGGTTTACCCTTCACATCCCTTCCCAGCCTCCCCCCTCCCCCCCAATCTCAATCCTTCTCCTTTCCCCCCTTCCCCCCTCCCCCCCGCACCGACGTTGTAAAGCTCATTTTGGACATGTCAACTTGTACTTCTCATTGTTGCAACAGGTCCACCTGTATCCTTAAACAACTGGTTTTTCCCCATCTCCTCCACAAGTTATAGTGACATCAAATGTAGTGAAAGCAGGGGTTATACTGTAGGGGAGGGATAGGGGAGGGACATACAAAGCAATAAAGAGATAATCTTATAAATGCGTGAGAAACACATGCATGAAAGAAAAAAAAACATTAAAATACATATCTAAGGGTTCATTTTCCTGACATCACATTATCTGACCTTTTCCGCTTGACCCTCATACATATACTAGATATTGCAAATAAGGGAAACCATGGGACCTATGTTTCTTTGGGCCTGGCTTACTTCACTTAATATAATTTTTTCTAAGTTTTTCCATTTTCTAACAAATGGGGCAATGTCATTCTTTCTGATGGAGGCATAGAATTCCATTGTGTATATATACCACATTTTCTTGATCCATTCATCTACTGAGGGGCATCTGGGTTGGTTCCATATCTTAGCTATGGTAAATAATGCTGCAATAAACGTTGTTGTGCTGGTAGCTTTAGTGTGGTCTTGTTTGTAAACATTTGGGTAAATGCCCAAAAGTGGGATTACTGGGTCATAGGGGAGTTCTAAGTGAAGTCTTTTGAGGAACCTCAATACTGCTTTCCAAAGTGGTTGAACAAGTTTACATTCCCACCAACAATGAAGTAAGGTTCCCTTCTGTCCACATCCCCTCCAGCATCTGTTGTTGTTAGAGTTCTTGATTTTTGCCGTTCTAACTGGGGTGAGGTGATATCTCAATGTTGTTTTGATTTGCATTTCATTTATGGCTAGGGATGTTGAACATTTCTTCATGTGTCTATTGGCCATCCTTCTTTCTTCTTCAGAGAAGCTTTTCTTTAAGTCTTTCGCCCACTTATTTATTGGGCAGTTGTTTCTTTGAGGATTTGTTGTTGGGGGGGTTAATTTTTTGAGTTCCAAGTATATTTTAGATAATCTTAACAGGCCCATATCAAGCACTGAAATAGAAACAGCAATAAGAGACCTCCCAGCTAAGAAAAGTACAGGACCAGATGGTTTTACAGCGGAATTTTACAAGGCCTTCAAAGTAGAGCTCACACCAATACTCCTCCAACTCTTCAATGAAATTGAAAGAGAAAGCTCACTACCGAACACATTCTATGAAGCTATCATAACCCTCATCCCAAAACCAGGCAGGGACACATCAAAGAAAGAGAACTATAGACCCATTTCTTTGATGAATATTGATGTAAAACTTCTCAACAAAATTTTGGCCAATCGACTTCAACAATTCATCCAAAAAATCATACACCACGATCAAACAGGATTCATTTCAGGGATGCAAAGCTGGTTCAATATACGCAAATCAATTAATATTGTTCATCACATCAAGAGGAGCAAGAATAAGAACCACATGGTTATCTCAATAGATGCAGAAAAAGCATTCGACAAGATCCAACACCCCTTCATGATGAAGGTTTTGGAAAAATTAGGAATCCATGGAACATTCCTCAATACAATAAGGGCTGTATATGACAAACCTACAGCCAGCATTATACTCAATGGTGAAAAACTAAAGCCATTTCCTCTTAACTCAGGAACAAGACAAGGATGCCCGCTCTCTCCACTTCTCTTCAATGTAGTATTAGAATGCCTAGCTACAGCAATAACACAAGATGCAGACATAAAGGGGATCCAAATAGGGAAAGAAGAAATAAAACTCTCCCTTTTTGCAGATGACATGATCTTGTATTTAAAGAATCCCATAGACTCCACTACCAAATTACTTAAGCTGATTCAAAACTTTGGCAAAGTAGCAGGTTATAAAATTAACCCCCCAAAATCCATGGCTTTTCTGTATGACAACAATGAGAAAAGTGTGGCTGAAATTAGGAAAGCAACTCCATTTGTAATAGCCGCACAAAAAATAAAATCCTAGGAATTAACTTAACTAAAGAAGTGAAGGATCTCTATGATGAAAACTTTAAAATCTTGAAAAAGGAAATCAACACAGAAGTAAAAAAATGGCAAAGCCTCCCATGCTCCTGGATTGGAAAGATTAACATCATGAAAATGGCAATACTTCCCAAGGCTATCTACAAATTAAATGCAATACCTATCAAAATTCCAACCTCATTCTTCAAGGAAATAGAAGAGGCAATCCAAAAATTCATATGGAACAATAAAAGACCCCGAATAGCAAAAACGCTCCTCAACGGAAAGAACACTGCTGGAGGAATATCAATACCAAATTTCAAACTCTACTATAAAGCCATAGTAATAAAAACAGCCTGGTATTGGCATAAGAACAGACCTCAGGACCAATGGAATAGAATTGAAAACCCAGAAATGAACCTACAGACCTATAGACATCTAATCTTCGATAAGGGAGCTAAAACAATAGAATGGAAGAAAGACAGCCTCTTCAGTAAATGGTGCTGGCAAATTTGGTTAACTACATGTAGAAAACTAAAGCTAGATCCTTATATATCACCCTGCACCAGAATCAACTCCAAATGAATCAAAGACCTCGGAGTCAAAGCAGACACTCTGAAAACATTACAGGATGGAATAGGAGAAACCCTAGGTCTCCTTGGCTCAGGCAGAAATTTTTTTGAATAGAGACCTGAAAACACAACAAATCAAAGAAAGGTTGGACAAATGGGATTGCATAAAGTTGCAGAGCTTCTGCAGGGCAAATGACATAGCTAGCAAGATCAATAGAAAGCCCACGGATTGGGAGAAAATCTAATGGAATTTAAATTCGAAGTTCTTAAAAAAATAAGACATCAAAATTTGTGAATTGACCTTTGATTACCAAAGAGTAATTCTCTGAAAAAGATAATTTGGGTCAAAATATTTAGGGAGAAAGTGCCCTCCACAATGAAAGAAGGTATTGGCTTTACACTTTTCTTTTTGCAATACACTCCACAATGTCTTTGCACGTGAAGCATTGAAACACAGAAAAACATCAGATTGGATACTTCAAACCAATGATTTCACATTTCTAAGTAGCTCACAAAATATAATATCCTTATTAACATGAGATAGTGAAGACTTCCCTCATTACATAAGCCAAAAAGTTTTGGGATCAGAAAAGAATTGAGCAGGGCTGGGAAGGTGGCTCAGTGGAAGAGTGCTTGCCTTGCATGCATGAGGCCCTGGGTTCAATTCCTCAGCACCAAATAAGTAAAAAGATAAAAAAAACCGTAAGTGGTGCTGTGGCTAGAATGCTAGCCTTGAGCTGAAGAGCTAAGGGACAGTGCCCAGGCCCAGAGTTCAGGCTCCACGACCAGAACACCCCCCCAAAAAAGGAAAAAAATTGAGCAAATTGAAAAGTTAAGAAAAGGCTTTCTTAGAAGCCCTAGCTAAGCATATTGGCTTCAGCAGTGGAATGATCCAAAACTTTTTTTATATAGATTGTGTTAATATTTTTGGTACCTAAAGTGATTTTACAGAGCCTATTTGGCTCACTACAATTCAGAACAGATTGAATGAAGACATGAAAATAAATTCCACATCCAAATAAAAGAGTTTAAAAAGAGAAACCATGAAGATGTAGTAGTGTGGTCGGCATTATAGTTCTTCAGCTTCACTAGACTTGAAGTCAAGAAGCTGTGATAAGTTGAAAATCAGGCAAGAGCTAAGTGGAGGACATCGAAATAGGACAAAGAAGTATTGTCCATTGTAAGAGACACTGTCATACAAGGTATAGGTGATTTAAGTCTGGTATTCTTCATGCACCTTGTTGAGCAAATGCAAAACCAAGAGAAAAATAATCTACTGAAATAATTTTACAAAGAATAACTTCACTATTTCTGATATGGTACCTAAGGAGAGTAGTAAGAGAGAAGATAAAAGTGGTTTATACTTCAGTTTCCTTTAAGCATCTTGTTAGCAAAATATATCTTTGAGTTTAGAAGTGATTGAACCAAAATTGGTGGAGTACTTTTATGTGGGCACTTTAGACACAGGAAGACTTTAAAGGTAAAAGAAAAAAGAAAAACGAATAGCTAAATATTTGTGATGTCAGCTTCTTGGACTGGTTTTTGGAGACAAAGTTTTACATTAAAGTTTGTCCTCATTAACATACATGTTGGGTTTAGTGGCAACCAAATAGAAGGGTGAAGTTTAATGGACTTGCTTGGACAAGTAAACAGCATGATAGAAAAAAATGGCAAATAATATTTAGTGAATTACTTTGACCAATTACTTGCCAGAACAAAGAAGGAAAGATATAACTCAAAATGACTTGACTTAAAAATATGGAAAAAGAGTAGTGAAGAGAGATGAGATAAAACATAGAGGACTGTTTTGTCTCCAGTGGAGTAATGGGTTCTTGATCTTGTTTATTCCATTCTATCTTCACAAGCTATCATGTGTGTCTAAGGACTGGAGTACCCAGTTCAGACAAAGAAAACTCACAGCAGAAAATATTTGCAGCAGATATAGGTGATTTATAACCTTAGACAATCTATTTTAATCTGTTCAAAATACTCCCCTACCCCAAACTGCCCTTTTGAACAGCCTTGATTGCTTTTCCCAAGACTGCCCTTCATTAACTATTTAAATTTTTTTTAATTTAATTTTATTTCATTTGAAAACATACTATACAGAGGGGTTACAATTACATGGGCAGGATAATGCATACATTTCTTACCAAGCATTGCAGCCTCCTCCTTTGTTTACCCTTCACCTCCCTTCCCAGCCTCCCCCCTCCCCCCCACTCAATCATACCCCCCCACACACCGACATTGTAAAGCTGGTTTTGACATGATTTAAAATTTTGAGAGGTCATATTCATACTCTCTAGATATTGCTGTTTGGTTGTGATTTTTGTGTGTTTTTGTTTGTTGTTGTGTTTTTTAACTGAATTTCAGAAGCTTGTGCAAGTGTGTTACAATTAAATATGTCCATCTAATTGTCCAATGCTCCTGGATCAGAGTCACTCCTTCTATCATTCTCAAATAACTCCTTCTCCAAGATGTATTTCAGATTTAGTATTTCCTTTATCACATGTGTACATTGAGTATTCTAGCTTGACTTGCCCCTTGTTCCATTTTTCATTCATTCTATATCTTTACAATTATTCCTCTCTGGTTTCAACTTCCGGATATTCATTCTGTTAAACTGTCTGTTAATATTTTGAAAGGTTTATATACATACCATGGAGTTTCAATCCTGCATATAATAGAACTGATGTCAGCTTATATTGCCATAATTCATTCATCTGCAATAACAACTTGCAAGACTGGAGACGTGAAGCACCTAGACATGATTTTATTCTCATCCATTTGGAAGATTAATCTTTAGTAAACAAGAAAGATTAAAAATGGCATAGAATATATTCCTACCAGTTTTTATAAATGGCTTTGTTCAATGGTTTGGGATTATTATATTTTACATGGGATAATATTTTCTATTTCCCACAAGTTTTGCAAAAAGAAGAAAACTACAATTTACTACTATAGAGGAATATGATGGAAATAAAAGACAGATTTTATGTTCGTCACATCTCTGATGAGTACCCATATTCAAGACTTAAAATCATATTTCTTACTATGTTAGACAGATAGGGAAAAACATAAAACAACATATGATAAGGCAACTATTCGTGACTTTTTAAAATGTACCTTATATGATGAAATTTACTTTATTAACTAATATTTGGGTTTGAAATATGGGTGGCTGATCTATTTAACACATTTCTGGAAGGCACCTACTGAACAAGACAAATGGTGGGGGGTATTATTTCTACACTGTAATGAATGGTTGAACCGGTTTGGCATTAGTGCTGGGTAAATAAATCAACTCTATTGTAATTTGCTCCCTACACATGAAAAACTTGTAATGTCACTAAGTATCATCTACTTGTCAAATGTTATTTTGGTGAATGAGTTTAAAAAGTTTATTTGAAAAGTAATATACTTTCAGGAGATTAAATGTAGGTTATCATTGGTTTGAGAATGACAACATGTTTATACTACAGAACCATGTTTTACTGAAGTACCAATGTTTTGAAGCACTAATGATCTTCTCAATTATTGTTTTATTGAATTATATTTGACTTCTAAGTCGTTTACCTAGCCTTGGTAGACCAATTATGGATCTATTGTTCCAGTAAATATTTTTTGGCCTACTTACTCTGGACTGAAATTTTTCAGTAATCATTAGAGGAGGGGTATTAAAAATAATCTTGTGATATTTGTGATCTTGTTCACTCATATGGGCTGATCATTTGTAAATTGAAATTTTGAATTACTGTACTTTTTCTCAGATTTTGTGATATCTTTCATTTTACGTTATCTTGCACTTCACAATTGCTTACTGCTACTGTCTGTGTCTTAAGGAATTGGGGCCTGAAATATTATAGGAAATGAGAAATTGAGATGGGTTTTCAATTACTTTTGTTGGCATGTTGCATGGGCTTAGGTGAAAAGTCTTGCCCTTGCTATCTGATGATACGGATAACTGGGACCTGGGATCCTAGGACCTGTGGGTTCTGCAGAAGAATAATACCTTTTAGATATAATATCAGCAAAATTTGGGTATAATCAGTAGGAATGCTTCAGAAATATGTAGAAAAACAGTTTGGGACCAGCGAGTTAAAATAATAAAGAGAGCACCAGAGTAAAATCCCTTATAGATTAGAGGAAAACAACAATGTTCTTTACCATGTGAATTCAAAAGACCAAGAACACTTAGAACGTATCACACGTTTATACCAAAGACACTGCATTGATAGTTTTTATATCCTAATATATATTCTAAGCCTATTTATTTATATTTCAATCTATTTATTTGCCGCAAACCAAGTGCTAGAAAATACAGCTACTATCTTCAACCAAGTGCTGTTTGCTAAGAAAACACAGCTACTACCTTCGATAAGGGCTGTTAAGCCTTGGAGCCTATTGATACCCTGTTTGACAGCATTGCTTGGCGCCACCTCTTTCCATAAGAACCATTAAGCCTTACAATTTACCGATGTCCTGTTTGACAACATTGTTTGGCACCTTCTGAAGATTCCCCACCTATGACCTTTTGCAAGATATACTTTGCAGTTTTGGTGCTTAGCAACCCTAATGACCTGTTGATGCTAATTACCCTGCTCAGGGTGCTATATATACTGCTCCGTCAAAAATAACGTTTGAGACCTTGATCAGAACCCTGTCTTGGTCTCCTTCTTCATGTCTGGTTTGTCTCTCATTCAGGTCAGTTCCTCTTCGAGGTCTTGTTGACCAATCCTGCAGGCCGGGGCATTTATTGACATAAATATCAATTTATTTGTGAAATTATCAATTAAATTTAGTAATATTCACTGTGTGAAATATAAAATCAGCACGTATAAATATAAATGTATAACTATATATAATATAAGAAAATGTTTTGCATTGTTCTGTTATGGTTAGGGTATCAAAAGCAACTCTGTTTTAAAGTATTATTTCATTATCTCTACCTCAGTGTTTGGTAGAGTTAGCCCTAATGCTTTACCATTTGTGGATGTACAGCCTAGAGGCAAGAGGAAATACTGTGATTAAACACTACCAGTTTAAGTCCTAATATCAAGGAGAAACATATGAACTTCTCCCGGAGCTATGGAAATATTTGGTGATAGAAAGTCAGTAGTGTGAGTTCCTGCCTGGTTGGATGGTAGGCAGGCCAGGACACTAGGTAATCATGCATATGAACAATTATTTCATCTTCTTGATTTTAGCTACTTTTTAAATGGTAGGTATAATAAACAATTACATTTTGATGAAATACCTTCTAGTCTGAACAGTTCTGTCTAAACTGTTCATCTCTCTATGATCCCTTGTAACATTTTAGTTTTGTTCCATTAAGACAATCTACGCTGTCAGAGTAAAATATATGGTTGGTTTATTCCTACATGGAAGAAAGGTAAAGGGTCAGGTAGACATTTGTGACAGTAAGACCTCATTTGGGAAATTTTAAGCTGCAGAAATTTAGAAGTAGCTCTTAAGCGAGTCTTATATTGAATCCATTAGCTCAACAAAGGTAACTCAGTTGATATATAAGTACTTGAAAAGCCATCACCTTTATTTTTTTGGGGGGGTCCGGTCGTGGGGCTTCAACTCTGTGTCTGGGCGGTGTCCCTCAGCTCTTCAGCTCAAGGCTAGCGCTCTACCACTTGAGCCACAGTGCCACGTGCCCCAAGCCCTAAATTATCCTGATTAATTTTCACATAGAATCTGGCTTCTTACTTGTGTATGATCGTGAGCGCTGTCCATTTGATGTTATTCTTCCTGGAAATTAGAATAACAGGTGTCCAGTCTGGGCTTTATCCACTAGCCTCAAAACAGTAGACTCCAATATAGTCAGAATTTTCATAATCTTATCACACCTGATTTTTAAAAAATCATTGCATTTCTTGCAGTTCTTGAATACTGAATTAATTTGTGTTTTCTTGGGTTGTTTTGTTTCATTTGAATGTATGTGTTGACTTATTCCTCACTTTTCCTTTCCTTTCACTCACGTTCTTACCTAAAGTGCTGAGAAACCAATTCTTCTTTCTCAAGATAGTCAAGGTGAACATTATTTAGTCCAAAGCAATTTAAGTAATATTTAAACATCTTCATATCTATGAATGGTAAACGAATGCTAAGCGCTGAGAAGGGTCTTTTTATTTTCACAGCCGTCTTTGGCATACACAGACAGATCATGAATTATATGAAGATAATAAAACTACAGATGCTTGCCAGGAGGAGAAAAACCTATTACTAATTGTTTGATAGAGGCTTCCCTTGTTGTGAAAGATATATGCTGTTTGATGCAGGATTTCACAAAATCATATTGCTAGGAAGAACCTAAACAATCTCCTAACACTACAGAGTTGAGGGAGATGAATTGACCTCCTGCATAATTTACTTTTGGTTCAAATAAAATCAGGCTTCCAAAAAGAGAGTAGACTTTAGAGAAACATGATGAGTTGTATGTAAATAGGTGCCTATCTGATTTTGTCAATTGGTGAACTAATACAGGGAAAGTACAGCAAGGTAAAAATATAAAGAACTCTGTATTGAAATACTCATTTGTGTGTGTGTGTGTGTGTGTGTGTGTGTGTGTGTGTGTGTGTGTGTTTACACGTGCCTGTACACACACGTGCATGTGCATGTGCTCATGCATACATTCATCATTCCTGAGGCTTGATAGTTCCTGGGCACTATCCCTAAGCTTCTGTGCTCAAGGATAATGTCTACCATTTTGAACAGTGGTCTTCAGATCTCAGCCTCCTGAATAGGTAGCTAAGCTGATTCAGCCTCTGAGTAGCTAGTTAAATACTTCTTGTCCTCTATGGTTCATTGCTCTTTTATTCGTTTCTGAGGTAGTCACAAGCCTAAGTCATATTATGTCTAATTGCTTTAAAAATACTATTACTGCTTGGCAGCAGGGGCTCCAATCTGTACTCTTAACTACTTAGGAAGCTTGAGAACAGTAACCAAGCCAAATTTTAGTGGACTTCCTTCTCAATCTATAGCTGGGTGCATTGGATCATTTCCACCATCTTGCACTATCTAGAGACTAAAATTAGAAGGATTGCAGGATCAAGGCCAGCCAAGGTAGGAATCTAGAAAGTTGGTGTGCAACTCTAATGCCATTGATGATGGGAAGGCTAAAAGTCAGATCAGGTGCATGTCTTGTGGAAAGGGAACCCCTATCCTAAAATTAACCACTGATAGGACACCAGCCTAGCAAGAACAATACCCCAAGTTGAAATTCCCACAATTTCCCACAACCAAAATAGGTATATATATTAACATCCAAAAACATATTACAATCTGTTGTTTGCTCTAATATAATCTTTATGTGATTATCATATGATGTGAAAGAATAGTTTCTTCATTAACTTATGATATATTTTAAAAGACCTAGAAAATTCTTTCTCACGTATTAAGTGAAAACAAATGGCAAATTACCTCATTCCTTACATATCTGGCTACCAGTAAAAATTCATCTAATGATTATTATAGTAGTATATTCTGATTTTTTACTTTACTTTGTAACAGTTTTTCAACTTTTGGCTTCTCTGATGAATTTTAAGTATTCAAATAGTATCAACAAAGTATATTCCTCGGGTACTTGGGGCAGTTTTTTACAAGGTTTTTAACTGATGGCTTCTAAGAATTCTTAATTGGTATATTATTTGGTTTATTTTTAATTTCAATTTAATTTCATTGTAAATGTAATGTACAGAGGGGTTACAGTTACATAAGTAAGGTAATGAGTACATTTTTTATGGAAAGTACATTGTTATCCCCTCCATCGATTTTTTTTTTGTAAACTCAAACAACTACTGATGTTTTTGCTGTTACTATTGATCAATGGGTACTTTTGCTTTCTTTGTTCATGCATTTTTTATTATAAAATTGATATACGGTGGGTTTACAATTACTTAAGTCAACTAAAGAGTACACTTCACTTTATTTTCTAAATTTCAAATTTTGAACTTAATTATTTTCTTTTGTTTTTTGGGGGGGTAATTCTTTTTTCAGAGTTGTAGGATTAGTTAATTTAATTTTGCATGATTTTTACACATGTAAATTATTCCGATACATATATTTTGCTTTAAAAATATTTAACATGTGAATTTCTAAGATTATTTTCTTAATTTTTATATGGTTGGTGAATTTAAATAAATTTATTTTCTTAAAGTTCTAAACATATTTTTCCAGTTAACAAATACTTACTGTATTTTCAAGAAGCACAAACTTCATTAAGAAAGGCTTCATTACCTGTTCACTTTTTTTGTAAATATTTGTACTTAAATTTAAAAAAAAAGTTTAATCTGGGCAGGGTGATTTGTGGCTTCCATTTTCTAGCTATGGTAGGAACTGCAAGTAGTGTTTGTAAATAGGGAGATCCTGAGAAACTATGAGACCTTAGTACAAAAATATCCAGAGTGGGGCTGGTAAGGTGGCTCAGTGGTAGAGTTCTTGCCTTGCATGCATGAAGTCCTGGGATCGTTTCCTCAGCACCACATAAGAAAAAAGAAAGAAGCTTAAATGGCACTGTGGCTCAAGTGGTAGAACACTAGCCTTGAGCTGAAGAGCTGAGGGACAGCGCAAAAGCCCTGAGTTCAGGCCCCACGACAGGACCCCCCCAAAAAATATCCAGAGTGAAATGAATAGAGATATAGCCATCCCTAGCGTGATATAGAGCACCTGGTTATCATATTCTAAATCTTGAGTTAAAACTCCAAGAACATCAATCTTTTGTAAAAAATAAAAGGATACATGTTTCAAAATGTTTATTGTATGAAACTCTTTGCAAAGGTTCTCATGTCTTCTATTTCTTAATTTTCAATATACTTAATCTATAAGAATCCAAGTATATCGTGACTATTTTATTTCTACTTAATTTAAAATAGTACAAGCAATATTAACCTATTTTTACTATTTGTGATAATTTACTCTGTTAATATAATATCAATATTCCAAATGTGTGTATGTGTTGTGTGTGTGTGTGTGTTTATGTGGTATGTGTGTGTGTGTTTGCTTTGTGTGTACTTTGTAATGCTTGGGTGAACACTCGACTGATTTACATATGCTGGGCCAAGTTTTTAACCACTAAACTATACTGTCTAGTTATAATGTAAATATTGTTTTAAATTATGACTTTTAAATTTTCATTCTTAGTATGTTTTTTTTCAAAATTATATATGATAAAATGTGATCCATATTCTATACATGATAGCAATTTTTATTATTATTTTATTGTTTTTTTGAATATTTCCACTGCTTTTCTACTTCCAACCTCTTGTGTTTGTTATTGATAAAGGTTTTATTTTGATTCTTTTCTCTCTTCATTCTTTTTGACTTTAGAGTTTATCTATTCTTTCGTTTATTTCTTTAGAAATTAGTGATCATATTCCTCTTACAATTTCTTTACATTGTAACAGGTCTATACAATGCTTTATTTTCTATTTTATTTTTTCCCATCTTCTCTGACTCTTAGTCCACACTATTAGGTGGAATAAAAAGAAACTTGATTCAGAATACTTTGATTATTTGCCTCCTTCTCTTCTCTGAATTCTTTCTGTTCTTTGAAACACAATAACAATTACATATATCGCCTATGTGGTCCATCATTCTATTCTATCCCCCCTCACTCTCCTCTGTAGTACAACTCAAGTCGTTATCGTTCAACTTTATTATGCTATAGTGTTAACTAAATCTTAACTCATTTCTAAATTAATTTTAGATTGCTTCAAGCATTTTCTAAAGACATTTTTCTATACATAATATCTGGGGTCTTGTGTTTTCACAAGGTGCAAAGTATGAGTGACTATCAAACATCTAGATATCTCTGTAGAATATTGGTCCACCTGTTCAATAAACTCGTATGTAAATTCAAGGAATACAGGTCAGTCAGAACAATTGTGTAAAATGGTGTAGCTTGAGCCTTCATACTAGATTTGAAACTTATTACCATGTTTAGTAGTGAAAGAAAAGCCACATAGAAGAATGTAACAGATTTATCAAAAATAAATTCTTAGTTTTATTGTCAATAGATTTTGAAGAGGATGCCAAGACTTTATGAAATAAAAATAGAATCTTAAATGGATGAATTGGCACTATTGCCTCTCTAGATTTAAAATGTTCTTAGTCTACTACATCAAACCTTATACAAAAATTTAAAATAAAAAATGATTATCAAACTAAATGTGAGATGTAAAAACCTATAAAACATAAATGTACAAATTCATGACATTGGATCAGTAAAGGTTTCTAAAAATTTGACATGTAAAGCATTAGAGACTAAAAACAATCACGAATTAACTGGTTAATATCAAATAATAACCTTTCATAATTCTATGAAAGTAATGATAATATATCCAACAGATAGAGGACACATATTTGTTAATGCTACAATGTTAATGCTACAATGATCCTGAGTCTTAAGCACATTCATATCTTCTAATTCTATATAAAATTTTTCCTGAACAGGATATTTCTTAAAGAACGTATGTAAATTGGTAGTTAATAGGAGAAGCATATGAAATAAGCTCCTCTTTAGTATCTAAGAAAAAAGAAAAAGAAAACTCACTAGTATGACCATAAATATCAAAAGATAACACAAAATATAGTAATGCATTTGTGGAGAAATTGATATACTCCACATAGCACAATGATTTGTATAATACTGCAATCATTTTAGCAAGCAAGTTTTCAAGTCTTCATAAGGTTAAAAAGAATTGTATATTATTCAGACATTACACTTCTATGTATATATTAAAGAGAATTAAAAAAAATGTTTGGACAGGGAATGTAGTTCATTGACAGTGCACTTGAATATTATGTGTGAGACCCTGGAAAAAATCCCCCAAAACAAATTTGAAAAGACACACTATAGAGGATTTATGCTGGACAAATTCCTGTAACTGAATTTTATATCTATTTTAATGTCTGTTCTG
Organism: Dipodomys spectabilis; assembly: GCF_019054845.1. Taxonomy (NCBI): domain Eukaryota; kingdom Metazoa; phylum Chordata; class Mammalia; order Rodentia; family Heteromyidae; genus Dipodomys; species Dipodomys spectabilis. Next base: position 275,809 of record NW_024871027.1, on the reverse strand, counting down.
AAATTTACAGCATTTCTATTTGAAGAAATGCAAGTTTGTGAAAGTTAAGCTTGGAAAACCTATGAGTGTACAATTCACTTCCAAAGCACTAAAATGCCTAAAATAAAAGGAGATAATTTCATGTCAGCAAAAAAAATTGCTAAAAATACTTCAAACAAATTGCAGAATACCTGAAAAGATGTTTTCGGTGTTGGCTAAAAATTCTTTGTAAACTACACCTTTTAAAATGAAGATGTGATTTCTGTTTATTTTGAGTTTTTTTTGGTCCGTTTTTTTGAGTTTATGCAGCGATAACTCAATCCAAAAGTGTATGTGATAACTAGAATATCTAGGAATTATGCACCACTTATGAGTAATTGATAACCTTTTCTGGAAGAAACATTTAGCAAATGACAAAAGACCCAAATCTATGCATCTGCATTTTATGAAACCTTTGTGCTACATGCTCAATCCAAATGATTTTCTCTCCTTTGCTAGGAAAAAAGTTTTCTCAAGATAAGAGCCAACAGCAGTGAAAAGAAAACAAATACACATTCATGTTGATTTATTTGTGAAAATAACAAATGAAATAAAACAATTCCACTTAAGCAACTCCAATGTTAGTATCTATGAATATTTCCTGAATGCCAACATCCATTGATTTTTTTTGTTTTAATTTCTACGAATATATGAAAAATAGAACACGAAAACAAATATAATCTTAGAGCAAACCAGCCTTGAAATAATTTTCTTAATTGTTTTGAAATTACAAAAAACTTGATACCATTGTGGAAATGATCCTTTCCTATGGAAATCATTTAAAATTGTTTATCACTTATTATAATTCAAAATACCAAGCTAGACTAATTTTATATAATCATTACAAATATCATTTTATTACTATCATAAAGTAGAATAAAAGACCAATCCAAATATATTATCATTATTCTTAATTTCTAATCATTTCCTAGATATCTCAATGTAAATAATCATGTCTTTAACATAGATTAAATATTCTATAATTTTTACTTAACATTTTTCAGGGGCATGTATTCATGTTTCTAAGAAATGTTCACAGCAGTTAAAAATACTTTTGTGAAATTAATGTGATATGTTTTGTTGTGATTGTTTGCAAGGCCTGAGCATTGTCTCTAAGCCATTTTATGCTCAAAGCCAACACTATACAACTTGAGGCACAGAGCTAATTAATGTTTTTAGTGGTTAATTGGAGATAAGAATCTAACAAATACTTTTCTGTCTGGGCTAGTTTCAAACACAATTCTAAGATCTAATTACACAGAATAGCTCGAATTATAGGCTTGAGTCACTGGCACTTGGTTTGATGTATTTATTTAATTTTAATTATATCTTAAGATTTTTGTTTCACTATAATGAACATCGTTCTATACAAATATTTAGATATATGTATGTATTTCTGATGACAATCTCCAAAAATGTCTGTCTTTCTACACATTTTATATATATATATATATATATATATATATATATATATACATATATATATATAAATTTCTGAAGACAGAGACCCTATAAAACTTTATGCTACTATTTTTGACCTTCTTTAATTTCAAAGACATGCAGTCTATTTTCCCTAAAGTTTCCTAGAATAAAATAACTAATATTTAATTAGAATGTAGAGTTTATTATTTTCAAGGGAATTTTTGAAATACCCATGATATTGTAGTAGCATTTACATTATATTACTTGAAATAATTTTGTTCAAACTCTTAAATATTTGTGTGTAGTGGTGGGGAGAGAGGAAGTTAATCCATACTGGTTAAGAATTTGCAATGCTTCAAAAATCTATTCTACAATTTGTTATAAGCATATAGTCAAGCTAACTGTTATGGTTAAGTTTTTTTATTTCTTTATTTGTTCTAAATTTTAAAACGGATGCATGCACAGTGGTAACATTAAAACTATTAATCGACAGACAAATGATTGCAAAATCATAGATACATATCAGACTTTCAATATTTAGCACTTATGATGTTAGTAATAATTTTGGTGGAAATGATAATGACCACAGTGTACCCTGATAATTACAATGTTTGATTGAAAAGGAAAAAACTTTACACATTTTTGAAGCTAGATTTCCCACATTGAATACATGGTAATAAACAGCGTTGGATTGCATACAGTAAGAATAACAAGAGGAGAGTTTCAATATCAAGAAATAGAACCACATTAAACAGGTAGAAACAGTAAAAACCCTAATGTTATTCCTACAGTCTCTCTAATGTATACTCACTTTTCTTGGTGGTATTATTTTCTCATAATTAAAATCGTTAATTTCCAAATTTTGATGGACTAAGATGTAGTTTTCAACTTAGGGTGATTAGTTCAAATAACATTCTCATATAGATACTATTCAATAACCCTGTTTTCCAATGATATATTAAGAGTATGTTCTTCAATACAGCTGTAAACACATGACACAATTTACATAATACCACTTACTTATCTGTAGTTACCTTAAAAAGACATAGACCTTAGAGCCAGGAGGTGAAATTTATTTTTAGTTCTGCAGGAAACAATTTGTGACTTTATACCAACAAACTGAATTTGACTCTTTCCTTATTTGTAAGGTAAGGTGGAAAATGTAAGGACTCTGGTGTTCAAGCCCCATGACCAAGAAAAGTAAAAAGGGAAAAAAGGCAGTAAAGCAACATTTTAAAGCTAATGTGCACAAAAAATTGTCTAGAAATAAAATTAAAACAACCCCTGGACTGGCAAAAAAAAAAAGATTAAAATGAAATTGCCTTCAATCATTCATTTAGACAATCTATACTGAGCGCAGGCTATTGGAGCTCATATCACTAACTAGAATTTGAGAAGATCACAGTTCAGAACCAGTGTGCAAGGAACGTAATAAGATTCTCATATCATCCTAAGCCTGGCATGCTGCAATGCATTTGTGATCGAGTTACTTGGCAGACAGAGGTAAAGACCTTAGACTCTGTTCAGCCCTCAGCAAAATTAATAACCTATGAGCAAATAACTAAATTGAAAAAAGATTGTTCTAATGGTAGAACACTTGTTCAAACAACAAAATATCTAAATTCATACTCACTTCCTAAAAGAGGAAAAAAGGAAGAAAAAATAGGAAAGAAAGAAAGAAATAAAAGAGAGTAGAGAAGGAGGAGGAGAGAGGGAAGGAAGGAAGCAAGCAAGGAAGGAAGGAAAGAAAGAAGGAAGGAAGGAAGGAAGGAAGGAAGGTAGGAAGGAAAGAAGGAAAGAAAGGAGGGAGGGAGGGAGGGAGGAAGGAAGAAGGAAAAGAAAAGAAAAGAAAGAAATGGTGGAAGAAAGAATGGGAGGGAGAAAGAGAGGTATAAATAAAAACCTCAGCATGTGTTCAATGTTAATAATGACAATAAATCATTTTAACTATAAATGCCATCATTTAATTCCCTGGGATGAGACATTTTGTATCAAGCCCTATTGTATGGACTTGGAATCCCCAAAAGGCCACCAGAGACCATGACCAATGCAAACAGTAAAAGAGTCGTATATTGCAAGCTCAAGCTTGGTCCTTTGCACATCGGGTAACCGATGACACTAAGAATCCCCAAGCACAAAATCAGCACAGCTTTAATAGTATTGAACAAACAAGTTTAGGGAACTTCCACACAAGCAGTTACATGATTGGTTTGAGTCCACCCTAACCACATTGCAATTTTTCTTAACTATTGGTATGTTCTGTTCCTGGAACACTTGGGCAACTGTTCTGCTTTCATAAGGTTGGGCAGAATGGGTGGCAACCTGTGTTTTTTTCTCTATCTTGGGGTTACTCTGAGGGCAGCCTAGCACAAGATGGTGGGAAATCTCAAGTTGGAATTACTGTGGCTTTTCATTCTCTCCTCTTCTAGAGCATCAGGGACCAATCATGGTCCCATAATTGGTACAATCTTCTATATTTACAGTTTGGTATTGGGATCTCAGAACTAATAGAGGGACTGTCCTGATCTACAAGGTCCATTTGTGAGTAACAAAAATTAACAGTACCAAAGGTCCTTATATTTTCTTCCAGCAATCCTGACTCAATATACCACAGCTAACTTACCTTTATACCAGCTGTATTCGTAAGCTCCAATTTTAAGACATACTCATACCATTTGCTACATACTTAAACTTTCTGAGGTTTGTCTTCTTTACAAACATTTTAAGACAATCCTTACTTTTTAAATCCTTTCTTATCTAGAGTATACCAATTTTTCCCCAATTCCTTCCTAAGGCTTTCTTTACTACACTCCTATTATTTACAATTCCTTGAGCTCCTTTGTGGCTAGAGTTTAAAACCGCACATTTTTCCTTTGATTTGTGGAATCAAATTATCTCAGAAAGCCTCAAGGCACCAGTGGGATGAAAAGCTTGCAAGATTTTAAGGCTAAGATTAGGGTTGGGTCTCATTCCTCCTCTTACCTCCCTTGATTTAAAAAAAAATTCTCTCCTTTATCTTTAAAATACACCCAGGAGGAAGCAAATAATTACCATACCAGAGCCAAACTAGGTTGTGACCCTGAAGTGCCTAAGGCAAGGCAATGATATCCTTGCCCCAAATATCCACTGTGGGAGTAAAGAGGTTACTGGATATCACCAAAAGAATGTCCCACAAGATCTTAGTTTTAGCAGCTTTCAAGCAGGAAGTATTCTCAGGTGATGGAATCAGTCAGGAGTTCAGTCTAGTTTTACCAGGGTGGAGATGGTCTGAGTGATGATGTAGATTTCCTCCAGGTGACTGTCAAGTTGTCGTTGAACTTTACTCATTAGGGTGTGCAGCAGCAGCAGCAGCAGCAGCAGGGACTCTCTGTGGCTTCAAGGAACTTTCACACCTGGTTCTGGGCTGCAAATTCCTACAATGACTGGTTAAGGATTCATTGCATAGGCTTGGCAGGCTATGACCCAACTAGTTTTTTAAGACTATTTACACAGTAGCCCAGGACAATTAACCAAGATGACAATTTTTTAAACTAGATCATACTTTTAATAAGATTAGGATTTTCTAAGCAGATATAGAGGGCTCTGGCCTGTACTATTATTTCCCATGCCGTTTCCTTCTCTCTATTCTGTCTATTTTGTCACATTTTTTAAAAAGATACTCTGGTCCCTTGTTCTTAAATGGCGATAATGGGCGAAGATTCATCTTCTATCACTTCTTCAAACTGACTCAGGGGTGTTGATCCTACCTAACCAGGAACATATAATCTTAGCCTATTTTACAAAGAGGTTACCAGGGTTAGATGTCATTAAGAACAACATTTTAACTTTTGACAAATGCACAGACCTTTTTTCTGGCTACAGCAGTGCTGCTTATTTAGCCTTCTTCATTGAAAAAGGATCTTCCAGGATGGCTTACGAATGTGATCTCTTGTAATCCTAACAATGTCTGAGTTTCCTATGCAGGCCTTCAGACAGATATCAATAGAAAAAAAAAAACTCAAGGCATAAAACTTTGCTGACAGATGAATTTCATGTAGCTGGTGTCAGCTCAAAAGTTACTGCCAATTAGAGCTTTTGGCACATACAAGGGTTGGGATCTAAACTATCCTCCACATTTTACAACCTTACCCTTTTAGCACTATCACAGATGACTGACAAGTTCCTGTCCCTTACAAGGTAGATAGTCATAGACATTAGGCATGCTTACAAACTATCTTTCCATGACCTCCTGTCTCTGACCAATTTTTGAAGGGCCACACACAAATGACTCTAGGATCTGATATTATTTCTTCAATCCAAGAATTGGCTTATGGTCTCTGTTTACACGTATATTGCTTTCATACAAGGAGTGTATTTTTCCCACATGGGGAAAAATGCCTCATTGGCATTTCCCTTAGTTGGTTGCTGGACTTGAACTTGGGGCCTGACTGCTGTCCCTCAGCTCTACAGCTCAAGGCTAGCACTCTGTCACATTGAATCTTAAAGCAGGTCTGCTTGCTCTTTCAGCCTTCTGGTGACTGAGTAGAGGTGACAGTCTCACACGGACCATTTTCTGCCCGGGCTGGATTCAAACTAGTTATAGATCAATGAGTCTCATAAAAGGCCACTTTACTCCAATTAAAAGCAACAAGGTGGTCAACATAGAAGTAGTTTTAAGCATATTCTTACATGAAACATATTAAGAGCAAAAGTTACATCTGACAAACTGGCAAGAATCCTTACTCCTTTTTGTGGGCCTGATGAGAACTGTTACATAAAAAACTATGAGAGCAAACTGAAATAGGTAATCCTAATTTTTGGTAATCCTAATTTTACCTTTTTGTATTTTGAGGCAAATGTTTAGAACAATTATACTTTTGAACTTTATATACAGAAACCCATTCTAATTTATAAGCCTCCTATTAATCTCTGTTTTAATATTTTATACTTTATTTTTTAGTTGCATTTTGAAAACTCCCTTAAACTTTCGAGGCTAAGTGTGTCACCAATTTCCTCTGGGCTGCCTGTTTTAAAACAGATACACATGGAAAATTTTAAATTCAAATAACTTTTTTCTTAATGCAAAAATTACAATCACCATCACTGTACCAAGAAGCTAGACTAAACACCTTTATGCTTTAAAAAAAAAAAACATACACAATGACAGATTATCATTGAGAGCAAATCACATTATACAAATAAAATTTTAACTCTCTTTTTAAGGCCTTCTTAATTTTAATTTTAACACATCCAAGGGGCAGTTTTAGCAATGCTAATCAGATCTTTACATCATTCAATTTTACCATCATGTTTCCAGTGTTTATGTGAAGGGAAAAGGGACAGAATAAAGATGGGCCACTTGGCCCTTCCTGTGGAATAAGTACTCACACAATCCGACTCTTTAGGGTTAGATGAACTGCTATTGGGCCAGTTTGCCCTTTCACCATGGGAGGACTCCTCCCATGGCCTGTTCCACCATGCATTATGAGCTAAACTGCACTTCTGCCTGTTCACTGTTTACTCCTAAAATAGGTTTTTTGTTAGCTTCTAAGTTTCTCTTTTTTGTTAAACCAGATATCTTGATTACAGTTTAAACAGCCTTATACATTCTAAAATACCAGATTTCCTATTTTTCAAGTTAAAGTATCCTTAAAAAGCTATTTAAAACCACGTGAAAATGCCTTAAAAATGTTTTGGTAATATCCAAACCTCATAACCTTTTGAATTTTAAACTTAATTTCACCCAATTGTTACATCATGCTGACAATTTCTATCATGAATATGATCACAAACACATACAAAACACACCCAGATCTTTAAGCACCCAAAAATCAAAATCAGTTGTACATACATTTTGTAAAGTCTTCAAACAAAAAGTTAAGACAATATTTCTTTTAAACTAGGTAATTTTTTGCAGCTTCATTTTCTCAGGGATTGATTGTTTAGCAAGTCATTTCACCAATTGATCTTTTGACTCACTTCTTTTGGAGTAAGGCTGGGGGGGGGGGGGGGATGATCACCTGAAAATAAACTGTCCTGAATTTTATTTTTATTTTTTTCTTCTTAATGTTATTTTTAATTGTGAAAGTACTCTACAGAGGGGTTAAAATTACATGGGCAAGATAATGAGTACATTACTTATCAAGCATTGTAGCCTCCTCCTTTGATTCCCCTTCCCATCCCTTCCCATCCTCTCCCTGGCACCCTCCCAATCCTCTTCCCCTTCTCCCCTTCTCCACCCAAGGTGTAAAGGTCGTTTTTGACATTACGAATTGTATATCTCATTGTTGAAATATGTCCACCTGTATCCCTATTTAAATGGTTTGTTTTTTCCCTTCCCCTCCATAAATTATACCGACATCAAATACAGTGAAAGCAGGGGTTATACTGTGGGGGAGGGACATACAAAGCACCAAAGAAATAATCTTATAAATGTGTTAGAAACAATCACATGAAAAATACATTTGAATATGTATTCAAATTATCTGACTTTTCTGCTTGACAGAGACATATACTAGTTAGTGCAAATAAGGGAAACCATGGGACCTATGCTCCTTTGGGCCTGGCTTACTTCACTTAACAAAATTTTTTCCAAGTCTTTCCTTTTCCTAACAAATGGGGCAATGTCATTCTTTCTGATGGAGGCTTAGAAATCCATTGTTTGTATATACCACGTTTTCTTGATCCATTCATCTACTGAGGGGCATCTGGGTTGGTTCCATATCTTAGCTATGGTAAATAAAGCTGCAGTAAACGTAGTTACGCTGGTAGCTTTAGTGTGGTCTTGTTTGTGAACATTTGAGTAAATGCCCAAAAGTGAGATTGCTGGGTGATAGGGGAGCTTAAGCTGATTCAAAACTTTGGCAAAGTAGCAGGGTATAAAATTAACCCTCAAAAATCAATGGCTTTTCTCTATTCCAACAGTGAGAAAAGTGTGGCTGAAATTAGGAAAGCAACTCCATTTGGAATAGCTCCACAAAAAATAAAATACCTAGGAATTAACTAAACCAAAGAAGTGAAGGACCTCGATGATGAAAACTTTAAAAACCTGAAAAAGGGAAACCATGGAATTCAAAACAAAACTAAGAAAGTGGTAAAAACTCCCACGTTCCTGGATTGGACAGATCAACATTGTGAAAATGGCAATACTTCCCAAGGCTATCTACAAATTCAATGCGATACCTATCAAAATTCCAACCTCAGTCTTCAAGGAAATAGAAGAGGCAATCAAAAAATTCAAATGGAACAATAAAAGACCCTGAATAGCTAAAACAATACTCAACAGAAAGAACAGTGCTGGAGGAATATCAATACCAAGTTCCAAACTCTACTACAAAGCCATAGTAATCAAAACAGATTGGTACTGACACAAGAACAGACCTCAGGACCAATGGAATTGAACCAAAAACCCAGAAATGAACCCACAGACCTATAGCCATCTAATTTTCGATGAGTGAGCTAAAAAAATAGAATGGAAGAAAGACAGTCTTTTCAGTAAATGGTGATGCCAAAATTGGTTAACTACTTGTAGAAAAATAAAGCTAGATCCTTATATATTACCCTGCACCAGAAACAACTCCAAATGGATCAAAGACCTCGGAGTCAAAGCAGACACTCTGACATCATTACAGGATTGAGTAGGAGAAACCCTAGGTCTCCTTGGCACAGGCCGCAATTTTCTTAATAGAGTCCCAGAAACACAACAAATCAAAGAAAGGTTGGACAAATTGGATTGCATGAAATTGCAGAACTTCTGTATGGAAAAGGACATAGCTAGCAAGATCAATAGAAAGCCCACAGATAGGGAGAAGATCTTCACTAGCCTTACAACAGACAAGGATCTCATATCTTAAATATACCTCGAACTGTAAAAATTAAATTCCTCAACAACAAATCTTCAAAGAAACAACTGCCCAATAAATAATTGTGCTAAAGACTTAAAGAGAAACTTCTCTGAAGAGGAAAGAAGGATGGCCAAAAGACACATGAAGAAATGCTCAACCTCCCTAGCCATAAAAAAAATGCAAATCAAAACAACATTGAGAAACCACCTCACCCCAGTAAGAATGGCTATAATCAAGAACTCTAATAACAACAGATGCTGGAGAGCATGTGGACAGAAGGGAACCTTACTGCATTGTTGGTGGGTGTGTAAACTTGTTCATCCACTTTTATACAATTTTAAACAATAGCACTTTCCATTGTCTGGACTAGCAGAAAAGTCAAAACAGGCACATATCCTTCTATGTGACTGAGCTCAGCTGGAACAAAAACACTAAAACCAAAAACCCACATTTAAAACTAGTATAAATTCTAAAACAGAACTAGAGAAGGCAATAACAAAAGGCTGAGTTTATCCCTACCAGACCTCTGTGCCGTTCTCACTCAGCAAGCTGAATCCAGAATCTGCTGAGTGAGCCTACCACTCTCAACCAGAACTTCCCTATCTCCAGAAACATACAACAGAGAACAATCAGGTTTCAGTGAATGGGGTGACATCTCACCAATATTTGTAGACCCAGGGGCCTTCCAAGGAGGAAGAGAAATCCAAGTCATTTTGAGGCTAAGGAAATCAGTCCCTAGAGTCCATCCCCTCAGACTGGCAGAATCTCCCCCATACGACGACCTCCCTGGGCCAAGGCCTAAGGTTAAGATAAACCCCAAATGACAAACAAAACACTCAACACAAAGACACAACTTACAAAGGGACACTGCAGCTTTGTAAATTGCCAACCAAAAAGTGCCAGACTTAGAGTTTCCCAAAAATGTCCATCCTAAACAGCAATCTACCCAGAGGGGTCTGGGGACGTCTTACTCACAGACCCCATTGGCAGTCTTATAGCGTGTCTACCAAGACACTTTGCCAACCAGAGAATAGACCCCTTGGGAAACCAGAATTAGAGATACAGAACCTGCTGGCAACCGAATATACAGAAAGGCAATGCCTTGTCTCAAGAGCTGGGTTTTTTGGGATTCTGTGGTGGGGCGTCTAGAGGGTCCTATGAGGCAGGTTCCAGATTAGCCCCCAGAAATGTTGTTTGGATTTGGGACACCCAAAGATCACTGGAGACCATGACCAATGTGAACAGCCAAAGAGTCGTGTGTGAATCTGAGGGAGGAGCCAATAGGCGGTGGGTTTATCTGTGGAGCAAGGCAGGGCATTGAGAGAGTAGATGTGGGAGGTAGAGAGGCTTGTGTTGGAGCAGGACTGGCTTTCCAGGCTGGAGATGGGCTGTGCAAGAAGCTTCTGGCCAAGTAAGGCGGGGCTTCAAGGGCAGTTATAGGGAGGTGAAGGGTTTTTGGTTTAGCAAGATAAGCTTTGTGGGAAGTGTAGATTCAGGGCTGTGTTTGAGAGGTTAAGCCACTTAGAAGTAGGCTAGTTATAGGCTGAGTTTCTGGTGAAACCAGGAGGGGCTTGAGGGAGAAGGCTGGTTGGGGTTGGAGTATGAATGGAATGGGAGGAGCTTGGAGGTACTAGAATATGGGAGCAATGGGACTATGAGGGACTAGAATAGTTAGGGGCGGGGTACCTGGTGGATGAGGTTGGGATTGGAGGGAGGACTCTGATGTAGTCTGGGTTCTTGATGCATTAAGGTGGGACATGGAAGGAGATATGGATGTGGCCTTGTTTCTGGTTGTGCAGAGCAGGGATTCCAGGAAAGGGTGGAGTTGAAGAGGGATTTCCCTACAGCAGAGGAGGGCTTTCAGGAAGGAGTCTGGTTGCGGTCAGGCCTTTGAAAGTTTATACCAGGTCTACCAGGGGGTACGTTAGTTAAGGTTAGGCTTTTTAAGGAGGAAGCTGCCTGGAAGTGGGTTTCCAGTGGATCCAGTCAAGTTTTATGGGAAGGGGGAATAGGAAGGGGCCATAATTAGTGAAGAGTGGGGCTACAAAAAATAAACATTTACCACTATAAATACCATATAAGAACACCATTTTCTGTCAGTGTAGACTTATATAACTTTTACGCATGCGAAAGATATTGGAGAAACTAACCAAGTAATAATTCTTTCCTAGTGAAATTTTTCTTTATTCCAGTTGAGTGAAAATAAAACCACAGGTCAAATCACGCTCAGAGGCACACAGTAGACTAAAACAAATGAAGGACTAGAATTGATTCCCAAGCACCAACATTAAGGACCACAAATAAAAGTTTAAAATGTCTCACTTGCTCATAATTGACAATATTGTCTTAAAATTGTGAATGAATAGAACTTTTACTTTGACCACTTTAGAAATCCTAAAACTGAGTAAACAGTAATGTTTTAACTTTATACAATATTGGAAAGTATACTACAATAATTAGGAAAATATAAAATTGTACACAGAATGTTCGTTCTCCAGTATCAATTCTAATTTAAAAGAATTTAAAACCAGAAAATTGTCATATAGTGAGTTTGCAGCATGGTTTCCTTTCCATCATCAAAATGGTGACTTAAGCAATGTGACTGTATCACTGGATGCATCGATGTTAAAACATATCTAAGAATGTGAAACACTATTATACAGACCCTGAAAAAACTGAGAAGGATCTATGAAATGATGTTGGAATAAAATTAATTACTAATTACAGTAGGAATTGCTCTTCACTAGGTAGGCCTATGAATACATTCCAGAAGAAAAGGCTACATTGAAAAATAAACAGTGAAAAGTAAGCAGGCAGGCAGACCATGAAGTAAATATCACCCAATGAACATCTATTGAAGCTTGATTGCAATTTTCTTTTACCTAAGTTAGTTACTGACTTATGTTCTCCTCTAATGCCAAATAACAAAGCCATGAAAATGCAGTAATCATTTTCAAGACATTAGAATTTACAGAAAGAATTCAATGAATGTATTGCTAGAAAGTAAAGATAGATGTCTGAGCAAAAGAGTGAAAAAAATATCCCCAATGTCTGGCCCTCTGCTGTGAGAAGGGTACAAGATGAAGCACAGGGAGAACGGACAGAAATACAGTAGTGCATAACAGTAGTTTCCAAGATGCAAAGATGAATGTAACAGAGAGAAAATCAACAAGATCATCACAGGACTTAGCATGGGAGAGTAGAGACAAGAACAGTGAAAATGCAAGGAGAATTACAAAGGATGCCCTTGCATATTTGGGAGAAGAGTGCATGGCATTGAGGTCTAAACTATGTGGAGGTATTATAGTAAACTACCTGTACTCATATGGTGGCACAAGAAGTGAAGAACTTACGATTTACAAGACATTGAATAATCATAAAGATCTTGCTTCAGTAGTGCAGGTAAACCTTGATAAATTCTGTTTTGAAATACCTAACAAACTATAAAACCAAGACAAGAAGGTTCAAATTGTGTATAAGTGACTTGACTGCAACAATAGAGTTCAAAAAATCAAATCTCATAATGTAGATGCAAAAGCATAACATTATTAAGGTAATCTTTAAACAACACACATTTTATGGGAATAGTCCTGATTATAAATGATTTGTTTTCCTTACAGATTTTGGATGTACAAAATCAACAAAAAACAAAAACAAAACAAAGCAAAAGACAATAGAGGATACCAGTGCCTCATCCCTATTCTTAGATAGTCACGAGCCTGACTATCATGGTTCACATATGGCTGGAGTAGCAGTCCATGAGACATTTATGTTCTGTTATTCAATGAAAGCACAGTGAAATCTTGGTTCAAATAGTACAGACTCAGTCAGTCATGAGTGAAAAAACCAAGCAAGAGTTTGAGTCTCTGAGTCAAGTTTAATTACTGTGTGTGCGTACATGCACGCTCACACATGCACACACACAGACACACACACACACACACACACACACACACACACACACACACACAAATGGAATGAGAGGAAGAGGGAGAGAGGAAAAAAAGGAATATTAAGAGTTTAAGGAGTATCCTAAGCATATATTAATTAATAAAATGAGGAGTCTGGATTCCTTCACATAATGTGAATGTTTTCCAAATCTTTCCATTTTTTATGAAAGGAGCTTTGTCATTCTTTCTGATAGAAGCATAAAATTCCATTGTGTATATATACCACATTTACTTGATCCATTCATCCATAGAGGGGCATTTAGATTGGTTCTAAAAATGCTGCCAGAAACGTAGTTGAAGATTTAGTGTATTTTAGCTTGAGATCATTCGACAAATGCCCAGGAGTGGGATTTCTGGTTCCAGAGATATGTACTTTTGACATTACAAAATGATGCTAATTGAAATGAACTCCAAAACGTGGAAAAAGTTCTTTTTTTTCTGATGTCCACCTTGATGTCGGTAAAATAGAGCATCTACATCTTATTTTATTTCATTTGTCTTTTGACATTGGTTTATCCCTGGCAATCTGTCTTGATTTTGGTACCTTCAACTTTGTATATACATTTATCTGATTTCGAGAAGGAAAGGGAAAAATTATAGTGATGAAAGAAGTACAAAGAGTGACCCATTGCAACAATGATTTGCAAAAGACACTATGTAGGAAGTGAACTTTACAACTTTGGGGTGAGGGGGAGGTGTGGGGGATGGGAAGGGATAGGAGAACAACAATGGAGTGGTTAACAATATTCAATAAAGAATGTACCTTACTCAAGTAACTGTAACCACTCTATTTTTGCAATAAAATAAAATTTAAAAATTGAACCTATCCTAGAAAAAATATAGTTTTCAAAATAATACATCTGTCACAGTACTTGTGAGGGATTCTGTAGTCAAGCTGTTAGACTTGGAAAAGGATAGATTGGGAAGCCATCGCAAACAACAATCTAAAGGCTGAGAGCTGTTCTCTGGAAAGGTCAAACAGTCAAGGGAAGACAGAGGTATGAGTTATTATCTCAAGAGTATTTAAGTTCAAGCAGTTGGACACTAAAAGATTAAGATGGATGTCTGTGTTCTGGTTCTAATGACTATTGCTCTCTTCTGCTCCCTAACAATAAGGGATTCAATTATCAGTATGTATACAAACAATACCTCATGTTAATAGTTGTAACCACAAGCTAGATTGATGCCTTAGTTTGTGGACATACCTATAGCCACTGACCACCCCCTTTGCAAGTCCCTGCCTTTTTTCTTGAAATTCTTCAGCCACTGGTTGTCTCATTTCTCATTGCCTATTTGGGTGGGATTTGAGACTTCTTCCTCTCCTCACCCAGCCACGAGGCCCCAGGGGCCAAACTCCACACTTTACAGACACTATCCAGAACCCAGCTGCCTTTGGGGCTGTTGATTCCTGAGCCATTGGCCTACTGGCTCCTTCCTCCCTTCACCAGCCTCTGCCAGGGCCTCCAGTACTCTCCCTACTACCCCCATCCCCAACCCCAGCTCAGTCTCCCCCGCAGCCTCCCCACCTCTCCACACAGCTCCCAGTGCCAACCCCAGCAGGGCCACTGCTCTGGGGAAGACAACTGTGGGCCTGGCCCAGCAGAATCAAAGGTTCCACAATGTGCAGCCGGCTTAGAAATGGAGGCAGCATGGGTTTTTCACCAGTGTCACTTCATTTACACAATATTAGTTGTACTTACTTACACAAGTATTAGTTGTATTAATTTGATATTTAATTTTTGATTTTGTAACTTTTTATCAAGCCTTTGAAGAATAGCTGGTAGAAGTATAGTCCCAAAATTCGAATTGTCTCTTGTTTAATTCTTTCAAGATTCAGAGATGTTTAAGTAGTTATAACCATCATGAACTCTCATTTCTATAGCAGAGTCTATTCAGAAAATAATTGCTTATGCATCTGTTATCAATTATTTACAAGACTTGAAAGTTTTAAAGTTTCCAATATTACAGGAAGATCTTTGATTCATGTTGAATGGATGTGAGTAGGTTGAGCTGTTGCATACATCCCTGTGTGTTTGTGTGTGTGTGTGTGAGTGTGTGTGTGTGTGTGTGTGTGTGTGTGTGTGTGTGTGTGTAGAGGGGTGTATGTGTATCATTGAAATCAAGGATAAGGACGTTGAGCCCTGGTCTGAACTTGTCTATTTTTTCTGAGATATAATTATGGTGTTTTTTGGTTGGTTGTATGATCTGATTGCTTGCTTTGCCTGATGTGCACATTCCAGATCACTTTTTCAATTAAAACTTCTTATTTATTATTGAGCATATAGGGCTCTGATATTGCTTTGTCTTTAGTCTGCCATCTAGGATCTTTTTTACTTCTTCAAAAATTAACATTCAATATAAATTTTACCTCCTTACTGATTTTCCCTTTAATTTGCAATTTGAAATAAGTATTATAAGACCTTTGATATCTGTATTCAAGAAGAAAAATAATTTTGAATTCTCTGTTTAATGTAATAACACCTGGAAAGATTTGTTTGCAACAAGATCTTAAAATTTATTTTGTAGTTTTAGTTTAAAATATATCCTCCATGTTTATAGCTTGGGGAGACAAACAATTCCTAGTAACAATGTTAACTGTTTTATTTGTTAAAATATCTGATAATTCATAATTTTGAATATGTCTAGTTTCAAATGAATGCATTTGCTCAATATACCCATGCACAAAAATACCAGTCCTAGGGGCTGAGGAGGTGGATCACTGTTAGTCAGCTTATCTTGAATGTATGAGAACCTAGGATTGATTCCACAGCACCACCTAAGCAGAAAAAGCTAGATGTTGTACTGTGGCTCAAGTGGTGGAGCACCAATTTTGAGCAGAAATGCTGAAGGACAGTGACCAGGCCAAGAGTTCACCACCAACAACAAATTAAATTAATAAATTAGACTCATACTCAAGTACATTAATTTCAAAGGTTGATTACCATTTTGTATAAGGGCAGGGTACCAAGATAGATCACCTGACAAATACTCAAAACAGAAAGTAAAACATTAGCTCTGCCAACAACATGTATAATTGCCACTCAAAGAGAAACCAGTACTAAAAATGAAATACTTTTTATAACATTTCTTAAGAAATTATGGCTTTATGTTAATTATCAAATAAATTGACCTTCAAAAACTCCATTGGTGGGCCTGAGTCTTAAGGGAACATACAAAAACTGGAGGAGAAAATCAACCTGTAATTTTAAAATTATTATTGTTAAGGGAGTGTACATACAGATAAACCTATTGTAAGTCAAGTAATGAGTTCATTTCTTGTTTGACAATCCCATCCCTCCTGTCTCTGTCCTCAGAGGTATAGCTCATTGTGAATACAGTATATACAGAGTACAAGTGCTGCCTTTGTTTCTCTGTTCTCCTTGAATATCTCTGACTCCCTCAATGCCCATAAATGGATAAACAAGAACAGAAAAATCCCTCTTGTTTCCAATTCCTGGAATACATTTCAATATAAACATCAGTAGTTTTATGAGAGTGTCAGGCTCTGTACACACATCCCAAACATATATACTTCCTGCACCCAGTCATATTTCCCACCCGATTCTAAGGTCCACAAAGTAATTATTTTCACTTTCCACCCAGGAAGAAGCCGAGATTCAGAAAGATTAAGTAACCTACTGGAAATACAGTGCTGAGCATAGTGGCTCACTCTTATACCTTACCTACTCCAGAGAGTAAGATCTGAAACCAACCCAGGTTGACATATTCATTACATGTTTATCTCCAGTTAAACAGAAGAAAGTGAGAATTGTGTGTTTCAAGTGGTAGAGCTACAATGCCACCAGACTTGAATGGGAAACGTAAAAGGTAGTGTCAATATGATGATTTTCAAGAACCAATGCTGTTCCATACATAATCTCAGACACCACACACACACACACACACACACACACACACACACACACACACGGGCGTTCACACACACACACACACCACAATCACTCCCCTTAAGGAAGATATTAGTACGGAAATCCAAATAGTTTTTTTAATTATATAAGTTTTATATTTAGCTTTAGTGAGGTTTGATCTGATAGTTTCTACTGAGGAGCCACAACTTAGAACTTTGTTATAATTATACCCCTGTCTGTATTAAGAAAAACGTTCTCCTACTTAAGTCTTCCTTCTTTTCCAGCAATGATAAGTTTTCTCTTCTTGGTGTAGTTTCTTCTTTTGGAACTCAATCTCTTAGACTTTTCTGTCTTGAATTGTCTGTAAGTTCATTGATCCAGTAGATCTCAGCCATCCTAATAACCTGGAGAGAACCTGCCTTGGGAAAAGTGTTCTAAGGTCACCATTCAGTGGAGGTTGTTAGTACTCACACATAATCACGTTCTCTTCAGAATTGGGAATTTGTTAGGTCCAGAAATTCAGGTAAAGCACTCACTGTGTGCTATTAAATACTTTTTGATTTAATGGAAGCTTCCACCTATTGTCTACTTTAAGCATTGTGTGAAAAGAAAGATTGCCCCTAAAAGACAGAAGCACTGTACTAACTGTTGCTGTCAAAAGATAGAAGGAGGGAAAGAAGTTCTGAAGGAACCATAGAGCCTAGAAACTGATTTTGTAGAAACCCAAACTGACTTTTATCTTACCTTCAAAATAGAAAGTCAGAGACTGAAGTTACTTGTAAGCTCCATTTATATTCCTGAGCATGGGGCTCCCTTCCTCTTTGCCCTTCTGACCTTTAACATCAGGGTCAGGTGGGAAGATGTAACAGGAACACCTAGAGTTTGGGCCTGGGATTAAAAACTCCTTTTTGTGATCATAAACATTCCACCTCTTCCTGAATTCGACCCGAGGGGCAGAAGGAAGTAAGGTTAGGAATTCAGAAACTTATAGTTACTTCTAGGTTTGCTATCTAAACTCATCCTTTCCCACCCCTCAGAATCCTATTTCCCAACTGTGTACACACCCTTACACTCTGTTCTCCAGGAGCATTTGAGTGTAGGGCATCTTCTGCTTCTTATGTGTACTGTTTTATAAATGGACATTTTCTCCTTGGCTCAAAAATATTTCATTGATTGGGACATTGTGCAATATGCTAAACAGAGAGTTACCTGGAAGGACGGTCCTAGAAGGCAAAGCATTTACTAGGACATTGGAAACTCATGGTTTGGCATGCTTAATGTTTTCCCTTGTGCACTGAACTAACAGGAAAAAATGACACACTAGCAATCTGCCAATTATGCCAAATAAAGAGATAAGGTTTAAGTCAGAGAAATGACATTGATTTCATCATAGTCATGACAAGACAAAAACTTAGCACACTATCAGAATACTAATCCATACTCACCGACTTTCTTATTCACCCATATCATTAGGTCTTAGTTGTATGTAGGAGTCCTCAGGACTTGAAGAACAGCAAGATCTCGAGGAGAGCCTAACATTGATCTGCCATTTTGGACATAAAATAACTAGTTTGATGAAAGCCCTTAGTAATATACACAAATATGTGCATTTATCCTATTACACTTGATAAGTATCCCCTCACTATATTATCTTTGGTTTGGTCACTTGCTGACATAGCAGCTGTCTGGTAGGTCCATTGTGACTTCACTTTATTGACCAGAAATGGAGAAGGAGAGACTGACCAGAACACATTTGCATTTGTCTCAATGAGCAGTGAGTGGCAGGGGAGTATTTAAGAAGCTCCCCATGTTCTTAGTTGGCTAGTATCACCTAGATTCTAGCTCAAACCTTGATAAACAGATACAGAACATACATGTAACTTATTGTGCTAGATTCACAGCTAGAGAGGTAGATGAGAAAGCGGAAGGGTTTGGTGTGAAAGCCACAGGTTGATATGAAGCAGAATTCAAAAAATGTGGAGATGAAGCATGCTACCTGGAGGGAAATGGAAAAGCAGCTGAAACAGAAGAGCACCTAGAGAGAGAAGATAGCGCACGTTTGATGCCACCTGGACATCAAGGTAACCAATCTGAGGTACAACAGTTTGGTTGTGCAGAGCCACACAGAGAGAAGTTGGAAGAACATCAGCAAGTGCTCTTGCCTATTTCTAGGGAACTCCCAGAATGACAACGTAAGAATTGATAGCTTCCCAGAGCACTGCTGCTGAGCACATCTCAGATCCCTTGCTACCATTATAGTTGATATTGGAGAGGAGCAGCAAGAGTTGTATGAGGTGATTGCAGCTCACTATGTGGAGCTTGTTCTGTAGCATTATGGAGTGTGGTCTCTCAGGCTGCTTAGAGCAAAGATCCTATAGCTGGTGTCAAAGAATGCAATCTACTTGGAGTAGACATTTATAGATGGCACGTGCCTGAACACAACAAGCTGATAATGAGCTGCTAGAGGTAGTTTCCCTAAAGATCTAACAGCCAAAACTGGACAGGCAAACCCAGAGTTCTGCACCACATCAGGCCACCATGCCAATTGCTTCTCCCATAGTACTGTCTACCCAGTTTGCACACCAATGACCTTGTTACCCTGATTGTGCCCCACAGTCCCTCACAACTTTTACTCTTTCACTTTGTCTATGCTTCCTTTTCCCTGCTAAAAAGTTCTGTATGCCTGTATTAGCTCACCCAACTTGTGCGAAACTGTTGCTTCTAACAAATTTCCTGACTCTGTAACTCAGTAATTACAGTGACAGTTACCCTTTACCTGGTATCCTAGTCTCTACTACTCTTTTCTGCTACTCATAATTCATAACACCATGGTTCCAGCCATCTGAACCCTGACACCCCTGTCTCTGATACTCCATTCCCAAACAAAGCAAGGGAATAGTGGGCACAGACATTCGAGTTGGATACTCCTTTTGCAGGCACATTTGGACAAGTAATTCCTCAGGTATTTAACACGAAGAACTAACTGGTTGTGGAAAGAAAACAGCTTACTCAAAGTTGACTAAAATCCAAGGACATGACTTATTACTTATTGCTAGGAAAGAAGGACTTGCAGTGAAAGTTAATGAGAAAGAAAATTTTACAAAAAATATTGGGGATTATTCAAAAGTTGAGCTTAGTCTCTTCTACTAGTGGTCTGAATTATTTTATAACATAGATATGTAATTACTTTGCATTTAAAAATTATATGAAGATGCACATTTATGTTGTACTTATATTAATTGATGGAATAGTTGCATACTATCACTATGATATGCTCATGAGTCTGCATTTGGCAATATGAATTTAGCTCTCTAACAACAAATGGAATTTCATTGTCAAGTACTACAAGGAGATTACAGATGCTAGTACCAAAATGAAAGCTGGAACAATAAAACTGAATAAAGCTACAAGTTGAAGTGAGGGGGTGAGTGATAAGGGTTATGATAAAAGAGAAATTCTTCACCATGTAATCTTGGAAAAATAGAAGGTGTTTTTTTGAATTACTAGCTTTTAAAACATTTTTGAAAGCAAAACATTGTTTTTTATTTTTGCTATTTGGAACACCTTTAATGAACGGTTTAACAAAAAAATTATCAAAACGACTTTGAAAATTCAATGATGTGAATTACCACATTAACATTATACTCAAAGTTGCCTTGAGATGAAGAAATTCCTTTTCTATTAAATTAATGGAATAAGCTTCCTTTTGAATGATTGGCCAGACATGACACCTGTTCCAAAACAAAAAATATACAGGAGAGGTAAAAAAAGAGGAGTAGTTCCGGGAAAATGCCGGAGAAATGCTGGAGGCTAAACAAGCTCTTGCATAGAAAGTAGTTTTAGTGTTCCAGTGAACAGTCCTAGGGGGAGAATTAAACCAAGTGTGCCATAACAGTTCAGAGAGTTTGACCAAAGAGGGAAAATCCAGGCAAGGAGGCAGATCTGAGCACTTGCTGGTAGCCGCGGTTGTGGTGGCTACCTACAACACAGAGAATCCTGGACAAAGGTGCCAGACACAGCAAGCTAGCAGATTCTACTCAACACCAGCAAGAACTGACAAGGAGCAGATATCTTCATCCTACAGATCGCAGACCAGAGACTACAAAGGAAACAAGACTCTGCTCCATGGAGGAGAAAGTCACTCAGCCCAGGCAGTGAAATCTCTGCCCCCAGAGGAATGTCTTTCTTCACTGGGTAAACAGAGCCAGAGGCTGCCCCTCCTTATAGCAGCCTAGATAATCAATTGAAATTCAGTAAACATAAACCTTGAGAATGGCTCCAGGCTGGGCACTGTGAATGTCTCAGAAGCTAGCCTCTCAGGGAAAAGCTACTGTTTGCTGAAAGGCCTCAACTCTACCCAGAACCTAGCCTCCTCACAGCATCTCCAAACTATAGGAAACAGCCACCTTCCTCTTTTGTGACACTCAAAACAGATCTTCCTCCTGGGAAGGAGGAGGATCACAAAATTCTGGGTAAAGCATAGCATTTTTCTGCCTGCCAGAACAAACTGATTTAAGAAACCAATCAAGCCACAGGAAAACCAAACAGCACAAGCAGACCGGAGACTCCACCAAGGGACAGGATCTTCCTGTTCACCCTTCCCCCACCCGCCCCCCGAAAAAAATCTAAGAACGATATTCGTATACATATTTTTAATTATTACTTTTTTTTAAAAAATGTATTCTATTAATCTTTTTTTCCTCTTATAATTTTTATTTTAGGTGAATATACGTGTGTATGTTTTTTTATTTTTATTTTATTTCTACTAAACTTTTGGTCCTTTTTCTTTCTTTCTCATTCTTTTCAATTTTTCTTCTCTTTCATTCTTTTTTTTGGTGATTTAATTGCTGTTCTGCTCATCCTCAGATATACCTGTCATCGATTATTAGACCTTATCCCTCGTTGTGTACACATATAATCCAGAAATTTATTACTTAATTCAAAACCTCTTAGGCTTAAATTCCTTAATAACAGCATTATCTCTTTATCTGTATATAATATTTTAGGTATTTTTATTTTTTAATTTTTCAAATCTTCTTTCTACTCCTCCTCTCCTCTTATCCTATCTGCGTTTTTCTCTCAATAATATTTCCTTAAACTTGCATAATTTTTGTGTTTCACTTTTTAAATTTAAATTTTTGCTTTTCCATTATTTCTTGTCTCTATTTTACTCTTCTCTTTCTCCTATCATTCTGTCCAATCCATTTCCCTCTTTAAGATTAGGACTTAGTTAAATTTACTTTCTTTTTACCTTTCCACATCTCTCTAATTCTATTTTTCCCCACATTTCTCCCTAAACCTAGTAATTTCTGGCTCGCCAAATTCAATTTTGCTGTTCTTAGACCATTAATACATAGTTTTTGACATTCAATAGATTGTTTCTGTTGAACTAGATTGTATCTGCAGACTTTTGACTGTACAACTACAGGACTTTGGTTGATACTTGCCTTAAAATTGTGTTCTAGCACATAGCTAGTATTACTTTCATACTAATTAGAGACATTCATGGAATCCATTAAAAGACAGCTGAAAAAAGTCAGGGAGACCGGAAAGTGAATGCTGAATGGAGCCAACGGAAGGAATGGAAGTCCAAGAAAAACATAACCAATCAACTAAGTGATTTGAGAATAAACACTGAACACGAAATTAAGGAAGTAAAGAAATTCAAACAAAATCTAAAACAAAGCTCCAACAATGAATTTGAAGCCATCAAAGCCAAGCAATTAGAAGCAAAAGAACTAAAAATACAAAATAGAAATTCTTGACAGTAGGTAAGATGATGCAGAAGATCGAAACTCGGGGATTAGAGACAGCTTAGATATTATAGAGAAAGAACGTACAACTATCCAAGACAAATCCAAGAAATATGATAGACCTATTCAACATTTGGAAGACACCATCAGAAGGCATAATCTGAACATAACAGGTGTAGAGGAGCACCTAGAAACAGAAGTTAATGGTCTAGGAAATTTGTTTCACAGGATCCTAGCAGAAAACTTCCCAAACATGCAAAATGATAGGTCTATTCAAATACAAGAAGCTTTTAGAATCCCAAATAGACCAGACCAGAAGAGGACGCCATATCACCACCTTATAATCCCCACAGGATCAATTCAGACCAAGGAAAACATCCTCAAAGTTGTCAAGGAGAAAAGATGACTCACCTATAAGGGAAACCAGTTAGAATCACCTCAGATTTCTCAGCAGAGACAATTAAAGCAAGAAGAGCCTGGATTGATGTAGGCCATGCCCTAAAGACCAACAATTATCAACCAAGAATACTGTACCTAGCTATACTCTCCTTCATACCTGAAGGTCAAATAAAAACCTTCCATGAAAAAGAAAAAGTGAAACAATATATCTCTACCAAACCAGCTTTACAAAAGATACTTAAAGTTGTCCTACACAGGGAAAACCAACAGGACCACAATAAAGGCCAAGAAACCACATCCAAACAAAGAATCCAAGAACCATAGGAAGAACCCATTTGCCGCAGCCCTCAAGAAGGTGGATTAAATGGCAGGAACTCCCAAATACATCTCAGTCCAATCTCCCAACATTAAGAGATTTAACTCTCCAATTAAGCAACATAGACTGTCTAGTTGGATTAAAAAGCAAGATCCTTCCATCTGCTCCCTTCAGTACTCACACCTTGCCCATAAAAACAAATACATCTTCAAAGTGAAAGGCTGGAACAAAATCTACCAAGCACAAACGGTCCCCCAAAAGAGGCAGGAGTTGCAATCCTAATATCAGATAAAATAGATTTCAAATTTAAATTAGTGAGAAGAGATAAAGAAAGTTGCTACATACTAATTAAGGGATCTCTCTTTCAGGAGGATATTGAAATTCTAAATCTCTATTCACAAAACAATGGAGCACCCAAATTTATTCAAGAAAACTACTTTCTCTCAAATCTCACGTAGATCCAAAGACATTAATTGCTGGGGACTTTAACTCACCACTCCCCCCACTAGATAGATCAACTCGGCAAAATATCAATAGAGAAACCACAGATATAAACAACTGCATAGATCACCTTGATTTAATATTTCACACAGCATTATCAGAATGCTCAGCAGAATATGGAACTTTTTCCAAATTAGACCACAGATTTAGGTCAAAAAGCACACTTGTACAAATTCAAAAACATTGAAGTTATACCTTGCATTCTTTCAGACCATAAGAGAATAAAATTAGAACTAAACACCAAAACCACCAAAGAAAGTCCTGTAACACATGGAGGCTGAAGAACACACCGTTGAATCAACAGTGGATCATGGAAGAGATCAGAAACAAAATTCAAATGTTCATAATATTCAACAAATATGAACACACAAATTAGCAGTTCCTCTGGGACACAGAAAAGGCAGTACTCAGAGGTAAGTTTATAGCTCTGAATACCTACATCAACAAATTGGAGAGATGTGAAACCAATAATTTAATGAGACATCTGAGCCTCCTTGAAAAAGAGCAGCAGGATAAACACCAATCCAGTAGATGGAAAGAAATCATTAAAATTAAATCAAAATTAAATGAATTAGAATCCATAAAAACATAGAATCAACAAAACAGAAGTGGTACTTAAAAAATTAACAAATTGACAGATCCTTAGCAAATCCTGTTAGAAAGAGAAGAGAGGTGCTCGGAAGGTGGCTCAGTGATAGAAGTCTTGCTTTGCATGCATGAGGCCCTGTGATCGATTTCTCAGCACCACATAAGCAAAATGAAAACAGCCAGAAGTGATGCTGTGGGTCAAGTTATAGAGAACTAGCCTTGAGCTGAAGAGCTGAGGGACAGCACGGAATCTAGTATTAGAATGCCTAGCTGCAGCAATAATATAAGATGCAATTATAAATGGGATCCAAATACGGAAAGAAGAAGTAAAACTCTCCCTCTTTGCAGATAACATGATTATATACTTATAGAAACCTGCAGACTCTACTCCCAAATTACTCAAGGTGAATCAAAACTTTGGCAAAGTAGCAGAGTATAAAATTAACCCTCAAAAATCAATGGTTTTTCTGTATGCAAACAATGAGAAAAGCATGGCTGAAATCAGGATAGCAACACCATTAATAATAGCCCCACAAAAAATAAAACAACTAGGAATTAACTAAACCAAAGAAGTGAAGGACCTCGATGATGAAAATTTTAAAAACCTGAAAAAGATAATCAAAACAGAACTTAGAAAGTGGCAAAAACTCCCATACACGTGGATTGGAAAGATCAAAATCCTGAAAATGGCAATACTTCCCAAGGCTATCAACAAATTCAATACAATACCTATCAATATAACATCCTCATTCTTCAAGGAAATACACTAAAGCTACCAGCAGAACTATGTTTATTGCAGCATTATTTACCATAGCTAAGATATGGAACCAACCCAGATGCCCCTCAGTAGATGAATGGATCAAGAAAATGTGGTATATATACACAATGGAATTCTATGCCTCCATCAGAAAGAATGACATTTCCCCATTTGTTAGGAAATGGAAAGGCTTGGAAAAAATTATATTAAGTGAAGTAAGCCAGGCCCAAAGAAACATAGGTCCCATGGTTTCTCTTATTTGCAATATCTTGTATAGGTATGAGTCAAGCGGAAAAAGTCAGATAATGTGATGTTAGGAAAACGAACCCTCAAATATGTATTTTAATGTTTTTGTTTCTTTCATGCATGTGTTTCTAACGCATTTATAAGATTATTTCTTTGTTGCTTAGTATGTCCCTCCCCCACAGTGTAACCCCCGCTTTCACCATATTTGATGTCAGTATAACATGTGGAGGAGATGGGGACAAACAAGTCGTTTAAGGATTCAGGTGGACCTGTTGCAACAATGAGAAGTACAAAATGTCATGTCAAAACCAGCTTTACAATGTCGGTAGGGGGGGAGGGGGGTATGATTGGGTGGGGGGGAGGGGGGAGGCTGGGAAGGGAGGTCAAGGGTAAACAAAGAGGAGGCTGCAATGCTTGGTAAGAAATGTATGCATTATCCTGCCCATGTAATTGTAACCCCTCTGTACAGTACGTTCTCAAATAAAATAAAATTAAATTAAAAAAAAAAACATTGTAAGAAAAAAAAAAAGAAGAGGCAATCCAAAAATTTATATGGAACAATAAAAGACCTCAAATAGCTAAAATGACCCTCAACAGAAAGACCAATGCTGGAGGAATAGCAATACCAAATTTCAAACTCTACTACAAAGCCATAGTAATCAAAACAGATTGTTACTGACACAAGAACAGACCTCAGGACCAATGGAATAGAATTGAAAACCCAGAAATGAACCTACAGACCTATAGCCATGTAAATTTTGATAAGGGAGCTAAAAAATAGAATGGAAGAAAGACAGCCTCTTCATTAAAGGGTTCTGGCAAAATTGGTTAACTACTTGAAGAAAATTAAGCTAGAACCTTATGTATAACCCTGCACCAGAATCAACTCCAAATGGATCAAAGACCTCAGAGTCAAACAGACACCCTGAAAACATTACAGGATGAAAGAGAAGAAACCCTAGGACTCCTTGGTACAGGCAGAAATTTTCTTAATAGAGACCCAGAAACACAAGAAATCAAAGAGAGGTTGGACAAATGGGATTGCATGAAATTGCAGAGCTTCTGCATGGCAAAGGACATAATTAGCAAGATCAATTGAAAGCCCACAGATTGGGAGAAGATCTTCACTACCCATACAACAGACAAGGGTCTCATATTTAAAATATACCTGGAACTCAAAAATTAAATCCCCCAAAAACAAATCCTCAAAGAAACAACTAACTCGAAAATAAGTGAGCTAAAAACTTAAACAGAAACTTCTCTGAAGAGGAAAGAAGGATGGCCAATAGACACATGAAGAAATGTTCAACCTCTCTAGCAATAAAAGTAGTGCAAACCCCCGCTTTCAATATATTTGATGTCAGTATAACTTATGGAGTAGATGGTGAAAAACAAGTCATTTAAGGATTCAGGTGGACCTGTTGCAACAATGAGAAGTACAAAGTGTCATGTCAAAAAGGAGCTTTACAATGTCGGTGGAGGGGGAGCGGGGGGGGGGGGGGAAGGATTGGATTGGGGGGAGGGGGGAGGCTGGGAAGGGAGGTGAAGGGTAAACAAAGGAGGAGGCTGCAATGCTTGGTAAGAAATGTATGCATTATCTTGCCCATGTAATTGTAACCCCTCTGTACAGTATGTTCACAAATAAAATAAAATTAAAAAAAAAAAAAACAACATTGAGATACCACCTCATCCCAGTTACAATGGCTATAATCAAGAACTCTAATAACAACAGATGATGGAGGGGATGTGGACAGAAGGGAACTTTACTGCATTGTTGGTGGGCATGTAAAGTTATTCAACCACTTTGGAAAGAAGTATGGAGGTTCCTCAGAAGACTCCACATAAAGTTCCCCTATAACCCAGCAATCCCACTATTGGACATTTACCCAAATGGTCACAAACAATACCATACTAAATCTACCAGCACAACTCTGTTTATTGCAGCATTATTTACCATAGCTAAGATATAGAACCAACCCAGATTCCCCTCAGTAGATGAATGGATCAAGTAAATGTGGTGTATATACACAATAGAATTCAATGCTCCATCAGAAAAAAATGACATTCCGCATTTGTTAGGAAATGGAAAAACTTTATATTAAGGGATGTAATCCAGTCCCAAAGAAACATAGGTCCCATGGTTTCCCTTATTTGCAATAACCACTGTGTGTCTGAGACAAGCAAAAAAGGTCAGACAAGTTGATGTTAGGCGAAATGAACCCCAAGATAAGGATTCAAATGATTTTTTTTCTTTATTGCAATTGTTCCTAACATATTTATAAGATGATTTCTTTGTTGCTTTGAATGTCCCTCCCCCATGCTATAACCCCTGCTTTCACTGTATTTGATGTTGGTATAATTTGTGGAGGGATGGGAAAAAACAAATCATTCAAACAGGGATACTGGTGGATGTACTGCAGCGATGAGATGTACAAGTCATTATGTAGAAAAGGAACTTTCAACTTTGGCTGGTGAGAGTGTGGGGCGGGCAGGGGTTATCTGGAGAGCCAAGGGGGGATGAGAACAGATGGGAAGGGGAAAAAAAGGAGGATGCAACAATGCTTGATGAGAAATGTACTTATTATCTTGCCCATGTTATTGTTACCCCTCTGTATGGTATTTTCACAATAAAACAAATAAATGGATGTGCTAAAGAATAGATTCTAAATGTAATAGTTAATGCTATTGGATTACTTGAAGACAAAGGTTTACAGAAAAATTTAAATTTCAGATATACTGTAATATTCCCATAAAATTAAAGAAATATAATTTAAAATTTCACGGCTCAAGGCAAACCCTGACAGGAAAGTCTGAAAGACGCTTATCTAGAAACAGGAAGTGACACACACTGTGGCTCAAGTGGTAAAGGGCTCCTCTTGAGCTAAAAAACTCAGGGATATGTTTACACCCAGGTCCTGAGATTAAACCTCATGACTGACACAAAGACAATAAAATTTAAAGAATTAAAGCATTAGAGCTGGGAAGGAGATTCAGTAGTAGAGTGCTTCTCTTGCATGCATGAGGTCCTGAGTTCAATTCCTCAGCACCACATAAGCAGAAAAAAACTGGAAATGGCTCTGTGGCTCACGTGGTAGAGCACTAGCCTTGAGCTGAAGGGCTCATAAGGGTCATTGCCCAGACCCAGAACTCAGGCCCTCCTACCACCACCACCAACAGCAACAAATTAAAGCATCAAACAATCTGAAGATGTTGTCCAGAATAATGAGTGAGGCATCATCCATTTACATGACTTAGTGACTTTAAACTTAGTTTACCAGGGGAGGTGGTGGGCAATTTGTGTGTTTGCCAAAACCTTCAAAATTATTTTGTACTTTCCCAAGGAGGAAGAAAGGAAGGAATGGGGGAGGAGGGGAGGTGTTTGGTGAACTTGCCTTTTGGTTCAGTGGTTGTTTTCTGGAGTCAAATTCAGAAAAATTCTGCTTGCAATCCTGGTTGCATGGGGAATGAAGAAGCCATGCCCTGGAAGTGGTTTTGTCCTGTCCTTGGCCTGGTTCCAACCACCACTGGATAATCCATGTCCCACTTCAGGACCAAGATGCCTTGAAATCTACTGATCCACTGGGAAGGTGGAACTAACCACAGCCAGAAAAGGCAAAAAATGCAATGCTGAGGGGAACACTGGAAATCTACCCCAGGGAGAGATTTTTTTAAAATATTTTTATTGTAAAAATACTATACAAATGTTTTACAGTTACATGAGTAGGGTAATGAGTACATTTCCTATAGAGAATTGTTACCTCCTCCTTTGTTTTTCCCCTACTACCCTTTCCCTCCACAACTCTTCAACTCCTCCCTCCTTGACCCCTGCCCAACATTGTAAATTCATTTTTAGCTCATTGTCCAGTACATCTCATCGTCACAATGAGTCAACCTGCATCCCCATTTCAGCATTCTGCTATATCCCTTCCACTCCCCAAATTACAATATATGTATATAAGGTGCAGAACACTGGAATCAAATACAGTGAAAACAGGGATTATACCATGGAGGGATAAACCTACAAAAGAATCACATAGTGCATTATAAGTATATTAAAAGCAAAAGCAAGAAAAAATAAAACACTTGTGTCTCTGACTTGGGGTACATTTCGCTTAACATCATCTTATATGATCTTCTTTGCTTGTCCTAGACATGTGCTAGTCCTTGCAAACAAGGGAAACCATGGGTTCTATGCTTTTAAAACTTATTTATATCTCCCACTTCTTTTTATCTCAGTGAAAGAAAATGTTAGAAAGTAGAAATTATATGTGGCACCTCTTTCTTGCAGTACCACGAAGGGGAGTGGCACTTCCTAATGGGAGTCCTGGGATGAAAACCACACCAGCCCATGTAGACCCATCAGAGGTCTGTGTGGTGAGTTTGAGGAGATTCAGGACACCTCTTTATTGTTGCTGCATGGACAGCACTTGTTGCTGTGGGCTGTAGCCAACGAAGCTTCATGAGTGACCAAACCAAGCAACCCGATTCAGGTGCCAAAGCCAGGAGGGAAGGCAAGGCAGACCTTAACTCCTGCCTTCCATCTGTGCAGCCTACACTGACAAGGCCAGACCCATTGCTGCCCTGCTTTGGAGCCCAGTGAGGTTAGGGGGTGAGCTCATTGCCTCCAAACGGAGCATCCCCGGAATGGCACTGAGAGCTGGGCCCATGTGGACCAGAAAGACAATGGAGGAAGCTACACAACAAAGCCAAGGGGGCTTCAGGCCCCAGGTGCTGTAGCTGGTGCACTGCAAGTACAGGCTCATCTGGCACTGATGGGCATATGCAGCGATGGCCCTATACTCTGAGTCCACAGGGACCATAAAATGGAGGTCCACAGAGATGCTGAAGGGGCTCCAGTTTGCTGAGCTGCTGCAGCTGTCTCAAGCTGGCTGGCAGAGCGGCCAGCACATGGCTCCAGTTCCCAGACCGCCTTACAGACTGATGAGGTGAACCAAGGCTGGGCTGCCTGGCCTCAAAGGTGCAGACTGCATGTGCATCCTTCCTTCTTCCATGGATCATGCATTGTACAAGCATGGTGTCCCCCCACTCCACACTCATGGGGGCAGGGAGTGACCCCAGAACACAGTGTCCTGGGATGGCCCACATGCTCAGGACCACCGCAGACTAGTACCAGCACAGCTGGAGGAGGATAGGGCAGCAGTGGTCTCAACTGCAGCCCCATGGCTGCCAGCTCCTGGGTGAAATTGAGCAACAGAGACCAGGAAGTTAGGTGGGCAGGGTGGGCGGGGCTCATCCAGCAATGCTGGAGAGCATGCAAACACTTCCACTCACTGCCCGTGCACCATACCTACAGGGACTACAGAAATGGAGGTTCACGCTGTGATTTGAAAATTGCTCCAGGGCACAGGCTTGCTGCAGCACTGAATAACTGGCAAAAAAGAAATAAAAAGGAAAGACATCTACTAAAATTTTTCATCAATGATAACCTATTATAATTTAAAAAGAGTTACTTCCCTCTTGTCCTATATTTTTGCATGGGGCCCTATGAATTAACCAGAAATCTCCAGAATTTCTTCATGCACAGTAATACAATAAATATAGCTATACAAATAAATATGTACTACTTCCTACATTGTAGCTAGTAGGTTTTGATTATGCTTTCCGTAGCAGCCACAGTAACACTAATCCAAGGATTGCTGGGGATCAGAAGATTAAGTGTAGACAGGAAAATACATGAGATATGTATCTCAAATTAAGTACTAAAAAGACAGAAGAAAACCTGTGGCTACGTGGTTTAGTGTCATCCTTGCACAGAATAAGCTGATGACATAACCCAGGCCTGAGTTGAAGATCTGTGGTGACTTCACACACACACACAAACACACACACACATTTCCCAGTTAGAGCAAGTAGAATATCTGTTTTCCCGGTAACATTTCTGAGTAACTATCCTATATCTTTGGATATTTTTGAAAGCTGTAGCATCAACTTACCTAATTTTAATAAATGACACCCTGTTCATTATTATTTAATCCTGGTTGCAAGACACATTTTCATGTAGAAAACTGTTCCCAAAATCCTGACTGTTTTGGTTTGTAAGAATGAAATAATTGTGCCTTTAATTCAGTAGTTCATAAATTAGAAAAGTAACCCTAACCTTAGAAGCAATTGCTTTTGGATTCAAAAAGCCACACAAATACATTAGATTTTATTCATCCTATCTTTGTTTCAACTCATCTTTCTTAAAACAGTTTGTGGATTTACTCCATATCGTGACATTTTACTCCATATCATGCCATAACCTGAACTCTAACTGGAAGTTTTAGGCTAACCCTCACACTAATCATACCCTAATCCTAATATTATTAGCAGTTTCCTATTTCATAGTCATCCTAATTCTAACTTGACTTGTTATTCGAAGATATACTTCCAATTTGACGCTAAATTTTCCATTTTCCTAATGCTAAAACTAAGCACAGCTGGAACTGAAACCTAACTTTCCACCTAATGAGAGTCCAAAATTAATTTTAAAAAATACTCTAATTTTTGTCATTCTAATGAATACTCCAATTTGCACTCTGGAAATGAGTTTCAATTTGCCCTAATTCCAACAAATTTCCTAACTCTACCTCTGAAGTGATCTTGTTCCCTAATATGTACTATTATATTAATTGTCCTCAAATTCTCTTATCAGGAAAAATACTGTAGTTTCCATTGATCCTACCGTTTCCTAAATCACTATAT
Source organism: Dipodomys spectabilis (assembly GCF_019054845.1). NCBI lineage: Eukaryota > Metazoa > Chordata > Mammalia > Rodentia > Heteromyidae > Dipodomys > Dipodomys spectabilis. The sequence goes on along the minus strand of NW_024871027.1, from coordinate 243,462 downwards.
CCTAAAACAGTTTCAGATTTACTTACCATTTAGTCCATTACTTAAAGCTAACTCTCAACAAATACCTGGCTGGAAAACTCTCATTAATAATTACAAGAATGATCACTGAGAAAAAAAATATAATGATAATGCTATAGTGACTATTCAATCTGACATTTTTGCTTCATTTCTTAGTGAAATCTTAATTTTATAAAAAAAAACTTTCTTATTTATAACACTAATTATAATTAGAACAAAATACTGACCCTGATCTTAATCCAAAATATATATCAATACTAACATTCACACAAGTACACTAATTTTCACGCATCCTAACTTGATTCAAATAAGCCTTCCAAACATAGGTTTCAATTTTTTTTCCAAAATCTTAGTCATTTTCTAACCATAAACTTAATCTTGACTGTAACATTGAGAATTAACAGAAGCCTAATTGCAAGGTGATTCTAATATTAATAGCATTACTCTAGTTAACATCCATTCTAGCTGGGAAGGTGGCTCAGTGGTAGAGCGCTTGCCTTGCATGCCTGAGCCCCTGGGTTTGATTCCTCAGCACCGCATAATCAAAATAGAAAAAAGCTAGAAGTGGCGCTGTGGCTCAAGCGGTGGAACACTAGCCTTGAGCTGAAGAGCTGAGGGACAGTGCCCAGGCCCACAGTCCAGGCCCCAGGACCAGACCCAAAAATAAATAAATAAATAAATAAAACATTCATTCTAATTCTTAAAAGGATTATTCTAAAATTTATCTTCAATTTGAGCCTCATTTTTTTATCCTTCACTCTTATCCTAACCATGGGTGGAATCCTAACCATAACCTTGACACTAATGCCATCCCAATTCTAAATTTTATGAAAAATGCTCATTTTGTGTTATTCTAACTGAAATTCACCTTGGAATTCTTGAAATAAGTTGCAGCTTTTCCAAAACCTTATAGATTTTCTCACTCTTATCCTGAATCTATCTTGTTCCATAAGAGGAATCATCATACCCATTTCCTCAAATCCTGATCTAATGAAATACATTGTATTTCCATTATCCCAGCATTTCCTGAAGTCCTAGAACCTAAAATAAGGTCAGATTTACTTAACATTTATCTCATTCCTTTTTTTTTTCTTTTTGTTGTTCGTGGGGCCTGATCTCTGGGCCTAGGCATAATCCCTGAGTTCTAGGCATGGGCATGATCCCAGAGTTCTTTCGCTCAAGGTATGCACTTTACCACTTGAGCCACATAACTACTTTCTGGTTTTCTGGTGAATAATTGGAGATAAAATTCTCACAGACTTTCCTGCCCAGGCTGGATTTTTCCTCAGAAATCAGCTTCCTGAGGATAATAGCTGTAAGCCACCAGTTTAATCTATTTATTTACTCTATCCTCAACCCCCTTTAACATGAAACCTAATCCTAATCACAATCTGAATTAGCACCAAATGGTTAATGTAAGGAAAATTGTCTCTATTTTATTTAATCACACATTTTTTTACTTCTACTTCTTAGAGGAAAACTAAATTTTACCCTAAAGCTTATCTTTCTTTAATCCTAACAAGAACTAAAACAGTAACTCACACTTTAAACCAAATTATATCTGAATTTTTAAAGTAACATCGACACTGGTTTTCATTCATTCTTACTTTGATGTCATTCATTCTTCTTAAATTTGTTGCAGTTTTACACTATATCTTACATCTTTTTCTCATCCTAAGAACAACTCTAACTGCAACACCTTTACTAATCCTACACCTACATATGACTAAATTATAATGTTAATAGCAAGCCTCTATTTCACATTTATCTTATCTCTTGCTCAGCGTGAAGGTCTAAATTTTACTTGCATTTTGAAACTAAATATTTTTATCATTATTATTTTAATTGTGAAAATACCGTACAGAGGGGTTACAATTACATGGGCAATTTAATGAGTTCATTTCTTATCAAGAATTTTTGCCTCCTTTGTTTCCCCTTCCCATCCCTTCCCATCTCCACCCCCCATCCCCAGCCAAAGTTGGAAAGTTCGTTTTTGGACATAACATCTCATACATCTCATTGTAGCAATGGGTCCATTATGCAGCAAAAATATCTCTAAGAAATATATTTTTCAATAAAATGTCTCAATCCTTAGGTAAAGTGCATTATAGTTTAATATAAAGGTTATCTCAAAATAGAAATTCTGCAACTAATCTAATGTATGCTTTCCTGCACAAAATGCTGTGACTTCTAGTCTTGTTATTTAATTTTAATTATAGTTTTTATTTGTGACATGATCCCTACTTACATTTATTACAAACTTCTGTAATTATACAAATCATGCCTGTATACACTCATTTGCATAATTTAATATTCAAACAAAATTATCTTTTTTCCTGTCTCCCACAGGGAAAGTTGAGGTGCTGAAGTACATGGAATGGAAATTTGCAACGTGAGGATGGGATCATGAGCATTTTCTACTTGGCTGAACAGGAATTTTTGTTCCTACAGTACATTCTTACCATTTAAACACACAAGGAAAGCCACAATATTTGAAGTTCATATGAAGGAATTACATTCCTAAAAGATGTGGCAACCCAGCTCTAAAGTTCAATCTTATCACTAGTTCTTTGTGCTTGCTGGCTGATATCTTTCTCTCTCATATGATTCATATTATTAAGCATATTAGTAATTCACCTGTCAGTAGATGGCAGGAGACTCCTGCAAATCACAGCTATTCCTGTGTAATATTCAGAAGAGAGAAAAAAGGTTATACTGATCTCTAATTCCTCCTTTTGGCCTTCAATATACGAATTAATTGTCAAAACAATGTAAGATGTTAGTTCATTTTTCCCTTTTTAATTAGAGATTAAGCAATAAAGTCACAGTAAAAAGTGATGACAGTTGTATCAGAGCTCTGTTATGAGCACCTGCTCCCTAAGAAGTAATGCTCTATGGATTGTAAATATGGAAGCCTCTCTCTCTCTTTCTCTCTCTCTCTCTCTCTTTCTCTCTCTCTCTCTCTCTCTCTCTCTCTCTGTCTCTCTCTCTCTCTGTCTCACACACACACACACACACACACACACACACTCACAGAGCTGCCACCCAGACACATCAGAGATCAGTTCCATTTCTTTGTAATTGTAGTTGATTGACTGGACCTGTATGTTTCCCTGAGATCAAGTCCCTTGTTCTTAGTATCCTGTGTTTCTTTGTATGCTTCAGGCCGATTAACAGTACTCTGAATACAATATCCTCAAACTTTACATTCAAGTCAAACTCCATGAATTCATACTACTGTTCCAAAATATTAAAATGTATAGGATCTAGAGACCAAAAAAATACACGTTGTTACTTTAGTAGGAATTGACATCATGAAAGTAGAAGAATATTGATCAGGAACTGAGGTAAGAGAACTTGAGTATGTGGGAAAATGTAGAATACTGTATGTGTGTTAGAGATAGAGAATCATCATCTTCTATAGGCTCATTTATTGAATACTTCTCATCCTTTATTGAAAGGTCAATTTATATATACAATTTTCCAGTTATTTTGCTTACCTATCACTTCTGATCACAAATCCTCTTATGAATGTTTATAGTATCTTTGAATAATTCACAGGATTTGCATGTACTTATAATCTTAAAGAGACAGTCTGCTACTACATCTTTCATTCTATGTGACGAATCCTTAATTTTGTTTCTCTGTTTGCTGAATAAATATATTCCTGGAAACAGGATATTCACAGAAAATTTGAGAGTAATTTTTATTTTGTAAATTTCAAATATAAGATAAACTTTGTATTGACTAATCATATTCTAAAAATGAGTGATATTCATGAACACAATATTTTGGTGCCAATAAGTAAATTGAGTCTTGATGTGGTGGTTCTTGTGTCTGATTGAGTTAACCATTATCTTATTCATGTATGAACATGTGCACTACACTTTTTAATTTTTTACAAATAAAATAGTCCCCAAGCATTTAATTTAAAGTGATAATGGGGAAGGCATCTTCCTATTCCAATTTTTATGTGTACTTCAGTAAAAGTACTACAAATACATGATGTTTACTGGAGCAATATAAAAGATGAGAACTTATTTTTAAGGAGAATGGATTTATTGATTAAAACATAGAAAAGAGTAAAAAAGTCAGGTTTCTTGCATAATTTTCATATCAATATAGCTCAAGATGAGACTCAAAGATAAATTCATATTTATATTAGTGAGATTTACATCACAATATAAACAATATAGGTATTAAAGATTTGGTCATTCAAAGCTCTAGATACCTAATGGATGAAGAATGGAATAGAAAATAGCAGAGGAAAACAATTCAACATGCAGCTATTATGATTTTATAATGCTAATATGAAAGAAATGCAGCTTTTGTTTTTCTGAAGAAGAAAGTTTAGTTTAGTAAGTGTTCAGTTGTAATGAGTCTAAAGTATTATCCTCCAATATATCAAAGAGTACTATACTCATCCTCAGAAATGTACATCAGTAATTATTTAAATTAGCTTTGGTTAATATTAATTTACTTGTGTAGCAAATATGTTAAAATATTCGCTCTCTTTCCTTCAATATATTAACACACATTGCATAATTTACTGTCTCTTAATACAAGCCTGAAATCACTACCTCAAAGTCACACAAAGAGAAAAACAAAAATAACCAAATACAAAAATCAGAAACCCTAAGTTATGTGAAAAAGTCCACAATGTAAAAAATAAATCTGAGGAAGAGAAAAACAATGGCAGAAGATCAACAGAAGTTTACTCTAGCTCTCTCTGATAAAATAGAGATTTAGTATCCTAGCAGGTACTCCTCTTCTAGAGGGTCACACCAAGTCAGCTATAATATACAATTCAAAAGAAGATTTTATACTGTTTTCACAAGGAAACAGAAATCTATGAAAAGGTGTCCAGCCAGGCAGGTGACTGCTGTGACTGTTTTGGCCAACATTTTCAAAAACTCATTTGCAGTGTGAAAATAAAAAGGTAACATGGAAAAAAGTAGGAACAGAAATGTACATGAGAGAAAGCCACATCCATTCAGAGAGACAATCCACCATACCACTGGACAGTCTGAACTGTCACTGGAACCACAAGTTTGATCATCACAACATCTCATCACAACTGGTTTCTACTCCTACACTTAATGGTCGAAACAAAAACCTAATTTCAGAAAAGCAAATCACAACAGAAGACTAAACCAACACTTGCAAATCAACCAAGAACATAGAGATTTACCTATTAAGATCATAGATCCCCCAAAAAGAAAACCTCCAAATGGACAGAACAAATCAGAAAAATACAAGAAAAGTGATGTCAAAGTAGTATAATTCACACAGTAAATAACCAGGCATTAGAACAGACAATCAAGGATCTAGAAGATAGTTACCAAAATACATTACATATACAGCTGAAAAATGTGATTAATGGAACGATAGAAAACCTCTACAAGAAAATTTGTGAACAAGATGAGACCAACCAATCATTAGAAAAATAATTCACGGAGACTACAAACAGAAATATAAATAAATTCTGAAAATACAAAGGAGTCCAAGAATAAAATGGATGCCTAGTTAAAAGATATGAGAGAAGACAGAGCTAAGAAAACAACCCTTGCAACTCCCCCACCCAAAGAAAAAAAATGTACAGAAAGTCCATGCAAGACCTAAAACAAAGCATTAGTAGGATAGAACCCCTAAAAATGACCAATTAGAAGACAGGGAAATAAAAAACAAAGTAGAATGTCTCCACAGTAAATAGATGACATAGAAGATAATCTCAGTGTCAAAAACAGAATAGGCCTAATAAGAAAGAGGAGATAATCATTTAGAAAAACTCCAAGAAATAAGAAATGATCTTTCCAGAATTTCAAAACTCAGTTAGAAGATCAAATTTCAGGGAAATAGGTATCAAGAAGGAGAAGAGCAAGAAAATAAATGGATGGGAAGCATATTACAGAATAACAGAACAAACTTAGTATTTAACAGCTAAAGCCAAAAAAAAAAAAAAAACTCAAACCCATGAAGACTGAACAAAAAGTTACTGAATGACCAGTGCAGCACTGAAGGGATTAGAATGGAAATCTGAAAGTTTCTAGAATTTAACAAAAAGGAACACACAAAATACCAGCTACTCTGATATTTGCAGTACTTACACAAAAATTTATAGCTCTCTGTGCCTACAGCAAGTAATTGGGGAAATCTCAAATGAATATTTTAATTATGTAGCTCAAGCTCCTTGAAAACAGGAAGAAGCCCTAACCCAAGGCAATAGACAGAAACAAATAAAAAGTTTAAATCAGAAATAACTAAATAAAGACAAAATAAAACATAGAAAGAATCACTAAATCAGTATTGGTTTTTTAAATAAATTAACAGACTTGACAGACCCTTACTAAATCTGACTAAGATGAGAACTTACGTAGATAAATAGATAAAAAGCATGCAGATTGGGAGAAGACCTTTAGTTGCTCTGCAACGCGCAATGGCCTCATATCTCAAATATATTTAGAGCCCAAAAAGTTAATGTCACCCAAAAAACAAATCCTCCAAGAAATAACAACCCTCTTAATAAGTGGGCTACAGACCTCTCTGAAGAAGAAATGTGCATGGCCTTAAGACACATAAAGAAATACTCAACCTTTCTGGCCATAAAAGCAATGCAAATCAAAGCAACATTTAGATTCCACCCTCACTCCAGTTAAAATGACCATTATGAAGAAAACTAATAATAAGAGATGCTGGGCTGGTGGGGATGTGGCCAAAAAGGAACATTACTACACTACTGGTAGAAATGTAAACTTGTTCAAATACTCTGTAATGAAGTATAGAGGTTCCTCAATAGAGCTCCTATATGACCCAGCAATGATGGATCAAGAAAATGTCGAATATATTCACAAAACTCTATGCTTGCGTCAGAATGAATGATATTGCCCCATTAGTAAGGAAATGGAATCACTTGGAAAACATAAGTCAAACAAGCCAGACCCAAAGAATCAGAGTCTACAGTCCACTCATTTGGAAAAAATAGAATATGTGTAGGATATTCAAAATAGCTCAATAACAATATGCATATCACCATATAAAATGATGCTTATTGAAATGTGCTCCAAGACATGGATACAAGATGATTGTATAGTGAACAATTTTTAGTTATTTCTATTTAGTTTTTACCCTTTGGTTTATTCCCTGTAGTCACTGTTTTTTAATTTCTGTACCCTTTGTCTTATAAATAAATTAATCTGATTTGGGGAAGGGAAGGGAAATCACAGAAATGGTGGGACAAAGATTAACCAAAGCAGCAGTGATATACTGATGATATGTTAGAAATGAACTTCACAACTTTGGGGGAGTAGGATGTCAGGGTTGGGGGAAGGAGAACAAAATGAGGAAGGGTAATACTGTTAAAAAATGTACTCATGGGGGTGGGAAGGTAGCTCAGTGGTAGAGCACTTGCCTGCATGCCTGAGGCCCTGGGTTCAATTCCTCAGCACCACATTGGCAAAAAGAAAAAAACCAGAAGTGGCTCTGTGGCTCAAGTGGTACAACACTAACCTTGAACTGAAGAGCTGAGGGACAGCGCCCAGGCCCAGAGTTCAGTCCCCATGACCGGACCCCCCCACAAAAAAATTTACTCATTACTTATTTAACTGTAACCCACCCTTCAGTATATCACCTTCATGATATAAAATCCCCCCCCTAAAAAATAAGAGAACTCACCCAAATAGAGAAAATTACAGACAAAAATGAGACATCACAACATAAATAAGAAAAAATTAAGAAGTTTGCAAGAGAGTACTTTGAAAACCGTATGCCAATCACCTGGAGAATCCTGGAGAAATTCATGCTTTCCTATACTTGATCTGAACCAAGAAGTAACACATAAGAAGTAATGAAAATGAAATGTCAATAAACCACTTTCCATTCCAGAAAAATCTAGGACTCAATGAATTTACCATGAAATTAAGGCCTGCAAAGAACTTACAGTAGTTAGAACTAACTCTTCAATGGAATAGAAAGAGAAATGGAATTATCAAAACACATTCTATGAGGCTAGAATTAGACTCTTTCCCAAATCACATAGGGACTCACCAAAGAAAGAGAACTATGAACCCAGTTCTTTGATCAGCATTGATACAGAACTTCTTAAAAAATTCTCACCAACCAATTTCTGCCACTAACAAAAAAATCACATCGTATGATCAAATAGGATTGAGCATAGGATACAATTGGATTCAATATTCTTGTCAGTAAACATAATACAAACCATCAGCAGAAGCCAGGACAAGAAACACATCATTGTCTATTTGGATGTAGAAATAGCTTTTTAACAACCTGAAATACCACTTTATGATTAAAAAGTTATGAGAAGCTAGGAATGCATGGAACGTTCCTCAATATACTACTGAATATGTATATGATAATGATAATTAGCAATTACGTAACAATGGAAGTATGGAGACATTAAAATCAGGAATGAGACAAAGATGTCCACTCTCTCTACTACTCTTCAATATGGTAGTGGACTATCTAGCAAAAGCAATAGGGAAGAGAAAAACATAAAGAGGATCCAAATAGGGAAGAAGTAAACTATCCCTTTTTACAGATGAAATGACCCTATAGCTTCCTGCCTTAAGATAGTAAAAGTGATGTTAAACTTCGGCAATGTAGCAAGGTATATAGCCCACAAAAATCAGTAGTTTTTCTGTTACCAACAGTGGGATGAACCAGGCTGAAACCCAAAAAACAACCTCATATGTATTAGCCTCAAAATCAAAACAAATCTAAACAAAAGACCAACAACAAAACTGAGAATTAATTAATTTAACTAAATATGTGAAGGACCTCTACTGTGAAAACTTTAAAAATATAAAAAGGGAAACTGAAGGAGATTCAAGGAAATGGAAAGTCCTTCAATGCTCCTGGTTGTAAGAATTAATATAGTGAAAACTGCAATACTGCCCCCAAACTACTAACAATGCAATACTTATCAAAATTCCAACAATATTCTTCAATGCATTCGAGAAAGCAATTCAAATTTAATATGGAATTACAAAATTACAGATGAAACAGAAGGCTTAGAAATGAACTCATGGGCTTATAGTCATCTTACACACACACACACACACACACAATAGAATTCTATTCACCCATTAGAAAGGATAACTTTTCACCAGTCTTAAGAAAAAATGAAAGGCTTGGGAAAATTCTACTAAGAGAAAAGAGAAAGGAATGCAGACAAAATAATATAGGTTTCATGGATTCATTCAGTTTTGGTATCTACAAGTAAACAAGACAGATTCTACCTCTTCCCAGTTAGAACGTTCATTATGAAGAAAGCTAACTATAGCAAATGCTGGCATGGATGCAGTCAATTGGGAACTCTATCACACTGTTGGTTGGAAATTAAATTGTTCAAACACTGTGGAATGCAGTACGGAGTTTCCTGAAAAGAGTAAATATACATCTCCTTTAAGACCCAGTAATTCCCCACATGGGCAGTAATCCAAAAATTAACAAACAAGCTCACATGAAAGCTACAAGTATAACCATGTTCAGTGCCCAGGTCCAGAGTTCAAGGACTGGAAAAAAAGTTACCACTGCTGGCATTTGTTTCCACAAAAATGAACCCTTTGACATAAGATACCAAATCATTCTATTTGCAATAGCTAGCAAAGGACTTAAAGGTAGTGGGTGACAAAATGGCTTCTTTGTTGAATATTAGGAAAAGATGTAGGCAGTCCAAGAAAAGGGAGATTTTGTTGTTGTTGTTGTTCGAGGGGCTTGAAGTCTTGGCATGGGCACTGTTCCTGAGCTCTTCAACTCAAGGTGGGGTACTTTATATCTTGAGCCACAGTGTCACTTCTGGTTTTTTGGTGGTTAAATGGAGATAAGAGTCTCAAGGACTTTCTTGCCCAGGCTGTCTTTGAACTGCGGTCCTCAGATCTCAGCTTCATGGTTAGCTAGGATTACAGCTCTGAGCCACTGGCACCAGGCTAAAAATGGAGAATTTTTAGAAAAGAAAATCCACCTCTTCACTTGTGTCTACACCTCATATATCACTATTAGAACACTTCACCTTCAACTCATTTCATCAGACATTTGTAAATTTTCTCTTTTCCTTCATGCAGGAATACTGCAGCCAGTATCAACTCAGCTGTGGGACTGAACAATTGTATGGCAATTGCTAGCACCTAAATCAAGAACTGTTACATCAAAACAAATGAGACCCACTTTTGGAATAATTGTTTTCTCTTTTTATAACAAATCTTTGCTTGATTACTTCCTAATGTGAATAATGACATTTTCATTCTCTTCAGCCTTCTCCCACATGTGGTCAAATATTTAAGAATTCAAAGATTTCCATTGATAATTCATTAAGCTGACCTCTAAGAAAATGTGCATTTCTGGAATTTGGTTTTCTGGCTTGTTCTTACATGCATAGGCTTTCTATGATTTACTTGTTCTACAAGGAATTTTACTTTCTAATCTTTGTGTGATCAATTTTAGTCTCTCCGTTCAGTCTTTCTGACTCTCTGGAGTCTCATTTGAGTCTGCCTCATAAAAAATACATTATTGATCAGCTAAATGACTTTCAGCTTCTGTTTTTTACCTGACTTCATGTAGGCTGTGATAACAGACCTGACTGGCTGTGCTTACTGGAGTTTTTGTTTGTTGGTTGGTTTTGTGTGGTATTTTTTTTGTTTGTTTTAGAGGTCTAGGATTACTATTCAAGGTAGTAGCTTCTCTGGGTCCCAATGATCCCCTGACCTAGAGTCAATGAGTTTTTCTCCTAAAGATACAAAGAAACAGCTAACTAAATTCCTGTTAATTGTCTCAAAATGGGTCAATCTGGCATCCTTGCAAAGCCATCAATAATCCTCTGTAACTACTTATAGAAATTGTCTATCAAGATGGCTTTTCAAGGTTGACTGTGAAAAATGTTCATTTCCAATTCAGCACCATGAAACAGATCACATCCCATGGAGCAGACTTTTGGAAGAATGGTCCCCTTCCTTCCTTCTCTTATGATTCATCAAACCATAATATTCTGCAGTTGTGGCCAGCCTGGAGCACATTTTCCAAGAATATTCTGTAGTGTAAAAGAGGACCAACTAGATATTGCAAATAAGGGAAACCATGGGACCTATGTTTCTTTGGGCCTGGCTTACTTCACTTAATATAATTTTTTCCAAGCCTTTCCATTTCCTAACAAATGGGGAAATGTCATTCTTTCTGATGGAGGCATAGAATTCCATTGTGTATATATACCACATCTTCTTGATCCATTCATCTACTGAGGGGCATCTGGGTTGGTTCCATGTCTTAGCTATGGTAAATAATGCTGCAATAAACATAGTTGTGCTGGTAGCTTTAGTGTGGCCTTGTTTGTGATCATTTGGGTAAATGCCCAAAAGTGGGATTGCTGGGTCATTGGGGAGCTCTATGTGGAGTCTTTTGAGGAACCTCCATACTGCTTTCCAAAGTGGTTGAACAAGTTTACATTCCCACCAACAATGAAGTAAGGTTCCTTTCTGTCCACATCCCCTCCAGCATCTGTTGTTGTTAGAGTTCTTGATTTTTGCTGTTCTAACTGGAGTGAGGTGATATCTCAATGTTGTTTTGATTTGCATTTCTTTTATGGCTAGGGATGTTGAACATTTCTTCATGTGTCTATTGGCCATCCTTCTTTCTTCTTCAGAGAAGCTTCTCTTTAAGTCTTTCGCCCACTTACTTATTGGGCAGTTGTTTCTTTGAGGATTTGTTGTTGGGTGGTTTAATTTTTTGAGTTCCAAGTATATTTTAGATATGAGACCCTTGTCCGTTGTATGGCTAGTAAAGATCTTCTCCCAGTCCGTGGGCTTTCTATTGATCTTGCTAGCTATGTCATTTGCCCTGCAGAAGCTCTGCAACCTTATACAATCCCATTTGTCCAGCCTTTCTTTGATTTGTTGTGTTTCCGGGTCTTTATTCAGAAAATTTCGGCCTGTGCCAAGGAGACCCAGGGTTTCTCCTATTCCATCCTGTAATGTGGTATGAGTCAAGCGGAAAAAGTCAAATAATGTGATGTTAGGAAAACGAAACCTCAAATATGTATTTTAATGTTTTTGTTTCTTTCATGCATGTGTTTCTAACGCATTTATAATATTATCTCTTTGTTGCTTTGTATGTCCCTCCCCCACAGTGTAACCCCCGCTTTCACTATATTTGATGTCAGTATAACATGTGGAGGAGATGGGGACAAACAAGTCGTTTAAGGATTCAGGTGGACCTGTTGCAACAATGAGAAGTACAAAATGTCATGTCAAAACCAGCTTTACAATGTCGGGGGGGGGGAGGGGTGGTATGATTGGGTGGGAGGGAGGGGGGTGGCTGAGAAGGGAGGTGAAGGGTAAACAAAGGAGGAGGCTGCAATGCTTGGTAAGAAATGTATGCATTATCCTGCCCATGTAATTGTAACCCCTCTGTACAGTATGTTCTCAAATAAAATAAAATTAAATTAAAAAAAAAAATAAATAAAAGAGGACCAACTATGAAAATAAAGGTGAAAATACTTGTCTACTACAGACTGATTTATCTTGCTTTTATCTGTTGTTATTTTCATTACATCAAACACATGGATAAATTATATTGGGATTAGACAAGTGGCAAAAGATTAATGGAATAAACATTCAGTTTACTTTCATATATCCAATATAAAGCACTTAACCCCTTATGGAAATTGAAATCCGACTGTAGAATCAATGTCAGAAATATAAAATAAGCCTCAATATGAATAATCTGGCACACATACATCATCATCTACTCAGAAATTCAGTCTCTCTTTAAATATTTATTTAGTACAAAATAATAAAAATTTAATTAATGAATGTGACTTTTAAGTATCATCTGAAATACTCTTCGTGTATATGATTGTATATGTTTTAGATTTCACCTAGACAGGAATTAAACATGCATGTAAAATTCAAATTTCAACAATTTAAGCTAGATTAGAGGAGTCATACCCTCCTGTATTGTGTGGTGTGAATTTTACTACAATGAGGTGCAATAATTTATTTTTTCATGTTAAGATGAGTGCTAAGTGTAGGATACACTTTGAATTATTACATTAATTTATTGAAATTAGTTTCATTTTTTTCTATATCTGCAGAAAGTAAAATTATATATTAAACATTCAATATGAAGTAATCAATGATAAGTAAAATATTACTAAAATGATATACTATTAAACTGTGATTTGAATTATAGTTCTAACAAATTGTGATGTAAACAACATTTAATAGAATTATGGGTAATGTTTATTAAACTTACCATCTTGTTATTGTTTTCTAATTGTGTCATTTGTTATTCTTGATGCAAGTCATCTCTTCACCTCAATTGTTTAGTTTTCTATTTTATCTCTATTGGTTTGCTGATTATGCATTTTGTTTTCCCTTTTTAGTGACTGACATGAGGCTGAAAATCTATACGCTAGTTTATTACTTCCTACATTAAAGTCAAGTTGCTGCTCTCCACAGCTGTTCTACTTTTCTTTGTATAGTACAGCATTTCCCCTAGTCCCACCGACTGTATTGCTGCTCTCATATATTTTATTTAAATTTTATTTTCAAGGTAATGTACAGAGGGGTTATAGTTACATAATTAAGGTCATGAATTAATTATTTTCTATCTTGTTACCCCTTCACCCATTCTTCTCCCTCTTCCCTAACAACGCACCTCCCAAGATCGTTTCCAAGCTATTGTTTTGTGAGTAACACTGTTGTATAATTTCCCCCTTTGTCCTTTGTCTCACTATTTTTTTTTCCTTCCCGTTCCCCAGTTCGGATCAACATATTTACAATACACAGGGTACCAAAATCAAATACAGTGACTACAGGGGATAAACCATAGGTGGGAAAACATAAAAAGGATAAAAATAAATCATGTAGTACATTAAGAACAACAACAACAAAGAACATGTCTTGGAGTTCATTTCACTTAGAATCACCTTATACGGTCATATGTACATAGCTATTGAGCTGTTCTACTCATCTACTAAGATTATACTTGATGTACACAATAATGCTCCCTATGACCCAATAATCCTACTTCTGTGCACTGAACCAGATGACCACAAACAAGGCCACACTAAAGCTACAAGCACAATTATGGTTATCACAGTAATATTTACCATAGCTAAGATATGGAATCAACCCTGATGGCCCTCAGTAGATGAATGGATCAAGAAAATGAGACACACACTCACATACACACATACACACACATACTATGCTTCCATCAGAAAGAAAGATACTACCTCATTTGTAAGGAAATGAAGGTCTTGGAAAAAATCATATTAAGTGAAATAAGACAGACTTAAAAAAACATAGTTCCCATGGTTTCCCTTATTTGTAATAATTAGTTTACATCAAGGATAATCTCATGTATTTTAATTTGACAGTTTGTTCTATGTTGAGCGTGCAACATTATTGCTATATTGTTTGTTATCATTTCTCCAAACAGGCAGGTATATTGAAAAAATTATGTTCATCTTATCCATTACTGAAAGAACAACAACTAAAAGAGCAACCCTTACTAAGAAGAACAACTCCTACTTATTTAGCTTCATTCCTATGTAAGGCCAATGTTGTCCCCTGCATTCTCATGAACATTTCAACTCTATACCTCATACTGTATATCTAGTATCTTCTACATTGTAAACTAAATGCCCCAGATGTTCCACTTTGCTTTACTTAAAAAAAATGCTGTCTTAATATTTGAGGTTGGTGTGTGTGTGTGTGTGTGTGTGTGAGAGAGAGAGAGAGAGAGAGAGAGAGAGAGAGAGAGAGAGAGAGAGAGAGAGAAGTGAGTTTACAAAGATCAGAACACAACATTTTTCTTCATTTCCAATACATTTTTCAGGTCATTGTAAGTTATGGCTAATGGCAGCAGTCTCTTGTTATTTTAAGGATGAAACAGAAAAAGATATTTGTGCTTGTACCAAGGTTGCTTTAATAGTCTGCAGTTGAACACTGAACATTGACTTATATCTTGGCTGCTCTTGTGAATAATGTGAATAACAATGAACTACAGATTTATTTTCGAGTTACCTAGAGAGAAATAATCACATGATTGGTGGGTCACATGATATCTCAACTTTGAATTTCTGTAGAAACTTGCATACTACTTTCTACCACAAGAATGCTAACCTGTTTTTTGACCAATAGAGTAGATAATTTCATTTTCTCCACACTCTCACCAACATTATTACCTTTTCTTCAAAGGTAATAAAGGGCAGGTTTTTATTATCTGCAGTACCCTAGACTGGCCTTAGACTTAAATCCAACCTCCTAAATGCTTGAAATTACAAGCCTTTACCACCATAACTGGTTCCATTAATTTTTTGATAAGTTATAATAGTTATGAAGTTGTATCATAGTAATTTTGAATTATATTTCTCTAATGACTTCTGCTCAAAAAGCATTACGGCAGCATAGAAGTTGTATTAAACACAACTTTGTAAACCCACAGGCAATTTTCAGGGCTTTATTGAGAACATGTCTATTCAAACCTTTTGTCCATTTTTGATCCAGTTTCTGTTAATCTTATCTTTAATCTCGCTAAATTAGATCAATTATTAATTCAAGGTAGTATAAAAGAAAAAAAATGTAGCAACTCTTAACATTTTTCAGTTTTTAATAACATGGTATTGCTTAAATCATTTTGTGTTAACAATTGACAGTATGTAACTCAATTTAGTTAGACCTGTTACAAGGCTGTAGTTTATTTATTTTACATTGATTGTTCTTTCCAAAGCCTGTTTGTCTAATTTCCCTTGGTTTCTTTCAGTCTCAAGTAGCTCAGATTTAAAACTGAAGAATAAATGGAAGTAAGCAAACAAAAAAAAATACAGTTCCTCTCATCCGATGATGCCTGTATAAGAATGAGTAAAGAGTTAATCCTTTTAAGGACATATGATGGGACAACAAAAAATGAATTTATTCTTCTATGTCTTCTTTATCTTTGCGATGTAACTTAAATGTTGTAAAACACAATATACTGCTCAGATAATTTTATGTTTTATCCGTTTTGCACAATTTCTTATGGATTTCATCTCAGTCTACAACATTCTTTCATCATTCTGTCCCTGATAATTTTACACTATCAAGACATAAGATGACCAGTTTGATTTACAGCAAGAGAAGTTATCCACCTGGCTTCCTTGGAAGCAGAGCATGATCAATAGATATTACTTCTGTTTGCTCACTACATGTAATGGTTTCTGTACTATTATCACATTCTATTTAGTATTTTAAAAAGAATGCTGGCTAAACTCAAAGCTCATTCCTACAAGTTTATGTTAAGTATTTCACAAGTTTTATTCCCTTAATTGTTAAGATAACATTTGCTATAATGCTAATGTTATTACCATTTTAGTGTTGGGAAGAATTGCAATTAAAGGCAGTAAGTGCATGACCTAAAGACACACACAGTGAGGAAGGAAATGAGTCAAATTTCCAAAAGTCTTTCAGCAATACACAAAAGGTAGATAAAATCTCTCCATTCTATAACACTCTCAATTCAATATTCATATTGCCCATGGTGATTGTTTTCTGTCACATTTGTCTTCAACACAGATTGTGTTGGTGACATTGGGTTATCATGCTCAGAGCTGAGCTTAAACATTGAGGTCCAAAGAGAGGCAAATTTCTTCTGTCCCACAATTCCAGTATCCTTTTCAAAAAGTACTAAAACTTTTAAATATCATCATCTACTTTCTTATAAGTAACCAAAAATTTAAAAAATCATAAATAATCACTCCAAAATGCTTTAAAATTGGAGATGCTAAAACATGCCACTCTGAAGTAAATTTTCTTCTACTTTTAACGTTATTCTGAAAGTCTTTGCTGGTTTGTCAGACCTGTAATCCTAACTACTTGGGATATCTACTCAGGAGCCTGAGATCTGTGGATAACAGTTGGAACCCAATCAGGGCAAACGAAATTCATGAGATTATTTTTCAAAAATTTTAATGAACTAGCAAAGGGCCAAGAATGGAGATGTAGCTCATTTAGTAGCACACCAATCTAGAGAGAAAAGGCCTTGCAAGACTTGAAGCCCTGATTTCAAACTCTGAACACGCCAACACACATGCAAGTGCTTAAGCACATGCGTGTGTTCACAAACATATTTATTCAAATTACCTTCATATCGGAGTTTTGCATGAATTTCTTTGCTAACGAAATTATATGAGTAAAATAAAGGAAATAAACTCTTCCATCTCAGAACATTTTTATACATTTTTATTGTAAAAATATTGTACAGAGGGGTAACAATTACATGAGCAAGGTAATGAGTACATTTCCTAACAAGCATTGTTACCTCCTCCTTTATTGTTCCCCTACCATCCCTTCCCTCCCACCTCCACAAGTCCATTAACCTCCTCCATTTCCCGGCCTCAATTGTAAAGTTCACTTTACAACATAGTGAATTGTGCATCTCATTGTTACATGGGTCAACCTGTATCCCTAGTTAAGCATTTTGGTTTTTTTGTCCTTCCTCTCAAAAAATTAGAGGAGAGTATAAACAAGATGTAGGCACACCAACTTCAAATACATTGAAAACAGGTGTTATAACATGGGGGAGGAACATATAAAGAAACAAACAAAAAAAAACACTGCACGTCATAAGTATGTAAGAAAAAATAGCAAGAAAATAAAAAACCACTTGTGTCCCTAACTTGGGGTTCATTTCCCTTAACACAATCTTATCTGGTCATATACACATAACTTTTGACCTTTTCTGCTTATCCCAGACATACATTAGTTATTGAAAATTAGAGAAACCATGGGACCTATGTTTCTTTGGATTTGGCTTACTTCACTTAATTTTTTTCCAAGTCTTTCCATTTCCTAACAAATTGGGCGATGGAATGTTTCAGAAATTTGCCTGTCATCCTTGCACAGGGGCCATGCTAATCTTCTCTGTATCATTCCAATGTTAGTGTATGTGATGCTGAATTGAGCAAGGAACATTTTTTATATATAAATTCTAATTGATTTTCTTAAACTAGAAAATACAACAAAACGTAAGCTTAAAAGAATTTCATGAAATTTTAGAACCATGTACTTCTTACATAAGTACACATTTAAGAAAAAATCAAGATTGACATGTCAAAAACAAAATAATTCCAGATATTTGTTGTTCAAGAGATGTGTAGGAGGAGGAATTCAATTATTCTATACAAGGGACCTGTCATAATGAACACTGCAGCAAGTGTTAAGGTTTGTTAAAATATTTAATGTTTTAAATATATTTAATTTTGGGAATTTGCTTATATATGCCAAAACTGGGACTGTTTGGCAAGTCATAATACTTTTCTATAAAGTATTTAAGATTTATGGTAGCACATAACTACTACTAAGTATGTACATTTCAGAGTTTATTGAAACCTTACTAATGAGAAGTTGCAAAGTCTTTGTGTAAAGGAGCAGAATAAAGAGTTGACTATGTTAACTACACAGTTTCTGTTAAAACTGTAGGCCTTCCTTACTTTATATGTTAGTGAGGAACAAATGATGATATAAGCCATATACAAATTATGAGATGAACTATAAATGGTAATCTTAGTGGGTGATTTAAACACTACTCATAGCCTATAAAATTCTTGTTGAACGTCATAATCTTAGCCAGTGTTAAATGTAAAGAAATATGACAATAATAAAATCTAATTTGTAGTACACTTCAAAAACTGAAAAAATGGTAAATGTTTTGTTTTTTATTTTATTAATCATTCTTATTTAATTATTGGTTTTCTTTATTTGTAGCATTGTTTTCCTTGTAATATAATACAACTTTTTGTAAGTTGTCATTAGGAGGTACTTTGAGAAGGGTATTGGGATGGCCACACCATTTTTTATAGGTGCATGTGAATTTATAAAGAGGGAAATTAAGAACAAAATATGTATTTAAAAAATGATCAAGTAGAGTCTGATTCAGGAGTGTTGATACATGTCCATACCTAAAATATTAGCCCTAGGCTGAAGCAGAGTTATTACAAAGTTGAAGCCAGAAAAGTGAGAGACTGTGTTTTGTTTTGTTTTTATTTTTATTTT
The DNA here is from genome assembly GCF_019054845.1 of Dipodomys spectabilis. Taxonomy (NCBI): domain Eukaryota; kingdom Metazoa; phylum Chordata; class Mammalia; order Rodentia; family Heteromyidae; genus Dipodomys; species Dipodomys spectabilis. Next base: position 224,398 of record NW_024871027.1, on the reverse strand, counting down.
GTTGGACATGGAGCTTGAACTTTGGGGCCTGGGTGCTGTCCCTGAGCTCAAGGCTAGTGATACCACTTGAGCCACAGCAGCACTTCCATCTTTTTCTGCTTATGTGATGCTGCGAAATAAAACACAAGGCCTCATGCATGCAAGGCAGGCACTCTACCATTGAGCCACCTTCCCAGTACCTGAGAGACTGGATTTTAAAAATCATCTAAACAACATTTGCTTTCTGCTTTGGGTTATATAATGAAATATATGAGTATCTTGTTATGTTTTTGTGCATTGTCATACTTCTAAATTTATACTAACTTCACCCACTTTATCCTTGTCAAATTCATGAAATATCTCTGAGAGTTTGCTTCTGTGAAGATTGTTTTGTATTTATAATTTCTTCTGAGTCATTTTTATTTTTTATCAAAATCACTTTATATTTCATGTTGATGAGTATTTACACAGAGATAGGCATATAGAGGATTTAGTTTACCAAGTGAACATTAAAATTAGAGCTCAAAAATAAAAATCAGCCTTAACACACATTTTCATAGCTTTCCCCACATTCTCCCTAAAAGAAGACAATATTAAGAATGTCTGAGGGAGGCTTTTTAGCTCCAATTTTCTTTTTTTTTTTAAATTTAATTTAATTTTATTTGTGAACATACTGTACAGAAGAGTTACAGTTACATGGGCAGGATAATGCGTACATTTCTTACCAAGCATTGCAGCCTCCTCCTTTGTTTACCCTTCACATCCCTTCCCAGCCTCCCCCCTCCCCTCCTAATCCCAATCCTTCTCCTTCCCCCCCTTCCCCCTCTTCCCCCCCGCCCCGCACTAACGTTGTAAAGCTCGTTTTGGACATGACAACTTATACTTCTCATTGTTGCAACAGGTCCACCTGTATCCTTAAACAACTGGTTTTTCCCCATCTCCTCCAAAAGTTATACTGACATCAAATATAGTGAAAGCAGGGGTTATACTGTGGGGGAGGGACATACAAAGCAACAAAGAGATAATCTTATAAATGTGTTAGAAACACATGCATGAAAGAAAAAAAACATTAAAATACACATCTAAGGGTTCATTTTCCTGACATCACATTATCTGACCTTTTCCGCTTGACTCATACATATACTAGATATTACAAATAAGGGAAACCATGGGACCTACGTTTCTTTGGGCCTGGCTTACTTCACTTAATATAATTTTTTCCAAGTTTTTCCACTTCCTAACAAATGGGGCAATGTCATTCTTTCTGATGGAGGCATAGAATTCCATTGTGTATATATACCACATTTTCTTGATCCATTCATCTACTGAGGGGCATCCAATTTTCTTGAGCTTCCTAGGTTTAGAATTCTTCAATCACAAAGACATGCTGTAATGGGAGTAAGATTTTTTGGTACACTTGTCCCTTCAGACTTTGTTTCTCGTTCCTCCCTTTTCTCAGCGCCATTATTAGAGATTTTTCTCAGAGATGACTCCATCTTCAACTTTTCACTCTTCCTAGCTGGACAAATGAATTTGTAGATCAAGACTCTTAGACAGAAAGAATTTAAGAGCCTGAGTCTAAGTCACTTCTCTCATACACCATCCCTACAAAGACACAAGTACCAAAGCAGGATACATAGTTTCATTTTTTTCTAGCAAGGCCAATGCATGAGGTTGCTTGCTTCTGAGTGTGTCTGTTTGTAGCTCTTCCTGATTTTGCAGATTAACTTTATACCTAGTTCCATTATCAGCTACCAGGAATGTCATGTTTAGACCATCCAGGAGGTTGACTCAACAGGGCGGCTGGATGTGTAGGATGCCTCATGAATGGCACAGAAGATCTGTCTTGGAAATACCGGGGTCAATTAAGGTATCCTACAAACACCATCTCAGCAAGGCAAAGTTTACTCCTGCAGAAGGCATCCTGTCGCATGTCCAAGTTGAATAAGCACACTGGCTAGGCAGCCCACCACTGGCTCCCATGAATTTGAGCTTTGGGATCATCTTTCATGATGGATCAAAATTTTGACCCCTTTCAAACTAGTCAAAAGCTTTAATAATCAACCAAATCCGAACACCTGGCCATATGAAAAATAACCAACTTTTACTCAGCTGGTGTTCTACTACTAGTGCAATGTCTCTAGCCCCTCGCAGTTCTCTAAAATAGCATTAGTAAGGTTTTGACTACCTTTACAAGGGCAGTGCTTATATCAGTCAAGCACTTCAAGATTTAACTTCTACAATTCTCGCATCTGATTTTGCTTTCTTTTCTTCCAAACAATAATCATTGACTTTCCTATTCAGGAGTATCCAATAAGATATTTTGATTTAAAAAAGGGTTTGATTAAGGCAGTTTTTCAGTCAGTCACTGAACAAAACCTGTTATAGAAGAGATAAAGCACCTGTGCACATATTACTAAGGAAACAATTACTAAAGAGGTAAATATTGCCACCATGACTCATTGTTAAAATACTCATTCTGTCATCAAACTAGTAAAGGGATCTGCCACCACACACAGACACACAACCTTTTTTATAAGTGACTGGAGGATTGGTCTTGGGTTTGATCTCATGCTCTGGGCATTGTGCCAGAGCAGTTTTACTCAAGGCTGCCACTTTAGCCACAACTCCAGTAGTATCTTTTTTTGCACCTTCATTGGAAATAAAAGTCTCATCTTTCCTGTCTGGGTTGGCTTCAAACAAAGATCCTAAGAATTCAGCCATCTGCGCATTTAGGATTATACTCAGCATCATCTCAGTTTTTAGGTAATTTGTTTCCAGTATTCAATCCTTGTAATCTTTCTGTATCATTGGCCTCCAACCACCACACAGATTACCTTTGAAGCACATTTATTCTTTTATTTTTATATATTTATTGTAAAAATACTGTACAGAGGGGTTAGTTACATGACCAAGGTAAAGCATACATTTCCTATCAAGCATTGTTACCTCCTCCTTTATATGTCCCCTACCATCCCTAAACTCCTAGCTCCAAAACTACTCCATACATTCTTCCCGACCCCCGCCTAAATTGTAAAGTTTGTTTTTCAACTGTGTCTTGTGCATCTCATTGTTACAATGGGTCAACCTGTATTCCCCTTTAAGTTTTTTCCCCTTTTCCTCCCCAATCTAGTGAAGTTTATATACAAGATGGAGGGCACCAACATCAAAAACATTGGAAACAGTGGTTATGCCGTTTTGGGTGGGGGGGGACAGAATACAAAGAAACAAAAATCACATGGAACATTATAACTATGTTAGAAACAATAGCAAGAAATGAAAAAAACACTTGTGCCCCTATGTTGGGGTTCATTTCACTTATCACCATCTTATCTGATCAAGTATTATATTTAGACCAAACTTTTCCCATTCAATCCTACCAAGGGCTTCTAGTTATTTTACATGGTGGCATTTCCAATAAACAAATCCTGCTGATAAATAAAAGCACATATTGGAATAATTCAATTATGAAGATCATAGGTTATGGAGATCAACAGAATAAATCTAATTTAAGCTGCTGTTTCTGGTTTCTAGCTTTAAGCTCTTTGGGAACTTTTCAGGGGCTCCTAAGTAAATATGAAATTTGTAAATATGTAGTTTGTTTTTGCAAATATGAAGTTTGAAGGACCCTCTAACTAAGAAGTCTCTCCTTACTTAATTTAAGGTGTTTGAGAATGGTCAGGTGTGGATTGGCCACTGGAACCAAAGCACAGATTCCACTCCAGTTGGCCAGTAACATCTCCATTAGTAGTCTCCTGGAATACCACCAGACATTTCCCCTGGCTATGATTTGTACTTACTGCTCATCTCAAAGGGTTGGCCTTCACTACATCCAGGTAAGTTTCCCAGAAATGTCCAATTTTCCCCAGGTAGTTGACCTGGAAAGAATAGAGCTGATCAGTTTCAGGGATTTTTGAAATAGACTCTTGCTTCTGAGAAGAGTAACAAGGTGTTCCAAGTTGTCTCAGATCACATTTTGCTGACCTATCATGAATTTCATGCACATGGGGTCTGAGCTCCATGACAGCACAAATAGGACCTCTTGTGTGGCCTCCCTGCCACACAGTCATAGCAGTAGTCCTTTTGTGGACACAATCACCACAGTATTTACCTCACTTATTCAGTCTCAATTTGAATCTAGGTAGACTCAAAATTGGAATACATACACAGAGTGTCTGCTCCAAGAATAAATTTGCATCATATCCCTCTTGGTAGGAAACCCTTTAGGTGTAGCTTGCCTTTTTTTTTTTTTTGGTCGGTCTTGCAACTGAACACTTTGCCTGGGTGCTGTCCCTCAGCTCTTCAACTCAAAGCTAGTCCTCTACCACTTGAGCCACAACACCACTTGCAGTTTTCTGAGTGGTTTCTTGGTGATAAGAGTATCACAGAATTTACCTGCCTTGCCTAGCTTTGAATGACCGTCCTCAGATCTTAGTCTTCAGAGTAGCTAGGATTACAGGCATGAGCCACCAGTGCCCATATTTTTTTTTCTTTTTTTCTTTTCTTTGTTCTTGGATTTGTTGGTTGTGAGGCCTGAAATCTGGGCCTGGACACTGTCCCTCAGCTCTTCAGCTCGAGGATAGCTTTCTACCACTTGAGCTACAGTGCTTTTTCTGCTTACATGGTGCTGAGATATCGATGCCAGGCGTTCATGCATGCAAGGCAAGCTCTCTACCGCTAAACCACCTTCCCAGCTCTTCGTCAGAGTTTTTAGTTAGCTCACTTTCCAATGTTCAAACCTTCTAAGGTCTTTGTGCAGTGGCTGGGAAGGTGGTTCAGTGGTAGAGTGTGTGCCTTGCATGCCTGAGGCCCTGGGTTTGATTCCTCAGCACCACATAAGCAATAAAGAAAAAAAGCCGGAAGTGGCTTGTGGCTCAAGTGGTAGAGCGCTAGCCTTGAGCTGAAGGGTTGAGGGACAGTGCCCAAGCCCAGAGTTTAGGCCCCATGACTGGAACCCCCGCCCCCGAAAAAAAAGTTCTTTGTGCAACTTTTGTCTCCAATCACCACAGAAGCTCTTACCTTGTCTGATAATGTTTCTACAGCTAATTTTCCCATGCCATCCTACTAGAGCATTTAGTTTATGGGTTAAAAAAAATTTAGTATAAATAACAAACCTCTTTTGATTTTATTCTACTCTATATTTTATTTTTGCCAGTCCTAGGGCTCCCTGAGCTTCTTCTGCTCAAGGCTAGCACTCTACCAGTTGAACTACAGTGCCACTTCCAGCCTTTTCTGTTTATGTGGTTCTGAGGAATAAAACCCAGGGCTTCATGCATGCTGGAAAAACAATTTTCCACAAAGCCATATTCCCAACACCCAAAATATTTTATTTATACTAATCATAAGAATAAAACTGATTCATAAGGTGCTTTCTGGTTTCAAGCTTTGAATTTTTTGAAACTTTGTCAGGGGCGATCCTGAAAAGCACCTAAGTAATTAGAAAATACGAATGACCCTCTAGGGAAGGGGTCTCTCCTAACTAGTATAAAATGTTTGAGAATGGACAAGTGCATGAAATGCTAGAGTGAAAGGGATGGCCAATTGAACCAAAGTACGGGTTCTACTCTAGTTGGCCAGGAAGGTCTACAACACTGGTCCTCCACAATACCATTAGATATCTCCCCTGACTATACTTAGTGATTACTGCTCATCTCTTCAAGGTTTTGATTCCACTGCATCTTGATAAGTTTCCCAGAAATGCCAATTACCCCTCCCCGTACCTAGAGAAGCAAGGGGTATAGTTGGCTTGGGAAGATAGGGTTTTTGTCTTAGATCCATACTCTTGTGAACAGCAACAGCAGGGTTTTACAAGTTTCCCCAGGCGGTGTTTGAATGACATATCATGCATCCATGCCCTTGAGGATCGGAGATTCATCATAGTAGGAAGTGGACCACTTGTTTTTCTGGTTTCTGTGCCACAGAATCTTAAGAGTAATGGTGGGCAGAATATTTAACCCATTTCACCAAAGCATTATTTTCTTTGACATAAGACTTGAGCTGAAGGGCTCAGGGATAGCACCCAGGCCCAGAGTTCAAGGCAAAAGCCCTAAGACTTGAGCCACAGCACTACTTCTAGCTGTTGGTGGTTAATTGGAAGTAAGAGTCTCAAGGACTCTCCTGCCTGGGCTGGCTTTGAACTCTAATTCTCATATCCTGAGTAGCTACGATTGCAGGTGCAAGCCACTGGCACCTGGTTTTTGACTTGAATTTTAAGTCTACCCAAAGAGTCTGCTTCTGAAACTAAGGTTCATTTCCATACATCCTTGGATCAGCTGGAGGATCAATCCAGGCTTCAGAGTCAAAGTGGGCAGCTGAGGGAGTTTAGTGAGTAGGACTTTTTTGAGATCCCCTTTCAGGATTTAAGATTTAAAACACACAAATGCAAGCACATATTCATAACAAGTTTTTGTTTGGACACGTGCACATTATGGAGCTCCATAATGAAAATCATCCATTATATAATAGTGTTCTCAGACCTTTGTCAACATTCTCCCTATGGATTATCAGAAGCAGGTCCTTAGATCATTGTTCTTAGGTTCCTTAGGCCTAGAATTCTTATTTCCCCATTTTAGCAGGTCTCTTGTGATTTCAGTTTTTGGTGCATGTAAAACTCCCTATTGTAAGTTTCTTGTGCACCCTTCTCATATTTAACATTTAACTCTCCCGTTACTGAAGATTTTTCCAGCTCCCACATTTTTATTCTTGGGCCAGGGAATGAAAACACACATCGAGACTCAAGTTCTCTTTGTGCCTAAGACACACTCAGCCCCTAAAAATCCCCAACCAACCAGGTAGTATGCTCTAGTCCAATTTTTTCTCTCATGGCTGATGTATGAGATTACTTTTTATTGAGGTGCTTCCTTGGCCCTTTCCTGAAATTGCTGATACACTTTGCATCCTTTACCACAACGGATGGTGTTTAACCCAACCTTGAGCTATCTCAACAAGTCAGGATGTGTCTCCTCCTGAGGATCTCCCTACATCCCCCTTGCATAACATAGATCCTGGACTAGTCCCCCATTGTTGGGAATACTCCCCTACTGTAACCCAATATCCCAAGAAAGACCACTAGTTTGAAAGGAACTTAGCATGGCAAAGTTTATTTCTGTTAAAAGGCATGTTATTGACAGGAAGCAACCACTCTGAGTGGGAAGTCTGCCCAGGTTATACCCCTAATGTGTTACTACTTCTGGTATTGATCACAAGTTGTATTCACAATCTTGCTCTATTGGCTCTTTTGCAGCTCAGCTGGTTATTTTGAAAGGGGTTAACAATTTGAGAGCAATCCAGTAAACCAGGACAACCAGGCCAGAAATTGTTAGAAAATTCTTACTCAGCTTGTGCTTTATGAGTTAAACTATTCTTCAAGTCCCTAGAATGATTTTAGTAACAGAATATACTTTAGTTATATAGCTTTTTGGAAGATGATTAGGTTAGTCAATGCTTTCCCTCAATCCATCATTTTCAGAGAAAAATATTATTCTAACTCCTACACAGTCCATTCCCAGACAGAATTTATTATAAGCAGCTCCCTTTTTGGAATGGAGGCTTATGAGCTTCCAGGTAAAAACACCTTATTCGCATATTGCCTTGGTTCCCTTTGGCAACTCGCCTCTGCAAGTGGTTACGAAACCAAAAGTTATGTGTGGCTGCTTCATTATACTTGTGCTCCTACCGCTAAATAAAGAGGAAAGACTGCTGTCTGAAAGCATGTAACTATGGACTTAAGCATGCTTACTGAACCCTGAGCACAGAGCACAGATTGAGCTGCAGCATTTTCAGAGCCATAGATGAATCAGTCAGATACCAGCTGCTTGGCTGACCACAGGGCACACTTCTGATGCCACATTTCTGAGGCGAAGCAGTTCTAAGCAGTGAAGACACTATGGCAAGAAGAAGCCTGAGGGGGAATTCTTGGTGGGAAGGAGAAGGTGAATGTTTGGAAGTAAGTTTTAGAAAATGCGAGCCACTTTCTGAATTGCTTGAGGCAGCGAGCAGATCATCATATTTTCTAGCCCTCTAGATGCAGAGTATGAGAACACTTCCCACATCTCACACTCAATCCCACCTCCGTAGCAGTCTTCAATTCCCTCTTACAGGAGTTAGGCAACTTTTAAGAAAGCAAAATTCAGCGAACCTGATCTAGCTTGTGAAGAAAACATATCCTCTGGCTTTAGAATAGATCAATTTCTATCTCAGAATAAGAGGAAGAAAAGAAACCACATTCTACAGACTTTAACACCTTAAACATGCTAGTTTGCTGCATTAATTTTCATTTACTAGATTCATACAAGATAAAAGGAAGAAATCTGAGAATTTCTTGAGCCTTTGCTTGCCTAATATCAGGTTCTTGTTGTTTTTTATTTGTTTGTTTTCTTTTTTTCCTAATACTTTAGAGATTCTAGTTGAAAAATTGAGAAAATGCAGACATTAGCATGGTTCAGATTAATCTGAAACCACAGCACCAAACATATCAAATTCTAATCTAAATCTAGTCTCAAAGCTGAAGGTCAATGCTTCCCTGCCCTCAACATCTTCAGAATAACAGTATTGTCTATGTCTCGGGTTTGTTTTCTTTAAAGAATTAGAGAGCAGAACAGTTTTTAAAGCATTTTTTCTTCAAAGTGAAAAGAGAGCAGTGCAACAGTCTCTACCTCAAAGCAAAAACAGAGCAGTGAAACAGACTCCCCAGCGTAAAGAGGGACATATTGTCTCATAATTGGTTTCCTAGTCTCAGAACATAAGTATGGAATTTTTCCTTATTGGATGCCCCATCTCAGAGCACAAGCACAGAAAACACTTTTGATTGGATGGGAAGTATAGGGGCACTCCCCAGACCATATTCAGAAAAAGTCATGTGTTAGCACCTAAAGCTTCATGGGAAAAGGGTGTGTATTTTTTGCTGCATCATTCATCCCCACCACGTTGGAGCCAGTTCCAACCATTACCTTTTATCCATAACTACCCAGATGAAGTGGTTTAACTCCCTCTGAGTGGCACATAAGCACTTGTTACTCACAGGGCACTGTACATTGTGATGTCCCATCAACAATATGTGGACAGATAAATTGGATATCTAAATTGCTGTTTTGAAGAAGCAAAGGCCTCTGACTTAAACTTGCACAATTAACTTAAAATTTATTGCATTTTTTCAATTCTATTAGCATTACCTACTTAAATAAGTGGATTTTTTCATTTTGATATATCCACATAGGCATACAATGTACCATGATTATGCTTAACCCCTTCATTATTCTCTCCCAGGTTTTATTAATCATTTTAAGAATATAAAATAGTAGTAATAAGTGCATTTACAATATTGTACAATCTCAATGTCCACACTCTTTACATCCTCTAAGATTCAAATTCTTTATTTATTAAAACAATTTTCCACTCTCCTCTGCTTCAAGGTATACATCAAATATGATTTTGCTTCCTTTCTCTATCAATTATACTGTTCTATGTAACTACTGATATAAGTAAATCATGTAATATTTGATCTTTTTTATGACTGGCTTATTTCACTTAGCAGTGTTCCAAAGAGTCATCCATAATATAGTATATGTCACATAATTCTTTTTTTTTGGGGGGGGGTCTGGTCGTAGGGCCTGAATTCTGGGCCTGGGCCCTGTCCCTCAGCTCTTCAGCTCAAGGTTAGCACTCTACCACTTGAGCTACAGTGCCACTTCTGGCTTTTTTCTTTTTGCTTATGTGGTCCTAAGGAATCGAACCCAAAGCCTCATGAATGAAAGGCAAGCGCTCTACCACTGAGCCAGCTTCCCAGCCCCATAATTCTTTTTGAAGTTGTAATAATATACCACTGTATGTATAAACCACATTTGCTTTAACTATTCATTTGTTGATGGCCACTGGATTGCCTACATGTTTTGAGTATTATACAAAATGAATATGAGTGTACAAGATCTCTTCCAGACCTTGCTTTTAGATGGTTAGAGTGTATGTCCAGAATTGTAGCCACTGGATCACATGAAAACTCTCTTTTCTTTCTTTTCTTTTAAATTTTTGTGTCATGGGGCTTGACCTCAGGGCCAAGTCACTGTCCCTGAACTTTTCCTCAAGGCTAGAGTTCTACCACTTTAAACGACAGATCCTCTTCTAGTTTTCTGCCCAGGCTAGCTATGAACCGTGATCCTTGCATTTCAGCCTCCTGTCCTGAGTGGTTAGGATTATAGGTATGAATAATCCTGTTTTTAATTGTTTGAAAAGGTGCCATCCTGTTTCCCATAGAACTGTTCCAATTTTACCACACTTTTGTCAATATTGTTACTTTATTTTTTTGTAGTTAACCTACCTAATTCATATGAAGTAGTTATTTTCTTCATTATTTTGACTTACACTGTAGTGGTGATTAATGATGTTAAACACCTTCTTCGTGGGCTTGTTAACAGTTTGTCTTCTCTGGAGAAACATCTGAGTTCTTTGCACATTGTAAAATCAGGTTGTGTTTCATTGCAATGATGTTTTTTATATATTCTTTATTTATGTTTTTTTTTGGTTCCGGTCGTGGGGCCTGAACTCTGGGCCTGGGTGCTGTCCCTCAGCTATTCAGTTCAAGGCTAGTGCTCTACCACTTGAGCCACAGTGCCACTTCCTGCTTTTTTTCCTTTTTGCTTATGTGGTGCTGAGGAATTGAACCCAGGGCCTCATGCATGCGAGGCAAGCACTTTACCACTGAGCCACCTTCCCAGCCCCGTTTTTTATATATTCTTGATGTGAAGCATTTATCAAATATATACTTGCAATAACTTTATCCCATTCTTTGTTGCTTTTTTGGACACTGTTGATTGCAACCTTTGGTGCATCCTGATTTATGTTTTCCAACAATGAATGACCCTTCATTGATGTCAGTTTCCAGTATGTCTTCTGGTCCTGTAACTACGAACCATCATATTGATTTGAACTCCTGCTATGGTAACAGTGAAGTAAAGCTACATAATTACGCTCTGGTCACCTATCTACTGCCACTTTTGAATATCTCTCCCTTAGCTTTTCGTAAAGGCCTTGGGACATATCCACAACTTATTTGGTCCTTAAAAACCTGTAGAAAGTTACAGGCCTTAAATTTAGTTAGTTTTAATGGAAATACGTGACTTCCAATTTCTTTTCTTTTCCTTTTTGTACATATTTGATTGTAAGAATACTGTACAAAGGGGTTACAGTTACATGTCAAGGTAATGAGTACATTTCCTATCAAGCATTTTTACCTCCTCCCGGCAAATAAGATGAATATTGAGATCTTCGTAATATAGAAGCACACCAAAACTCTTGGTATGTATTTTTCTTCATATGAGTATTTAGAATTGTGTGAAGCTGGAGATTTAACCTACTTACAAGTTAATAATGAACTTGTCACACTTTAATGGATGCTAGACGATTTATGATGCTCTTGGGTCAGAGACAAAAAGGTCTTAATTTTTACAGTAATAGTGAAAGCCAGTGAGATATATGTATATGTGTATATTTACATATTTCAAGTGTATCTCTCATCCCTCAGTGCCACTGAGTGAAGTAAAGATAGCCATGTGAAGCTTATACAAACAATGGGTTCTGAGTTTGAGCAACTGCGATCTTTATAATGAGCAATAGGCATGCCTGAACTTTACTCTGGAGGAAGACAATAGCTTAGAAAAAGCTTGCAAATATACTACGGAATATAGAGCAGCTAGTGTTCACTGAAGATATGCAAACAGTTGAGACTGACATGGAATTGTTCTTTTTCTTTTGTTTCTTGAATGTTCCTGGCTACCAAGACCAATACATATTTTTCCTAATAAAGCCATAGCTCCCCTTAAAAATGAGGCATGACAATTTGTTTAGAATTCTTACTATTATTCTAACCCTAAGGCCTCAATCCTATCTAGAGTACAATTTAACAAAAGAAATTGATGGAATTCAAATTTAACACATCTAGAAGCTTTTCTCTTAGAGCCATTTCTTAATGTAGGTGTGGAAAAAATTAAGGGAAAAAATAGGCCCACAAATATATATTATGAAGATATTCTATCTATTTTAGCAGTAATAAAGGATTACATTTCTGTTTTTTAGTGTGTGAATATTTACAGAGTATGTACTAAGTGCCAACGTTTATGCCAGGGCCTATCATGGAATAGAACATAGCAAAATTTCTCTATATAGTTTGTATATTTATAGAATTCACCTGTCTGACTTCTCTCCCATTTTGATAAACAGATCACCTGTTTGATTGAAATACAATCATTATTTTTCTACCTACAGGATTCCACACACTTTGCTGTCTACTAAATATAGAAAATATTCATGCATAACCCTCAGCTTCAAGGAGCAATTCTCAGTATCCCAAGTAGCTTGTGTTTATCTCCCACCCCTTTCCTCCAAGCTGTCAATCTAGGTGAGTGATGGCTCAATTCTATAAGACAGGAAAGCTCAGATAATTCATAGGCATTCAGCTAGTATCTAATGGAAACTTCTTCACTTGGATTATATTTTATCATCATCTTTGTGAGAACTTCAGCTTCCTTATTTGGAAACTGAGCTGTTCAGATAACAGCGAGTAGATGAATCTTATTATTTAAAATTTCATTTAACTGAAATTGGAAGAGTTAATTTTTCAGAAACTATTCACATTTGAGATTCATTAGTCGCATATTGCTAGTGGCTAGTGTGTTAGACAATGCATATATAGAATATTTCCATTATCACAGATGTTTCTGTTATAACTGGTTTAGAGCATGTTTTTGCTTGTTAAGGCATGGTCCATGTTCATAAACTATATATGATCCAACCAGAAAGGCTAGACACCCATGAAGTTAAGGTATAGGTATAAATTGTTCTACATAGGCACACTTATTTGTGAGGAGGAAGAGGATCAAACAGTCAACGTCAGAAGAATCAACCCTCTCAACTCCAGGAAAGAATAGGTAAAAATTTTAGCAGTTCTTTGAAGCTTTGCTTCTGTGAATGAAATTGACTGTGGTATTCTCAATGGTGATTTTGTTAGAAAATATAAATGTTTAATTATCACATTAGCTCAGTGAAGAATTAGGGGTTGTGCTTTGTAAATGTAATTTGATATTTATATGTGACATTTCAATTTCTCCTGGTATCAACACACCACAAATACCTTTATATTGTTGTTTCTTTCGTTAATTTTATTGTTCTTACAGCAGGCATTTTAGAAATTAGTGGAAAAGTTAAGACTTTCTTGTGTTTTGCAATCACATTATTTCTCCATAATCTTAATAAAAATGAGAATCCAATAAATATGTGAAGAAATTGAATCTCCAATCACCTGTCCACTTTCATTAATTACTGGACCAAAGGGAACTGGCTCCCCAGAATCTCACCTTCAGAATTCAAGAATGAGGTGGGAAAAGACAAGGAAAGAGAGACATAATAATTTGAACTGAAGTTACTGTGCTGTCACAATGAACACTTGTTCTCATGCAATCCTTTTGAATTCCACAGTTAGCTTTATTGTGGTTTTTATTAGTATGACAAAGATGACTGACTTTCCCAGATTTATAGTTGGAAGTGTGTGGGACACATTCCTTTATCTATGGAATCTTCCTTTGGGTCTCAGTGCCTTTTCCATCCTTGTCGCAAGTATGTATTTCTACAAATGAAGACGTTGCTTCATCATTTGTCTTTAAATGATTCAATTATGTGGATTTTGGAGGTTGTGTGATTTGCTATAGAAGGAAGGTATTATGGGTAGGACCCTTTGGTCCATGTTGTTGTTGTTGCTGGTGGTGGTCGTGGGCCTTGAACTCTGGACATGGGCGCTGTCACTTATCTATTTAGCTCAAGGCTAGATCTCTACCACTTGAGCCATAGCGCCACTTCTGGTTTTCTGGTGGTTTATTGGAGATAAGAGTCACATGGACTTTTCCTGCCCAGGCTGGCTTTGAACCACGATCCTCATTTCAGCTTCCTGAGTAGCTACAATTATAAAATGTGCCACCAGCACTGGGCTTGAATCAGTATTCTTAGTACAAAGAAAAAATACAAGTGATTTGGAACCAAGCAGTATAAGGCTGCTTTTTGGCTTCAGAAGAGAGCTGGCTGGTATCTTAGGAATAGATAGATTTAGGAAAAATTGAACATATAAGTCCACATGGAAGGCCACAAAACATTTTAGTGAAGTTCCAAAAATGATAAGGACATGAATTGCAATAACTAGCTTGGTAATAAGGGACATGTTTGGGAGTTCGGTCTCTATTGTTACTGTTGTAAATGTACAATGTCATTTTATTCATTTTTGTTGTTGTTGTTTCCTTAGTATGTTCTTTTTTTGGGGGGGGGGGTCCATTCGTGGGGCCTGAACTCTGGGCCTGAGCACTGTCCCTCAGCTCTTCAGCTCAAGGCTAGCAGTCTACCACTTGAGCCACAGTGCCACTTCTGGCTTTTTTCTTACGTGGTGCTGAGGAATCGAACCCAGGGCCTCGAGCATGCAAGGCAAGTGCTCTACCACTGAGCCACCTTCCCAGCCCTCCTTAGTATGTTCTTTCCCCTATTGAATATCCTCTGTTGTCACTGTACTTGATTTTGATACCCTGCATCTTGTATATACATGTCTAATCTGGGGAGGGTAAAGGGAATTACAAAACGCTGAAACAAGGACACAGGATGACCCATTGCAACACAGATACAAATAAGACTTTATTGGAAATGAACCTTACCACTTCATGCTGCAAAGAATGGGGAGAAAGGAAGGTGGGAGCTGGGGGAGGGAAGGGTTAGTGGCACAACAACAAGGAAGGAAAGAGGTAATAATGATCAACAGGCAATGTGCTCATTGCCTTACTCATGTAACTGTAACCCCTCTGTACAACATTTTAACAATAAAATAAAATAAAGTAAAATCAATAAAGGACACGTTTGGCAAATAAAGTAAAATGTTAACTTACAGAAAAATGAAAATAATAATAAACATATATATGTATATTCATATAAATGCATACATATATAGGTATTTGTGTATGAACACATATAATTATGAAATATATGAATATGCACATAGTGTGCATACATATACATTTATTTAAAGAGACTTGAATAAGAAATACATTAATGTCTATGAAAAACATTAACCATCCTGCCTATGAAAAGCTTTAACTATCCTAAATATGTTTTAAAAAATCCAAATACATATCTTTATAATAATATACCAAAATCCAAAAAATATATGTCAAAATCATACCCGACCTATACATTGCATACATATAGAGATTAGTGGAAATAGAAAAAACAGTAGAATAGCAGTGCACAACCAATATGTAGAAATTGGAATCCTTATATATTGGTGCTTGACAGTTAAAGTGATATAGTCAGTTTGTTAAACATACTGGCAATCTAAGATATTACACATAGAGTTGCCTCTATGATCCAGCATTTTGAATCGTAATCTCATATACAAAATATATTTCAACATATGTCCAACAAAACACATGTACAATTACATACATAAGAAAACCTTTTATAGGGCTGGGAAGGTGGCTCAGTTGTAGAGTGCTTGCCTTGCATTCATGAGGCCCTGTGTTCGATTCCTTAGCATCACATAAGCAAAAGAAAAAAGTTGGAAGTGGAGCTGTGGCTCAAGTGGTAGAGCGCTAGACTTGAGCTGAAGAGCTGAGGGACAGCGCCCAGGCCCAGAGTTCAGGCCCCACGACCATACCCTTCCCCCCCAAAAAAGAAAACTTTTATAATAACATATAATAAAATATTGAAATGCCCATTGAGGGTATTATAGAATTATACACACACACACACAAATCAATATGGTATATCCCTGGGAAAAATTTATATGGACTTGGTTCGGAAACTAATTTTACTTGGGAGGAATGGATAAAATAAACTTCAATTTCTAATTATATGAGCTTTTTAAAATGGACACAGCCGTAGTGGTAGACTATGATGTAATGGTTGGTAAAGTGGAGCATAGGTTGAAATGATCACAGGAAGTGACTAATAATAGATATTGGAGTACTTTGAGAGGGTAGTGATGAAAAAATGTTCTAGAACTGAAGGTGATATTCATAGTCCAACTCTTTAACATTCTATTAATCATTGTACTTTATCGAAGAATTACAGATTGCATTTGCATTAACCTTAAGAAAAATTTTAGAATAGTAATGGGTGAATCTGAGTGATAATTTAGAATTTAAAGTCACAGAATTCTATAATGCACACGTTTAATATGTTGATGAATAAGACTTTCAATAAAATATGATCTGTGATATATCATCTGAGTGACTGTATATGACACTGCAAGTCAATGAATACTCTACAAAATTATGTAAATTGAGGAATGAGATAGGACTGAAAAGAATGAGGGATAATGATCATCTAGCTTTGTATTGAGCTGGGAATGTGGCTTAGTGGTAGACTTAGGGGAATACTGTGAAGCCCTGGGTTTGATTCCTCACTTCTACATTAACAAAATAAAGCTGGAATTGGCACTGTGACAGAAGTCGTAAAGTGCCAGTGTGAGGAAAAGAAGTTCTTGGACATTGCCAAGGCCCTGAGTTCAAGCCCCAGGACTGGTCAAAAAGAAAACGATGCATTGTATTAAGATAGCACTAACGGCTGATGCCTGTAATCCTAGATACTCAGGAGGCTGAGGATTGAGGTTTAAGCCAGCCCAGGTAGGAAACTCTGTGAGATTCTTATCCCCAATTAAATGTCAGAAAAATCTGAAAGTACTGCTTTGCCTCAAGTGATAGAGTTCTAGTGTTCATCGAATGGAGGTCATGCACAGCGCTCAGACCCAGAGTTCAAACCTCAGAAGAGAAGAAAGAAAACAAAATAACTCACTAAACACTATTCATAAACTGCATGGTCAATCAGATACTCCCATGCAACCACTTAAAGTCAATTAAGAATATGATTAAAATAGAATACAAGTCATTTTGTGGACCAAACATAGATAGAATACAAAGGTTGTTTACAGGGACAAAGTAAATTTGATCTCTTATTTAGAGTTGAAATTTGTTCTTCAGTCTTCTTAAATCATTTACGAAATTGACAATATTGCCAATTATAGGTCAATTTCCACGAGGAACAGATTGAATTCTGCTGTCTTTTCATAGCAAACCATAGAGGTGAATTTTTTGCCTCTTGTTGAAGTATATCTGTTATTTAAAAGTAGATTTGTCCTAATATAATATTGATTTAATAAATCATTTCATTAGGGTGATGTTAGATTTTTTTCCAGTAAATCCTATCCCTTATAATAAATGAGAGCATGCGGTGTCAGTCTCCTATTAATATGACAAAATATTTTATAAAATTAATTAATAAGGGGGAAAGATTAACCTTGGCATCTGATTTTATACAGTTCAGTTTATGTTTCTTATCCTCATTGCTTTGGGTTGGTGGTGGCACAGAACACAATGTCAGGAACATGTGATGGAGTATGTGTATTCATGGAAGACAGAAAGTAGAGAAGAGGAGGAATAGGAGTGGGAGAGAGAGAAAGAGGAGGAGGGGAAGAAGGAGAAGGAGAAGGAAAAGGAGAAGGAGACAGAGAAGGAAAAGAAGGAAGAGGAGGAAAGACTTTGATCTTGACATCGTCTTTGATCACAAGTTCTTAGTGACCATACCTCTACAACTGTGCGCACTAGAAAAGGTTCACAACCTATTTATGGCAACATAGTGAAAGCTAATTATT
This sequence comes from Dipodomys spectabilis, assembly GCF_019054845.1. Lineage (NCBI taxonomy): Eukaryota > Metazoa > Chordata > Mammalia > Rodentia > Heteromyidae > Dipodomys > Dipodomys spectabilis. The sequence continues at coordinate 206,751 of NW_024871027.1, read as the reverse complement.
AATCCCAATCCTTTATGATTTCAGATTTAATTTCTAGAATGGTGGGTAGATATTTCTATACAAGTGTGATAACTTCTGTTCCTAAATATTTACTTGAATTAAACAGATAAGCTATTTGGCATGGAGTTGTTTTGGTTATACCACTGTTGGAGAGATGAATGAAATATTTTGAATGCAAATACAGTTTATTTAACAGATAAAGAAGCTTCAAGAGATTTCATTTTGTGACCTGCAAAAATGACTATTTCATTCAACTTATAGTCACTCGAACTTTTCATAATTTTATGGCATTTTCATTGAAGTATTTTGTCGTCTATAGTTAGGTTCATTCTTTCTAGTGAAGGAAAAATGAATGCTATCACAATCATTTATTTCTTAATTATTCTATAGAAAGTAGGTATAATATGAATTTCCTACCATTCAAAAATAAATTATATTAAAGTCTATAGGAATAATTGGAAAAGTCATGGAAAATCTTGCGTTAGTTATCTCATATTAAGATTGATTCAATTTCTAAAAAATCACTGTTGACATAAAATATATGAAATTCAATTTTTGTCTGAAATGACTTGATACTCAAACCTGAGAAATACATGACCAGTAACTATGATTTCTGTATACTCAAAATTGTGGTAGAGAGCTTGCCTCGCATGCATGAAGCCCTGAGTTCAATTTCTCAGCACCACATAAGCAAAAAGAAAAAAGCCGGAAGTGGCACTGTGGCTCAAGTGGTAGAGCGCTAGCCTTGAGCTGAAGAGCTGAGGGGCAGCACCCAGGCCCCAGAGCTCAGGCCCCACGACTGGATCCCCCCAAAAAAATGGTGCAATATTATTCTTAATGATTGATGAATAAAATTTGATTATGTATGTATATATACATAAATACTTGTAAATAGGAATCAATAAAATTATATATATATAATTCATATACACACAGGAACACAATTCTTGATCCCTTATTGCAGTGAGAGGCATCTGGGCTGATTCCATATGTTAGCTACAGAAAATAATGCAACAATGAACATGATTGTGCTGGAAGCTTCAGTGTGGTCGTGTTTCTGCTCTATTGGATAAATGCCAATAAGTGGAATTGCTGTATCATAGGGAGCTTTCTATTCATTTTTTTGAGCAACCTCCATAGTGTTTTCCAAAGCCATTGAATAAGATTACATTTCCACCAATATAGTAGAGTTTCCTTTGGACCACATCCCTATCAGTATCTGCGATTGTTCATTTTTTCATAATGGCATTGTAATAGGGATGAGAAGATTCTCAGTGTTGTTTGGATTTGCATTTCTTTCATGGAGAGAGATATGTCTATTTGTCATTGTCACTTTTCTTCTATGAAGTTCTCCTTAAGTCATTATCCCATACATTAATTGGGCTCTTGGTCATTTGAGGGTTTATTTGATCTGTAAATATGGGTTAGTTATATAAACCCTTGTCTAATGCTTAGTTAGTAAAAATCTTCTTCCATTCTGTTCTCTTTCTATATACCCTGCTAACTTTTTTCTTTGCCATGAAGAAACTTCAGTATGATGCAACTCTATTCACCCAGAAAAAATGATATTATACCATTCATAAAGAAATGGAAATACTTGGAAAAAACCTATATTAAGTGAAGAAAATCAGACTCAAAGAAATATAGGTTGCCAGATTTCCCTCATTTGTTGTATTAGAATGTGCCTTTAATTCTACAACTTAAAACACAGTTGGATGTTAAAAGAGAAAACATTACATTAGGACATGATAAATTACATGGGATTCTAAACATTTATACAGTGAGATCAAAGGAGTATGCCCTTTGGAGAGGATCACAAAGGGTCAATAGCTATATGAATATTATCATAGGAAATAATGTTCATCAAATTGATTTCCAAGAATTGATAATGAGAGGTTTTTATTATTTTGCTTTTTCCATCTGAATTTGGATGCTGTTTTTTTTTTGTTTTAATTTCTGCACCTTTGGTCTTATATGCAAGTTTGTAAAGGGCAAGGGGAAACACAGAAATGGTGGGACAAAGGGTGAACAAATGTAGCAGTGCCACTCAATAGATACTACCTTGTAAATGAACTATACAACATATGGGGGAGGGAGGTTGAAAGGGAAAAACTCGGAGAATATGAGGGAAGAGGTGACACTGTTGAAAAAGAAATGCGCTCATCATTTGACTTATGTAATTGGATCCCTTCTGTACATCATCTTTACAAATTAAAAATGGACCTCATAAACAGGCCAGAGTAGTTATATTAATTAGATAACATTGGCTTTAAATTAAAATTGGTATAAAAGTAAAAAGAGACTAAAAAGGACATTAAATATTGATGAAGGAAAGTCTCCATCAGGGGGATATAACAATGCTAAATATCAATGCCCTGAATCCTAGATCTCTCAAATTCATCAGACAAATACTACTTGTCCTAAAAATATGCATACATCCAAACGCTTGAACACGTCATTCTTACCTCTGGACAGGCCATCCAGTTCAAAATCTAGCAAAAAATCAAAACCAAATACCTGGTTTGACAAGCTATACTTAACAGCTTATGGAACGTTCTCCAAAATAGATTATATCTTAGATCACAAAGATAATCTATGAAAATTCAAAAATAAAAATGAAATTACTCCTTGTATCATGTCAGACCACAATGAGACCAAATTAGATCTCAACAACAAAAGGCATCACAAAAAATTCTGAAACTCACAGAGACTGAATAACACATTGCTAAATCATCAGTGAGTCACTGAAGACATATGGAGGGAAGTTCCAACGTTATGGAATTAAGTAGAAGTGAACAGACAAAATACTACCTCCTCTTGGACACAAGAACACAAGCAATACTCAGGAAAATTTATAGCTTTGACTATGTACATCAACAAATTAGAACAATCTTAAATTAGCACTAATAATGTACCACTAGGTCCTTGAAAAACAAGAACAAGCCAATTCAAAAACTGGTAAATAGAAATCATACAAATTAGATTAAAGAAATAAATGAATTAGAGTCTCAGAAAAACATCCAATCATAATTGACTTCTAACTACTAGTAGCTCAAAAATTTGCCCAATGAATGTAAATTTAGCTATTTTCAGAGATAGACTCAACCAGCTCAAACCAGTGAACAAAACATACTCGTATGATTCTAAGAAACAATATTTTGTTTGCTTTTTTAAAATAAATTTACTCTGTTATTAAGTGGATTTATAGAGGGATTACAATTACATGAATCAGATAATGAGTACATTTCCTTTTATGAAATGTCTTGTGTTCCCTCATATTTTCCCATTCCCTCCCTTCTTTCCCCACCCATATGTTAAATAGTTCACTTTCATCAATGTTAAATGAACTCCACTGCTTCATTTTTTCACCCTTTCCCTAAAGCTCTGTGCCCACCCCCACCTTCCTGAAGACGAGAAGTAATATACCATGCATAAGGTAAAGAAGACAGAATCATCTCAAACTATAAATAACGATTACATACACTGAACAAAAAATGGAGTCTTCTGTTTCCATAACTCATATTTTGTTTCAGGATGCTTATGATGTTACATAAATGTAATTGTTTTTATAATAAAGTCAATTCAGGGATTAAGGTGTGATAAACTTATAATTTCCTTTCTATTTAGTAATGCTTTTATTTTACATAAATGTTGTAAGTAACACAATTCAAATCCCAGTGAAATTAGAAGGTTCAGATTTAAAGTTAAATATTCAAAAGGTCTAATAGTTCCATTTTGGCAACCAAACTGAAAATCAGGCATGTTTTATCCTCAGAAATGTCATTATTTCATATGCAAAAAGTAATTTTACCTACATTTTCTCTCATATGTTAACATATTATCTGCTAATCAGAGAGATACAAAAAGACTTTTAATTATGATATGAAAAATGCATCGACATAAATGAATAAAATCAGCGAGTAGATGGCCCATAGTGGGGTGGTTATGTTTTATATTTTCATTATTTTGAATGATCTGGTGTTTTTGTATGTGTGGAATTATGAATGTATTTTATATCTGGACAAGCAAGTTTGATTAATAGATCATTGTCTGATACCCAATGTCTGGAACCTAACCTGAGTCAGAGTAGTAAGTATGTGTGTGTGTGTGTGAGTGTGTGTGTATGTGTGTGGGTGTGGGTGTCTCTCTGTCTGCCTGCAAGTCTGGATTTAGAAGGAAGTATCTTATTTCCCTGAGGGTATATACTTAATTCTATTAGGTATACTCCATTAATGGCAGCAGATAAATTTAATTAACAATTTGTGCCATATATTTATGTTCCTATGATGGCATGAACAAACTAAAAATTATGTTTGGGGTATGAGTTTTGTAAAAGGTCAGCTGAAAGTATAAACATGTGGAATCTTGAGAAAGATATCAACTACAATCATTTCAGTTTAGATAAATTTTGACAACACTTACAGTGATAGGTAATCCTATATCAAAATTCAATATTTATTGATTTTCCATAGCTACAATATTCTATAAATATGTAGTTAAACAAGTTAAATTATGGAATCATAAAAGTAATGTGATTATTTATTGCAAACAGTTTTACAATTAGGTCCTGATTGTAAGCGCTAGGATCAACAGAATAAAAAACACAATATACAACATGGAGTTAGATATTTTATAATGAAGCATATTTAATATACTCTACATTTTTAGAAAGACTAGAACTTTGGGTTAGCTTTATAACCTACCAAAATAATTGATATTGTCCATTTATTAAGCAGAAAGGCTTACTCAGATTTACAAGATTGAATGTTTCAGTGTATGTTCAGCTGGTTTTATTGCTTTTGGGGCCAGTGCCAAGACAATGTCAAGGAGGGGAGTATGTCAAAGAGAAAAGTTTTTTACCTAGAATGATTAAAAGATAAAAGAAGAAAGAAGATGAGAGTCTATTTTCTCATGTGTTTCACTCTGAAGAACTTAATCTCCAGAAGAACTCCACAGTCTGGGAGGAATTGGAATGTCATTTCTCTTAAACACATAGATCTTCCTGGGGCATTCTAAAATCCAATGGCAACATCTTCACCAATGATAACTTGTCCAGGGGTGGAAGCCACTAGATATTTCTTAAAATTCTAATCAGATCTCAGCAGACTAAATATTATATGGAATTCCTATTAAAATATTTTCTTGCAGACTGACTGGGTCTTCATAATGTGTATCTGTTTATATGTGTGTGTTTGAATAAACTAATAAAACAATGTGGCAGATAAAAGTATTAGTATGGTCTTTTGTTTTTCTTCTCATACTATGAAAGCCTGTCACAATTCCAATCAAATCCCATCCAAGTTCAAACATTGTGTCCCAACATTTCATTATGTTAACCTAAGTACATCCATCTCATTTCAGATGGCCATAGTATAGGAAAATTTTAAGTCTTCCAATTACGTTGTCACCAAGGAAACAACGTACAATATTTCTTTTAAAAATACCAAGATTGTAGAATATGTTAGCCAGAAAATTGAAGGAGTATACATTATAAGATTTAATTTAAATATTTAGTCACATAAATGGATATTCTTTATCCCTAACTCAGAGCCCTTTTAAACTACATAATTGCACAACTCATCTATTACCATCTTCCATGAAGACAGTCCTTGCTGTAAACAAACCAGATGTGGTGAACAAATTTACAAGTATACCATTGTTACATGCTGCTGTTCTAAAGCATGGAAGTGAAAGAGCATTTAATGCCTGTGAAGAGCTGGTTCTAAGGATTATGGAAAGTGATTACTTTGCACCATAAATAGAAAAATCCACAGATGTTTCAAGTTGTGTTTTGTTGTTGGCATTTGTGAGATATATTTTGGAAAGCACAATGAATGAAAGCATGCTATTTTGTAAAACTTTGCTGGCTGACACATTTACTGAAATGTTTCAAATGAGAAGACAGACAATAGGGTGGGTAAGATGTGGTATGCAGCTTAAAATACAGACAAGCAAAAAAAGAATGGGAATTTTTTTTCCTTAAAAATGCTTTCTGGTTATATTGTGCTATACACTATACTGTTGAAATAATCATTTCTTTGGAAAAGTAAGGAGAAAACACTGTCACCTGTTGAATTACTTTTTAAACTGAATCTGAAATGTCAAGGTCAAAGAAATTTAAATGTCTTAATAAAATATTATCCAGTATTACTTTCATTTTTGATAAAAACTTAAAACAAACTGACAGACTGTTAGTCCATTAAGATTTATAAGTTTCCTGCTATCTATTTCCTATTGTTCCTTTATTTGGGGGGTGATATATATATATATATATTTTTTAGAATGACAACCTTGTCTTAACCATTCCCCACAAAATTTATGCTGTCATAGAATCAGAGAGTTTTTGTTTTTGTTGTTGTTGTTTTGTTTTGTTTAATTGGTTGGTCGTGGGGCTTGAACTCTCTGCCTCGGCGATGGTCCTACACACTTCAGCTCAAAGTGAATACTCTACTGCTTGAGCCACAGTGCCATTTCTGATTTTCTAGTGGCTTATTGTAGATACGAGTCTCACAGACTTTCCTACCCGGGCTGTCTTTGAACTGAGATCCTCATATCTCAGCCTCCTGAGTAGCTGGGATTACAAGCATGAGCCTCCGGTGCCCAGCCAGAGAATTCTATTTTATTAAATTAAGACAATAGTAGGCTCATTTTATGCCAATACAAAATATAAACACAAATGAAATTTTTCCCTAAAAAAAAAAACACTCATTAAAAATTCATGAGATTTGGGGGAAGATGGGAGAGGAGAAGCTGAAGGCTAAACAAGCTCTCCCATAGAAAGCATTTTAGTATTCCAGTGAACAGTCTTAGGCTACAGAGTCACACCAAGTGTGTCATCTCAATACAGAGAGTTTGGACAGAGAGGGAAAATCCAAGCAAGGAAACAGATCTGAACACATGCAGCTAGCTATGGCTGCAGTGGCAGAGTTGGTAGCAGAGACACTCTTAGCAGCCATAACTACAGAGAGAATCTGGGACAAAAGTGCCAGATGTGGCAGGCAAGTGGATTCTACCCAACACAAGCAAGAACTGACAAGGAGCAGATATCTTCATCCTGCAGATCAAAGACCAGAAACTGCCCAGGAACAAGACTCTGGCATGAGTAGAACCCTGATCTCCTCATTCCTTCTTAGGAAGCAGAGGAGGGAAAGATGTCCCCTACCACTGGAGATCTCTGTCTTTGATACTAACAAAGGCCCAGCTGAGCAACTAGCTCCAACTCAGGCCTTGGAAGAAAAAAAAGAGTCATTTAGCAGGTCACAGGAACCTGCCCTGACCTGCCAGGCTCAGCTCCACCCAGGGGAAAGTCAACCAACCCAGACAGAGAAAAATCTCCCCCCTGAAGAGTGACTTTCATCACTGGGTAAACATAGCCAGAGGCTGCCCTCCCTACAGCAGCCTAGACAAACAAAACTCAGTAAACATAAACCCTGAGAATGGCTCCAAGCTGGGCTCTCTGAGAGTCTCAGGAGCTAGCCCAACAAGGAAAAGCTACTGATTGCTGAAAGGCCTCAACTCTACCCATAACCTAGTCTCATCACAGCATCTCCAAACTAGAGGAAACTCCCATCTCCCTCTTTTGGGATACTCAAAGCAAATCTACCTCCCACTGAACTAGCCTGGGAGGAGGATCACAAGACAATGGGATAGGCAAAGCATTTTTCTGCCTGCTCAAACAAACTGACTTAAGAAAACAATCAAGCCACAGGAAAACCAAACACCACAAGCAGACCAGAGACTCCACCAAGAGACTGGTTATGGACATGGGAGATACACAATCATCCCATTGCCCTCATTCCCCCGCCCCAAAAAAATCAAAGAACTCTTTTTTAAATTTTATTTTATTTTTTATTGTGAGAATACAGTACAGAGGAGTTACAACTACATGGGCAAGGTAACGAGTATATTTCTTATCAAGCATTTTTGCCTCCTTGTTGTTTCCCCTTCCCATCCCTTCCCATATTTCTCCCCTCCCCACACCCGATCCTCTCCCACCACCCCACCAAAGTTGTTAATTTCGTTTTTCTACATAGTGAATTGTACATCTCATTGTTGCAATCAAATAACTCTTATTTGAACCATTTAAAAAATTTTTAATTTTTAAAATTGTTTTCTATTAATCTTATTTTCCTCCCATAATGTTTATTTTAGGTGTATACGTGTGTGTGTGTGTGTGTGTGTGTGTGTGTGCGCGCACGCGCACGCACGCGCATGCGCGTTTTTTATCTCCTCTGAATTTTTGGTCCTTTTTACGTATTCTTTTCATTTTTTTTTCTTTTTCTTTTTTTGCGTGACAAAATTGCTGTTTGGCTCATTCCCAGTTATATAACCTGTCGTTGATTATTAGACCTTATACCCCATTGTGTACACATTTAATCCAGAAATTTATTACTCAATTCACAACCTCTTAGGCTTAAATTTTTAATAGCAGTATTATCTCTTTATATGCATATAATTTTCAAGTAACTAATTTTAAGAATTTTTATTTTTTAGTTTTCGTTTCTCCTTTCAATCCATCCCTTCTTCTCATCTTATCCTTTTCTTCTCTCAATATCATTTGTTTAAACTTACATAATTTTTAAGTGTTTCACTACTTAAATTTAAATTTTGGTTTTTCCATTTTTTCTTGTTCTTTTTTTTGTAATCTCTCTCCTATCATTCTATCCAAACCATTTCCCTCTCTAAGATTAGGACATGGTTAAATACCACATTTTCTCGATCCATCCATCTACTGAGGGGCTTCTGGGTTGATTCCATATCTTAGCTATGGTAAATAATGTTGCAATAAATATAGTTGTGTTGGTAGCATTACTATGGTCTTGTTTGTGATCATTTGGGTAAATGCCCAAAAGGTAGATTGGTGGGTCATAGGGAAGTTCTAGGTGGAATCTTTTGAGCAACCTCCATACTACTCCAAAGTGGTTGAACAAGTTTCACTCCCACCAACAATGGAGTAAGGTTCCCTTCTGGCCACATCCCCTCAAGGATCTGTTGTTATTAGACTTCTCTATTATAGCCATTCTAAATGGCTTGAGGTGGTATCTCAATGTTGTTTTGATTTGCTTTTCTTTTATGGCTTGGGAGGTTGAGCAATTCTTCATGTGTCTGTTGGCCTTCCTTCTTTCCTTTTCAGAGAAGTTTCTCTTGAAGTCTTTAGTCCACTTATTTATTGGGAAGTTGTTTCTTTTAGGATTTGTTGTTGGGGGATTTAATGTTTTGAGTTCAACATATATTTTATATGAGAACCTTGTCTATTGTATGGTTAACGAAGATCTTCTCCCAATCAATGGGCTTTCTATTGATCTTGCTAGCTATGTCCTTTGCCATGCAGAAACTCTGCAATTTCTTACAGTCCCATTTACCCAACATTTCTTTGATTTGTTGTGCTTCTGGGTCTCTATTAAGAAAATTTCCGCCTCTATACAGGAGACCTACGGTATGTCCTACTCCATCCTGTAATGTTTTCAGGGTGTCTGCTTTGACTCTGAGGTCTTTGATACATTTGGAGTTGATTTGGTACAGGATGATATATAAGGATATAGCTTTAGTTTTCTATGAGTGATTAACCAATTTTGCCAGCACTTTTACTGAAGAGGCTGTCTTTCTTCCATTCTATTTTTTATCTCCTTTATCAAAGATTAAGTATCTATTGGTCTGTAGGCTCATTTCTGGGTTTTCAATTCTATTCCATTGGTCCTGAGGTCTGTTCTTGTGCCAGTACAAGCTGTTTTGTTTGCTAAGGCTTTGTAGTAGAGTTTGAAATTTGGTATTGATATTACTCCAGCACTGTTCTTTCTGTTAAGGATTGCTTATGCTATTCATTGCCTTTTATCATTCCATATGACTTTTTGGATTGCCTCTTCTATTTCCTTGAAGAATGAGATTGAAATATTGATAGGTATTGCATTGAATTTGTAGAATGCCTTGGGAAGTATTGCCATTTTCACGATGTTAATCCTTCCAATCCAGGATCAAGGGAGTTTTTTCACTTTCTAAGTTCTGTTTTGATTTTCTTTTTCAGGTTTTCAAAGTTTTCATCATGGAGATCCTTTACTTCTTTGGTTAAGTTAATTCAATGGTATTCTATTTTATGTGGGGTTATTAAGAATGGAGTTGCTTTTCTGATTGCAGCCACGCTTTTCTTATTGTTGGCATACAGAAAAGCCACTGATTTTTGAGGGTTAATTTTATACCCTGATACATTGCCATAGTTTTGAATCAGCATGAGTAATTGGGGAGTGGAATCCATGGGATTCTTTAAATACAAGATCATGTCATCTGCAAGAAGGAGTGTCTTACTTCATCTTTCCCTGTTTGGATCCCTTTTCAGTTTTCATCTTTTCTTATTGCTGTAGCTAGGCATGCTAATAGTAAATTGAAGAGAAGTGGAGAGAGTGGACATCCTTGTCTCGTTCCTGAGTTTGGAGGAAATGTCTTTACTTTTTGACAATTAAGTACAATGCTGGCAGCAGGTTTGTCATATACAGCCTTTATTTTATTGAGGAATGTTCCCTGGATTCCTAGTTTATCCAGAAACTTCATCATAAAGTGGTGTTATTTAATTGATTTGTGTATATTGAATCATCTTTGGATCCCTGAACTGAATCCTGTTTTATCATGGTATGTAATGTTTTGGATGAATTGTTGAATTGTTTGGCCAAAATTTTGTTGAGAAGTTTGGCATCAATGTTCATCAAAGTAATGGGTGTATAATTCTCTTTCTTTGATGAGTTCCTGCATGGTTTTGGGATGAGAGTTTTGATGGCTTCATAGAATTAGTTTGGTCCTGAGATTTCTCTTTCAATTTCATTGAAGAGTTGGAGGAGTATTTGTATGAGCTCTGCTTTGAAAACCTTGTAGAATTCTGCTGTAAATCCATGTGGTCCTGGGCTTTTCTTAGACATGAGGTCTCTTACTGCTTTTTCTATTTCAATGCTTGATATGGGCCTGTTAAGATGGTTTAATTCATTTGCTCCTTTTAAGTTGTTGCTGTTGTTGAGTTGAATCTGCTCATCCAATGTGTCTGCTGCCTTTGTCCTGGACCCTCTCTGTTGTAGATATGGCGGGTTGGCTATGGCCACCACCAAAGCTGCCTCAGCCATGGCTACAGCAACTGCCCTGATCTGTCTCCTTCCCTGGATTTTCCCTCTCTAGCAAAACTCTGTACTGTGATGGCACACTGGGTGTGATACTCTAGCCTAGTACTGTTCACTCACTGGGACACTAAAACAGCTTTCCATGCAAGAGATTGTTTAGCCTCCAGCTTCTTCTCCACCGTCTTCCCCCACTTCTCATAAGCATTTTCTTATTATAGATTATTCTAGATTAGCTATATTATGATTGATAATGACCAAGATTAACAGAAAGGTGAAGGAAAATTGTCTACACTTCCATGAGGTTCTGACTTGTGTTTCACAAATGTTATAAAAGCTCTCCATGAGAAATCTAGCAGCTGCATTTCTAAATAGTCTTTGTGTGCTTACACTTTCTGATAATGTTTCAATTCAAGTACTTCTCCTTAGAGTCCCATACCATTCAATGATGCTGTATTAGATCTTTGTTACATCTTGAAGACGGCTCTTGGTGATTAAATTTGTGCTTTTCAAATTAGCTCTCACAATTCCATCCACAAAATGCAGACAAAAATTATCTAAGATAAATTTGTATGTGTTGATAGTGAAAATATTTTATTTTCCATTACAAACATAGAATGTAGTAAAATTTTTCACAGAAATTACACTGTACTAGGTTGTGGGCAGATTCTAATGAAAATAATAAACTGTGTTTATGTAGAGAATTTGAGTTTGCAAAATTTTAATATGCCTGTGCTCCTAAAACCAATACCTTACTTATATTGAGTGACAAATACAACTTGCTATAAGTAAGTTTTCCTTGTGCATTTTTAATATATATTTTATTGTAAAGATACTGTACACAGAGGTTATAGTTACATAAGTAAGGTAATGAGTACATTTTTTATTGAGCATTGTTACAACCTCCTTTGTTTTTCCCCTACTATTCCTTACCTTCACACATCCCCAACACCTCCATACATCCCCCTCTAATATTATCTTGCAAATCTCATTGATACAATGGGACAACCTGTATCCTTTCCTTGTGTCTTAAATGAAGAAATGCTGGCTTGTTTCATGCTGATTCTACTTGTGTAGACACACTTAAAAACACTTTCCAAGTCCAAAAGCACATAAATGAAATGCACATCATCTTTTGTGAGTTAGTATAATTGTGTTCTACACATTTATTGACAGGTTACAAATTATTCTAAAATTTTAATACCTAAAAAACTTTCATTTTTCTTATTTTCGTTGCCAGGACATCGGCACAACCTCAGTCAGCATTTCTCACTTTAGACATTTCATATGGTTTGGTTAAATTTTGACCTGCGCTCGTCTTCTGAGGAGTCACTCATCTGCTTAGGAATTGATGCTGGCTGTTGGAAAAGAGCCCACGGAAGGATGCCATTTAAAGCCTTATAACTTTATTCTTAACAAGGATATTGTTCTACTAATTTGGCTGTTGAGAGTGTCTACAAGAGCAAGCATTCCATGGGGAGCAGGGAGACATCATATGACCTATACTTATTGAGATTTCTGAGTGACTTGCTATCACTTGTACTGCATTTTTCAAGTCGAATATCTCTAAACCTACAAGTTGGAAGAGTTAAGAGGAGTGGTAAAAGAACTCTTAGAGACAAATACATCTTCAACACATTTATTTCCAAGCAGTCTGTCTAAGGCATATTGAACAACTAGTAAAACTTGTGTTTGCTATATATGTGTCTTTTTCCATTTGTGCATGTGTACATGTGTGTACGTATGTGTGTATTTGTGTGTATAGTAACATTCATGTTTATATATATGGGCCGATATACACATATATGCATATATAAATAAATATACAAACATAAATATATGTTCATATATATCAGGTGTTCATTGATTTAATCTAGAATTCCCAGCGCATTCTCCTTATCACAAAGTGTACATGATAAACTGCTCTAAGTATCTGTGCTATATGAGGGGTATCCTTTGTACTCACTTCCCCCATTACCTTGTTTTTCATCCCTGTGAACAACTTCAGGCTACGTTCCATAGGATAGCGTTGTTTTTGTTACTTACTGATAATAAAAGAAAAAGGTTGTTTGTAAAAGAAAAAGAATTTTTAGGACTCAGGCTAAAAGTATCTTATCAGTCTCAATGATTCGTATGAGATAAAATTTATAATAGTACTAAAAGTGAAAAGGAATGCCTAGATCTGTTGTTTTGCCATTTAGAATGGCAAAGAATAATTTCACGTCACTACTATAACTCTTAAAGAATGCAAGGGTAACTGATGGTCCCTATCGTGTTCCCACAAAACCAGTAGACCATGAAGGATAATAGTAGACCAGCAGAAATTCTAAGTAGCAGACAAGGAGCATGAAAGAGAAAGAGCGGAAATGAGAGAGAGTGAAAGAGAGAGAAAAATATCATAATACTTATAGTGCGTAACAGATAAACAAGAGGTTTACGAGAATATTCATATTGCTATCTTGAGACTCTACATATACATTTGAAGGTATTTGATGTATGATAACTCATCAACATAAAATATAAAATGATTTTGATAAAAAATAAAAATTACACAGGAGAAATTATAAATGCAAAAACATTCTTCACAGAAGCAAACTCTCAGAAATATTTCTTGACTTTGAAAAGGATAAACTGGCTGCAGTTAGTATAAATTTAGAAGTATGACAATTGTAAAAATATAAAAATGTGTTCACATATTTCATTATATAATCCAAAGCAGAAAGCAAATATTGTTCAGATGATTTTTTAAATCACAGTTTCTCAGGTGCCGTGAAGGTGGCTCAGTGGTAGAGTGCTTGCCTTGCATGCATGAGGTCCTGGATTTCATTCCTCAGCATGACATAAGCAGAAAAATGTGAAAGTGGTGTTGTGGATCAAGTGATAGCGCTAGCCTTGAGCTGAAGAGCTGAGGGACAGTAACCAAAACCCAGAGTTCAAACCCCACAACCAACAAAACCAAAGCAAAAAAAAAACAAAACATAACAAAACAAAACAATTTTGTAGCCTCAATTCTGTAATAACACTACTTCAGCTGAGGGTTAAGATTTAGGTGTGGACATTTATCAACACTCCTGATTCAGACTCTACTTGATAAAATTTTTAATCAATATTTTGTTTTTAGTTTTGCTCTTTGTACATTCACATGCACCTATGAAATATGGTATGGCCATCCCAATAATATTCTCAAAGTACCTCTTAATCACTACTCACAAAAATTTGTATTATATTACAACAAGGAAAAAATGCTATAAATAAAGCAAACAATAATTAAATATTAATGATTACTAAAATAAAAAAGAAAACAATTACCAGGGTTTTCAGTATTTGAAGTGCACACAGTAGATTTTACTATTTTCTCATATTCTTGTACATTTAAAACTGGATAAAGCTATGAGTAGCTTTTAAATTTACCCACTAAGATTACTATTTATAGTTCATCTCACCATTTGTATGTGTCTTATATCATTATTTGTTCATCACAAACATATAACGTAAGGGAGCCCTAAAGGTTTAACAGAAACTGTGTACTTAAAATTTTACCTCTTCACTCTGCTTCTTTACACAGTCTTTGCAACTTCTCATTAGTAAAGTTTCTATAAACTATGAAATGTACATACTTACTAGTACATGCTACCAGAAAAATTATATACTTTATCGAAAAATTTTATGACCTGCAAACAGTCTTGATTTTGCCATATCTAAGCAAATCCAAAAATGAAACATATTTAAAACATTAAAACTTTTAACAAACCTTAACATTTGCTGCAATGATCATTATGACAGGTGCCTTGTGTAGAATAATTGAATTCCTCTTCCTACACATCTCATGAACAACAAATATCTGGAATTATTTTGTTTTTGGCATGTCAATCTTGACTTTATTCTTAAATGTGTGCTTATGTAAGAAATACATGGTTCTAAAATTTCACAATTCTTTTTAACTTATTTGTGTTGAATTGTCTAGTTTAGGAAAATCAATTACACTTTACATATAAAAAAATGTTCTGTGCTCAATTTGGCTGCACATACACTAAAATTGGAACATATAGAGAAGATTAGCATGGTCCCTGCACAAGGATGACACGCAACTTAGTGAATCGTTCCATATTTTTAAAACAACAGATGCTGGAAGGGATGTGGCAAGAAGGGAAGCCTATTGCATTCTTGGTGTGAGTGTACACTTGTTCATCCACTTTGGAAAGTAGTTTGGAGGTTCCTCAAAAGACTCCACGTAGAGCTCCCCTATTACACAGCAATCCCACTTTTGGGCATTCATCCAAATGATCACAAACAAGTCCATACTAAAACAACCACCACAGCAGTGTTTACTGTAGCATTATTTGCCATAGCTAAGATATGGAACCAACCCCGATGCCCCTCAGTAGAAGAATGGATCAAGAAAACGTTCTGTGTGTGTGTGTGTGTGTGTGTGTGTGTGTGTGTGTGTGTGTGTGTGTGTGTGTGAATGTACACTTACACAACCACTTTAGAAAGCACTCTGGTGAGTCCTCAGAAAGCTAAATATTGACGCTCCTTATGGCCCACTCATACCACTTCTAGGCATCTATCCTCAACAACAGGTACCAATATTCAAGGACACATGCACCTCCATGTTTATCGCAGCACTGTTCACAGTAGCCAGGATATGAAAACAACCCATATGTCCCACCAGAGATGAATGGATCCAAAAACTGTGGTAACTATACACAACGGAATATTTTCCAGTCATTAGAAAGGACAAAATAATGACATTAGCAGGGAAATCAATCAAGCTACAAGAAATCATGTTGAGTGAGGTAAGCCAAAAGCAAAGAGACAAACAGCACATGGCCTCTGTGATAAGTGGATTTTAAATCCAAAATGTAAGGTGATATGACAAAATTAACAACACTTAAGAAACCAAGGACTTCCACTCATCTGATTGAATCACTACTAAATAACCCCATTCTGCTGATCAAATGTGCACACTGAAGTGAAACCAGGAAGACGACAGAGAACTAGAGGGAATCAGGGAAAAACATACAACAGCTGGATCCATCAGCTGCAATGGACATTGACCAAGATGAAATAAGCAACTCAATGTCACTGAAGGGAAGGAGGGAACAAGTGGGAAACAGGGAACAGCTGATGCTCTGCAAAACAAAGAAATGTACGTATTTCAAAACAAATGAAGTATACATATGGAAGAAATAACTCTATTGCAAAGCTCAGAGAACTCATAAATGTTGTAGACCATGATAGACAATTTGCTCCATCAAAGTTAGAATGTGTTTGTGACTTTAACTAAGCATCACTATCCCACAATATTGTGAAATTTGGGAATTTATGTAACCACTTAATCACAATAAAAACATTTGAAAAAATGATGAAGGTGGAAAACTAAGTTGCTCTAAAAAACAAAAAAGGAAAATGTTCTGTGTGTATATGTGTGTACACACACACACACACACACACACACATATTACATATATATACATATATATGTATATATATTAATTCTATGCCTCCGTCAGAAAGAATGACATTGCCCAATTTGTTAGGAAATGGAAAGACTTGGAAAAAAATTATATTAACTGATGTAAGCCAAGTCCAAAGAAACATAGGTCCCATGGTATCCCTTATATGCAATAACTAGTATATGTCTGGGATAAGCAGAAAAGTTGAAAAAGCTATGTGTATATGATAGATAAGTTGATGTTAAGCTAAATGACCCCCAAGATAGAGGCACAAGTGGTTTTTCTTTTTTGCTGTTGTTTCTCACATATTTATAATGTACGATGTGATTTTTTTATATGTTTCCTCCCCAAGAGTATAACCCCTGTTTTCAATTTATTTGATGTTGGTGCATCTGCATCTTGTATATACACTTCTTTAATTTGGGGAGGGAAATGGAAAAAACAACATGCTTAAATAGGAATACAGTTTGACCCATTGTATAACAATAGATGCACAAGACATTATTTTGAAAAACGAACTTTATAATTTAGGCTGGGGACATTGGGTGGGCCTTGTGAGTGTGAGGAGTGTAGGTGGAGGTGGAAGGGAAGCAATGGTGGGGGGAAAACAAGGGAGGAGGTAACAATGTTTGATAGGAAATGTACTTATTACTTTGATCATGTAACTATAACCCCTCTGTACAGTATTTTTACAACAAAAATGTACAAAAATGTTTTGAGATGGAAGTTTATGTTGCCTATTTTACCCATATAATATCGTTAACAAAGAAATTAATGCAAAATACTGATATGAAGATATTTTGAAAAAGTGAGTGTGTGTGCATTCCTGCATGTTGGCATGCTCAGAGTTTGAAATCAGGGCTTCAAGGTCTCGCTACATCTTTCTCTCTAGATTGGTGAGCTACTATATGAGCTACATCTCCATTCCTGGCCCTTTGCTGGTTCATTAAAATTTTTGAAAAATAATCTCATGAATTTATTTTGCCCTGATTTGCTTCCAAATGTTATCCACAGATCTCAGTCTCCTGAGTAGGTATCCCAAGAAGTTAGGATTACAGGTGTAACAAACCAGCACAAGGCTTTCAGAATAATTTTAAAAGTAGAAGAAAATTTACTTCACAGGGGCCTGTTTTATCATCTCCTAGTTTTAAAGCATTTTGGATTGATTATATGTGATTTTTTTCATTCTTGAATTCTTAAAATACAATAAGTGATGATATTTAAAATATTTAGTACTTTTTAAAAACGATACTGGAACTATGGGACAGAAGAAATTTGCATGACTTTGGACCATAATTTATAAGCTCAGCTCTGTGCATGATAACCCAATGTCACCAACACAGTCTGTGTTGAAGACAAAATGTAACAGAAAACAATCACCATGGGCAATAATTGCTATGCTATTATTCCTTGGACAATATGAATATTGAATTGAGAGTATCAGAGAATGGAGAGAATTTATCTACCTTTTTGTATTGCTGAAAGACTTCTGGAAAATTTGACTCATCTCCTTCCACACTGTGTGTCCTGGGCCATGCACTTACTTCCTTTAATTACAATTTTTTCCAACACTGAAATGGTAATAACATTAGCATTATAACGAATTTTATCTTAAGAATTAAGGGTTCTTAGAATGTTGAACTCTTTCTCATTCTTGTAGAGGCATTATCAGATGAGAAGAACTGTAATTTTTTGTTTGCTTACTTCCATTTGTTCTTCAGATTGAAATCTGAACTACTTAAGACTGAAAGCAACCAAAATTAGACATGCAGGCTTTGGAAAGAGCCATCAATGTAAAATAAATAAAATACATATAGCTATGTAACAGGTCTAACTAAATTGTTGTATAGTCTCAATTATAAACAGAAAATGATTTAAGCAATATCATGTTATTGAAAATTGAAAAACGTTAGGAGTTGCTTAATTTTTTCTTTTTTACTACCTTGAATTAATTATTTTTGTATACAGAGATTAAAGATGAGATTAACAAGAAACTTGATTTAAAATGGACAAAAGTTTGAATAGACATGTTTTCCATAAACCCCTCTATATTACCAGTGGGTTTACCAGTTGTGTTTAATACAACTTCTGTGCTGGCTTAATGCTTTGTGAGCAGAAGTCATTAGAGAAATGTAATTCAAAATTACTATGATACTACTTTATAACTATTATAACTCTTATCAAAAAAAAAATCAAAGGAACCAGGTGTGGTGGTAAAGGTTTGTAATTCCAAGCATTTAGGAGGTCGGATTTCAGTCTTAAGACAGTCTGGGGTACTGAAGATAGTAAAAACTTGGCCTTTATTACCTTTTAAGTAAAAGGTAATAATGTTGGTGAGAGTGTGAGGAAAAGGAAATTTTCTACACTATTGGTCAAAATACAGGTTAGTATTCTCCTTGTAGAAAGTAGTATGCAGTTTTCTAAAGAAATCATAGTTGAAATATCATCTGAACCACCAATCATGTGATTATTTCTCTCTGGGTAACTCGAAAATATATCTGTAGTTCATTGTTATTCACATTATTCACAACAACAGCCAAGATATAAATCAAAGTTCAGTGTTGAAATATACTAATAAACAACTGTGGTACATGCACAAATATCTTTTTGTTTCATCCTTAAAATAACAAGAGACTTCTCCCATTAGCCACAACTTACAATGACCTGAAAGATGTATTCGAAATGAAGAAAAATGTTATGTTCTGATCTTTGTAAACACACACACACACACACACACACACACACACACACACACACACACACACACACACACACACCATCCTCAAATAGTAAGACAGAATTTTTTTTTTAAAAAAAGTAAAGCAAAGTGGAACTTCTGGGGCATTTAGTTCACACTGCATAAGATACTAGATATACATTATGACCAGGTATAGAGTTGTAATGTACAACATGAGGATACAGGGGACAACATTGGCCTTACATACGAATATATCTAAGTAAGTAGGAGTTGTTCTTCCTAGTAGTGGTTACTCTTTTAGTTGTTCTTCCTTCTATAATGGATAAGATGAATGTAATTCTTTAAGTATACCTGCCGATTTTCAGAAATAATAACAAACAATATAGCAATAATGTTGCACTCTCAACATAGAACAAAATGTCAAATTAAAATACATGAGATTATCCTTGATGTAAACTAATTATTACAAATAAGGGAAACCATGGGACCTATGTTTCTTTAAGTCTGGGATACTTCACTTAATATGATTTTTCCAAGATCTTCCATTTCCTTATAAATGTGGTGGTCACATTCTTTATAATGGAAGAATATTTTTCCATGTGTGTATACCTGTGTTTGTGTGTGTGTGTGTGAGTGTGTGTGTGTGTGTGTGTGTGTGTGTGTGTGTGTGTCGTTTTTGGTAAATATTACTGTGGTACACAGTAGTAGCTTTACTGTGGCCTTGTTTGTGATCACCTGGTTATATGCCCAGAAGTGGGATAACTGGGTAATAGGGGAGCATTATTGTGTACATCAAGGATAATCTTAGTAGATGAGCAGAATAGCTCAATAGCTAAGTACATATGATCGTATAAGGTGATTCCAAGTGAAATGAACTCCAAGACATGTTCTTTGTTGTTGTTTTTTTTTGTCGGTCGTGGGGCTTGAACTCTGGGTCTGGGCGCTGTCCCTCAGCTATTCAGCTCAAGGCGAGCACTCTACCACTTGAGCTACAGCGCCACTTCTGGTTTTCTGGTGGTTTATTGGAGATAGGAGTGTCACGGTCTTTCCTGCCCGGGCTGGCTTTGAACCACGATCCTCAGATCTCACCCTCCTGAGTAGCTAGGATTACATGCGTGAGCCACCAGCGCCCGGCTTGTTGTTGTTGTTTTTCTTAATGTACTATGTGATTTCTTTTTATCCTTTTGTGTTTTCCCCACCTATGGTTTATCCCCTGTAGTCACTGTATTTGATTTTGATACCCTGGGTATTTTAAATATGTTGATCTGAACTAGGGAAGGGAAAGGAAAATAAAACAAAATGGTGAGACAAAGGACAAAGGGGGAACCTATGCAACAGTAGTACTCACAAGACAATATGTTGTAAATAATCTTGGGGGGGCGTTAGGAATGAAGAGGGAGAAAAATAGGGGAAAATGTAACAAGTTAGAAAAAAATAAATTAATTACCTTACTTATGTAACTATATCCCATCTGTACATTACCTTGACAATAAAATTTAAATAAAAAAAAATATAAGAGAGCAGCAATACAGGAGATGGGAGTGGGGGAAATACTGTAGTATCATAGAGTAGAACAGCTGTGGAAAGCAGTAATTTTACATTAACATAGCAAGTAATAAACTAACATACAGATTTTCAGCCTCATGTCAGTCATTAAAAAGGAAAAACAAAATACACAATCAGCAAACCAATAGAGATAAAATAGAAAACTAAACAATTAAGATGAAGAGATGACTTGGACCAAGAATAACAAATGACACAATTAGGAAACAAATAAGAAGCTGCTGGGTTGGGAAGGTGGCTCAGTGGTAGAGTGCTTGCCTTGCATACCTGAGGCCTGGGTTTGATTCTCAGCACCACATAATCAAAAAGAAAAAAACCAGAAGTGGTGCTCTATTTCAAGTGGTAGAGCACTAGCCTTGAGCTGAAGTGCTGAGGCATGGCGCCAAGGCCCAGAGTTCAGGACCCACAATCGGACCCAAAAAATAAAATAAAAAAAATAACAAGCTGCTAAGTTTTAAAATGAGCACCCTTAATTCTATTGACTTGTTTACATCACAATTTTATAGAAGTATAATTCAAATCACAGTTTAATAGCATATCATTTTAATAATAGTTTACTTATTATTAATTTCTTAATATTGAATGTTTAATATATAATTTTAATTTCAGCAGCTATAGAAAAGAAAGTGAAAATAATTTTAATAATATATTTATGAATTGTAAAATTGAGAAGCATAAGAATTTAAACAAATAACATATCATTATTGCTTCATTTCTGTGATTTAATGTAATACTTCAAAGTGTATTCTACACTTAGCACTCATCTTAACATCAAAGAATAAATTGTTGCACATGATACTTGGTATTAGTTGGAAGGGTTCAGCACTGTGGTAAAATTCACACCTCATAGTACACGAGGGTATGAACCCTCTCATATAGCTTAAATTAAGGAAAATTGATTTCTACATGCATGTTAAATTCTTGCCTAGGTGACATCTATAAAATTATATACACGAGGACTATTTCAGATGATTCTTAAAAGTCATATTCATTAATTGAATTTTTATTACTACATACCAAATATTTACAGAGAGACTGAATTTTTGAGTAGATGATGTTGTATGTGTGCCAAAGTATACGTATTAAGGCTTATTTTATATTCCTGACATTGTTTCTAGAGTTGGATTTATTTGTCCATTACGGGTTAAGTGTACTATATTGGATATATGAAAGTAAAGTGAATGTTTAGTCCATTAATACGTTGTCTAATCCCAATATAAATTATCCATCTGTTTGAAGTAATGAAAATAACAACAGATAAAAGCAAGATAAATGAGTCTGTAGTAGACAAGTATTTACACCATTATTTTGAAAGTTGGTCCTCTTTTACACAACAGAATGTTCTTGAGAATATGTGTCCCAGGCTGGCCACAACTGAAGAATATTATGGTTTGATCGATCATAAAAGAAGGAAGGAAGGTTCTCCTTCCTTCCAAATGTCTGATTCCAGGAATGTGATCTACTTTATGGTGCCTACTTGGAAATGAACTTTTTTCAGAGTCAACCTTGAACAGCCATCTTGATAGACGACTTCTGTAAGTGGTTAGAAAGCATTATTGATGAATTTGCAAGGATGCCTGATTGCCTCATTTTGAGACAATTAACAGGAATTTAATCAGTTGTTCTTTGTATCTTTAGGAGAAAAACCCATTGACTCTAGGCCAGCGGATCACAGGGGTCCAGAGAAACTTCTAACTTGAATAGTAATCCTAGATATCTGAAACAAAACACACACACACACACACACACACACACACACACACACACACACACACACACAGACTCCAGTAAGCACAGCCAGGCAGGGTTGCTATCACAGCCTACATGAAGTCAGGCAAAAAACAGAAGCTGAGAGTCATTTAGTTGATAACTAATATATTTTTTTATGAGGCAGACTCACATGAGACTCCAGAGAGAGGATCAGAAAGACTGATCAGAGACTAAAATTGGTCACTGAAAGATTGGAAAGTAGAATTCCTTGTAGAACAAGTAAATCATAGAAAGCTTGTGCATGTAAGAACAAGATAGAATACCAAATTCCAGAAATGCACATTTTCTTAAAAGTCAGCTTAATGAATTATCAGCGCAAATCTTTAAATTCTAAAGTATTTGACCACATGTGGGAGAAGGTTGAAAAGAAAGAAAATTTCATCACTTTATTAGGAAGTCTAATATCACATTAGGAAGTAATCAAGCACAGATTTGTAATAAAAAGAGAAAACAATTATTCCAAATGCGGGTTTCATTTCCTTTGATGTAAAAGTTCTTAAATTAGCTGCTAGCAATTACCACACAATTGATCCAGTCCCCCAGCTGAGTTGATATTGACTGCAGTATTACCACATGAAGGAAAAGAGAAAATTTACAAATGTCTGATGAAATGAGGTAAATGTGAAGTGTTCTAATAGTAGTATCTGAGGTTTAGACACAGGTGAAGAGGTGGATTTTCTTTTCTAAAAATCCCCCATTTTTACCTTGTGCCAGTGGCTCACAGCTGTATCCTAGCTACTCAGGAAACTGAGATCTAAGGACTATGGTTCAAAGCCAGCCTGAGCAAGAAAGACCCTGAGACTATTATTTCCATTTAGCCATCAGAAAACCAGAAGTGGCACTGTCCCTCAAGTATTAGAGCACTCATCTTGAGTTGAAGAGTTCAGGGACAGTGCCCAAGTCCAGACTACAAGCCCCTCGAACAGCAACAACAACAAAATCTCCCTTTCATGGATTACCTACATCTCTTCCTAACATTCATCAAAGGAGCCATTTTATCACCCACTACATTTAAGTCCTAATCTAGCTAGTGCAAATAGATTGATTTGGTATCTTATATAAAACGGTTCATGTTTGCAGAAACAAATACCAGCAGTGGTAACTTTTTTCCAGTCCTTGAACTCTGGGCCTGAGCCCTGAACATGGTTATGCTGGTAGCTTTTATGTGAGCTTGTTTGTTATTTATTGGATTACTGCCCATGAGGGGAATTACTGGGTCTTAAGGGAGATCTATATTTACTCTTTCAGAAAACTCCGTACTGCATTCCACAGTGGTTGAACATGTTTAATTTCCCACCAACAGTGTAATAGAGTTCCCAATTGGCTACATCCATGCCAGCGTTTGCTATTGTTAGTTTTCTTAGTAATGGCCATTCTAGTGGACGAGGTAGAATCTGTCTTGTTTACTTATAGATTTGTATGTATCTTCTAGCTACAATACTTGTTTACTTATAGATTTGTATGTATCTTCTAGCTACAATAAAGGAATGAATACATGAAACCTATATTGCTCTGAGTCGGCATTCCTTTCTCTTTTCTCTTAATATAATTTCCCAAACCTTTCATTTTCCTTAGACTGGTGAAAAGTCATCTTTCTGATGGGTGAATATAATTCCATTGTGTGTGTGTGTGTGTGTGTGTGTGTGTGTGTGTGAGTGTTTGTGTGTGTAAGATGACTATAGTGCCATGAATTAATTTCTAAGCATTCTGTTTCATCTGTAATTTTGTAAGTTGATGATAAAACTTTCAAAAATATCCAAACACATAAGATTGGAACTCAGATATGTTATTGGGAAAACAGATAATTGCTCTAGCTGGGAAATTTTGTGTGTGTGTGTGTGTGTGTGTGTGTGTGTGTGTGTATGCACCCACCACAGGTGTTCAAATCAGGCCTGGGCCCTGTCGTTAGCTTATTCTGTGGAAGTATGGCACTAAACCACGTAGCACAGGCTTTCTTCTGGCTTTTTAGTAGTTATTTTGAGATAAATATCTCATGGATTTTCCTGTCTGGACTTAATCTTCTGATCCCCAGCAATCCTTGGGTTAGTGTTACTGTGGGTGCTACCACAAAGTGACAGTTCATTAAACTGGGAGCAATATGGAAGTAGTTGTGCAAGATATGAAGTAATCAGTTCATTAATGTGGGAGTAACAGGATCAAATTTGATTGCCTTCAAACACATTATTTCAGATGTGTTTAACTGAAGCCCAAAGCATAATCCAAACCTATTATCCACACTGTATGAAGTAGCACATATTCATGGTGTAGAATATGTACAATGAATTAAATCCTGAATCAAAAGACTTTGTTGGGTTTGCACCAAAGAAATAGATTGTCATTGAAATGAAGTCCAGACTGGAGGCCTGTAGCGAGCAGGAGAGCATCTGCTTAGTGTGTGTCCAACCCCCAGGACCATAAAAAAGTAGAAGGGAAAGTGTAAGAGAAAGAGGAAAGGAAAGGAGGAGGAAGGGGTAAGAGAGGAGGAAGGGCATAGCAGGAGGGAGAAGAGAAGGGGACAGGGAGAAAGTAGAGGTAGGAGAGAAGGAAGAGGGAAACAGGACCCTGGGGAAGAGGAGCAGGAGAGGAGACAGGAGGAGGAAGATAAATGCAATATAACAGCAAGAATTGTTGGAAAACATTTTGCATTAGTGATTTGCATGTGCATGGCAGGATTATTTTCTAATCAGAGACAGCTAGCACAGTGACAATATGGGTGATACCTGTTGCTCAGTCATTTTATTCTCTTTCTTCTGTGAGCAGTTCAGAAGATATGCTGAGTTTGGTTCGGTGTTTGCTTCAGGATTTCTCTTTCATGAATCAAACAATGGAAGGAAATAATTGCAACTTCCCTTAATTAAAAAAGAATAGAAGCTATATTTATTTGTATTACAATGCATGAAAGAATCCTGGAGATTTCTGGTTAATTCAGAGGGCCCATGCAAAAATATAATACAAGAGGAAATTAAAAGTGCTTTTAACGTATAATAGGTTATCATTGATGAAAAGTTTTACTGGATTTTTTCGTTTTTCTTTTTGTTTTTTTGTTTTTGTTTTTGCCAGTTGTTCATTGCTCCAAGTCACCACGTGAAACTCCATTTCTGTAGTCCCTGTGGGTGTGGGTGACTCCTCAGGTCACCCATTGAGATGTGTGGCCAACTCCTTTACAGTGGATATG
This sequence comes from Dipodomys spectabilis, assembly GCF_019054845.1. Taxonomy (NCBI): domain Eukaryota; kingdom Metazoa; phylum Chordata; class Mammalia; order Rodentia; family Heteromyidae; genus Dipodomys; species Dipodomys spectabilis. The sequence continues at coordinate 180,996 of NW_024871027.1, read as the reverse complement.
CAGTGAGTGGATGTGTGTGCATGCTCCCCAGCATTGCCAGATGAGTCATGGCCACACTTCCCACCTAAATTCCCAGTCTCAGTTGCTCCATTTCACCCAGGAACTGGCAGCCATGGGTCTAGAGTTGAGGCCACTGCTGCCTTCTCCTCCTCCAGCTGTGCTGGTAGTGGTCTTCTGTACTCCTGAGTGCGTGGCCCATCCTAGGGAGACTCTATTCTGGGGTCACTGCCTGCCCCCGTGAGTGCGGGTTGGGGGACACCATGTTTGTACACTGCACAGTCCATGGGTAAAGGAAGGCTGGGGATGCTGTCTGCCCCCTTGGGGCCAGGCTGCCCAGCCGTGGTTCACCTCATCAGTCTTTAAGGGGGTCTGGGTACTGGAGCCATGTGTTGACCCCTCTGCCAGCTGGCTTGTGACAGCTGCAACAGCTCAGGAACTTGGAGCCCCTTCAGCATATCTGTGGACCTCCATTTTCTGGTCCTTGTGGACTCTGGTACAGGGCCAACCCTACATATGCCAATCAGTGCCAGAGAAGCCTGGACTTGCAGCACACCAGCTGCAGCACCGAGGGAATGAAGCCCCTCTTGCTTTGCTGTGTGGCCTCCTCTGTTGCCCTTCTGGCCCACATGGGCCCAGCTCTGGGTGCCATTCCAGGGATACTCCATTTGGAGGCAATGGGGTCACCCCCTACCGTCGTTGGTCTCCAAAGCAGGGGAAAGGACTTGGCCTTGGCAATGTAGGCTACACAGATGGAAGGCAGGACTTGGCGTCTGCCCTGCCTTCCCCCCTGGCTTTGGCACCTGAGTCTGGGTTGCTTGGTTTGGTCACTAATGGAACCTTGTTGGCTACAGCCCACCGGAAAGGTCCTGGACCTGCTGCAGCAGCAATGCGGTGTCCTGGATCCCCTTAGAGTCACCACATGGAACTTTGATGGGTCTACTTGGGCTGGGTGTGGGTTTCATCTCAGGACTCCAATTAAGAATTGCCACTCCCCTGCAAGCAAGAGGTGCCACATATAATATCTACTTTCTAACATTTTCCTTCACTGAGATAAACAGAACTTGCAGATATAAATAAGTTTTATAAAAACAAAATATATAACCTATATCACTTCAACCTTCTAAATCATTATAATATTTTAATCCAATAGGAATTCTGTCTGTAATTATTTATTTTACATTTGAATGTAACTAATGTAATGTATTTTGTGTGTATTTTACTATTCTAGTATAATTTCATTTGCACTACTTACATACAATTTTTTTCAAATTCTGAGATTCAATCACGTGTTTATGGATAAGTGTTTTGTTGTACTTTTATTTCAGTTTTCCATTACAGCCTTATGAATACAAACAATAAGATCCATTCTTGCTAATGTAAAGTTCAATGATTTTGGACTAGAGAATCGAGGATATAGTATTACATATCATACAGTAATGTGTATCACTTTGTTTATTACTGCTCCATAAAATAATTAATAATTCAGGTGGCAGCCACTTCATCTGGCATGCTCGTCTGTCTGGTGAAGTAGGATCTTAGTGGCAGCCTGCCCATATCAGGCCATTGCAGCCACTTTCCTGGGACTGTGGGAGAAGATCAGGGTACACCTGCTGTTCAGCTAGGGCAGCAACCCGGATGATGCTGTGTGAATGACACAGTGTCACTAACTCACATCTAACACATGCTTGCACCATGGGCTTGGGCCCTGAGGATCAGCCCCTGGGAGCACACACACACCGGGGGCAAGGGGCGCCTACCTAGGAAGGTGTGCAGACCAAACAGAAGCTACTCTGCAGATTGGCTGGTACAGTATTTATTTTCCTTAGAGCAAGGGACAATTCTGCTCTGCTGTGGGGAGAAAACAAGAAAGACAGACCCAGGAGGGTGAAGCCAACTTTTGTACTCAGGCTGGCAAGGAAACTTTCCTCCATGCACTCTCCAGCAGGCTCATGAAGTCGTTCCATGAATCTTGTCCATGAAGTAGCAGCCAGGGACACTCATGTCTGGTACTCCTGGCTGCTCTTTTGGGTTTGTTTGTTCATTTATACAGACAGCCCCTCCTTCAGACAGCAGAGTTATTCTGGGTTTTGTAAAACGTTCTGCATATGAGCATTCCCAATGTTTGGTTTTTGCATTATTTCTTATAAATGCTTTGTGAAATTTGTGTTTTAGGTGTTGTGGTGTGAGAGAAGGACCAGATTATGAACATAGTTTCCTACCAGTCTTTCATTTAAAAACGAAAACAGATTCTCTATAAAAATGCCTATCAAGAAGTAAATTTGAGAGGGAAAAAAAAGGCTGTATTCTCATAAGATCAAAATTTGCTAGTTTTATATGCATGTTTTATGCACTCAAAATACAATTAAGTAACTCACTATCTAGGAACAATTGTCCAGAGCTAAGAGTTAAGTGTCTGGGAGCTAGAGGCAAGGTGTTTGTGAGCTTTATCCAAAGGGAGGGAAGAAAGTTAAAATTCATAATTGACTTTGTAGAATCAAGGTGGCAAATCAAAATGACAATCACAATAAACTTCTTTGCTATTCGGGGTCTTTCATTGTTCCATATGAATTTTTGGATTGCTTCTTCTATTTCATTGAAGAGTGCCATTGAGATATTGGTAGGAATCACATTGAATTTGGATACAGCCTTTCGCAGTATTGCCATTTTCATGATGTTAATCCTCCCAATCCAGGAGAATGGGAAGTTTCCCACATCCATAGCTCTGCTTTACTTTTCTTTTTCAGGTTTTTAAAGTTCCCATCATAGAGGTCCTTCACCTCTTAAGTTAACTCCTAGGTATTTTATTTTTTGTGCGGCTAGTTAAAAGGGGTTGCTTTCCTAATATCAGCTGCACTCTATCATTATTGGAATACAGGAAAACCTTTATTTTCTGAGGGTTAATTGTATAGTCTGCTAGTTTGCCAAAGTTTCTGATCAGCTCAAGTAACTTGGGAATGGAGTCCATGGGTTTCATTAAATACAAGACCATGTCATCTTCAAAGAGGGAGAGTTTTACTTCATTTTTGCTATTTGGAACCCCTTTAAGATTACATCTTATCTTATTGCCCCAGATAGCATTCTAATACTAAGTTGAAAAGGAGTGTAGAGAGCAGACATCCTTATCTTATTCCTGAATTTATAAGAAATGGGTTTAACTTCTCACCATTAATATAATGCTGGCTGTAGGTTTGTCAATTCTTAGCAGAAAGAACAGCACTAGAGCAATATCAGTTCCAAATTTCAAATGCTACTAAAAGGCCATAGTAATAAGAAAAGCTTGGTTCTGGTGCAAGAACAGACCTGAGGACCAGTGGAGTAGGACTGAAGACTCAGAAATGAACCCCCTGACCGATAGCTACCTAATCTTTGACAAGGGAGCTAAAAAAAGAGAATCGAAGAAAGACAGCCTTTTGAGTAAATGGTGTGGACAAAATTGGTTAAATGCCTGTTAAACTAAACCTGCATCCGTGTATATTATCCTGCACAAGAATCAACTCCAAATGGATCAAAGACCTCAAAATAAAAGAGGACACAATGAAAACAATACATGAAGGAATAGGATAAACTCTAGAGCTTATTAGCACATACCGAAATTTTCTTAACAGAGAGCCAGAAACAAAGAGTAAAGAAAAGTAAGTTAAGAAATTCATTCCTTAATTCATCTCTTTATGAAACAAGTATTTTACTATTACAAGATGAGATGGAATTATAAATTCCAAGTGCTGATACAGTCTGTATGTAATAAACATATTACAATTGTCAAAAAAAAGAAATCAAAGAAAAGTTGAACAAATGGGATTGCATGAATCATGAGAGCTTCTGCAAGGCAAAGGTCATAGCTAGCAATATCAATAGAAAGCACACGTTCTGGGAGAAGATCTTCACGAGGTATAAAACGGACAAGGTCTTTTATCTAAAATGTACTTAGGACTCAAAAAATTAAATCGCCAAGAGCAAATCCTCAAAGAAACAACTGCTCGATAATTAAGTGGGCTATTAACTTAAAGAGAGACTTCTCTGAAGAGGAAATAAAAATGGCCATTAGACACATGAAGAAATGCTCAACTATTCTAGCCACAAAAGAAATGCAAATGAAGACAACATTACGATTGCACCTTACTCTAGTTAGAATGGCTATAATCAAGAAATTTATTTTTTTTTCTGTTGATGTGGTGCTGAGGAATCGAACCGAGGGCCTCATTCATACAAAGCAAAACACTCTACTATTGAGCCACCTTCCCGGTCCCTAATCAAGAAATTTAATAACAACATGTTGGAGGGGATGTGGCTAAATAGGAAGCCTATTTCATTGATGTTTGGAGTGTAAACTTGTTTAACCACTTTGGAATGCAGAATGGAAGTTCTTCAAAAGACTCCATGTAAAGTTCCCCTGTGTCCCAGCAATCCCACTTTTGGGCATTTAGGCATTTACCCAAATCATCACAAACAAGGTCATAACAAAGTTGCCTGTGCAACCATGTTTATTGCAGTATTATTCACCATAGCTAAGATATGGAACCAACCTCGATGCTCCTCAGTTCATGAATGGATCAAGAAAATGTGATACACTCACACACACACACACACACACACACACACACACACACACACACACACACAATGGAATTCTATGCCTCCATTAGAAAGAATGAAATTGTCACATTTGTTAGGAAATGGAAAGACTTGGTAAATATTATATTAAGTGAAGTAAGCCAGGCTCAAAGAAACATACATCTCATGGTTTCCCTTGTTTGCAAGGACTAGTACATGTCTAGGACAAGCATAGAAGATCAAAGGCTATGGACGTATAACCACATAAGATGACATTAAGTGAAAGGAATCCCAAGTCAGACACACAAGTGATTTTTTCTTTCTTGTTTTTGTTTTTAATATACTTATAATGCGCTATGTGATTCTTTTGTAAGTTCATCCCTCCATGGTATAATCCCTGTTTTTATTGTATTTGATTCAAGTGTTCTGCATTTTTGTATACATTTTTGTAATTTGGGGAGTAGAAAGGTTATAGCAGAATGCTGAAATGGGGATGCAGGTTGACCCATTGTGATGATGAGTTGTACAGGACACTGTGTCAAAAATGAATTTACAATGTCGGGTAGGGGTGAAGGAGGGAGGAGTTGGAGAGTTGGGGAGGGAAGGGGTAGTAGGGGAAAAACAAAGGAGGAGGTAACAATGCTCAATAGGAAATGTACTCATTACCCTACTCATGTAACTGTATACCCTCTGTATATTATTTTTACAATAAATAATATAAAACTCTCTTCTTGGTATAGAATTCCAGTGCTGCCCTCGGCATTGCATTTTTTGTCTTTTCTGGCTGTGGTTAGGTCCATCTGCCTAGTGGATCAGTAGTCTTGGTCCTGAAGTGGGACTTGGATTATCCAGTGATGGTTGGAACTAGGCCAAGGACATGACAAAACCATTTCCAGGGCATGGCTTCTTCATTCCCCACCGCCATGAAACTAGGATTGCAAGCAGAATGTCTCTGAATTTGACTCCAGAAAACAATCACTGAACCAAAAGGCAAGGTCACAAAACACCTCCCCTCCTCCCCCCATTCCCTCCTTTCTTCCTCCTTGGTAAAGTACAAAATAATTTTACAGGTTTTGGCAAACACACAAATTGCCTACCACCTCCCCTTTTAAACTAAGTTTAAAGTCACTAAGTCATGTAAACTGATAATGCCGCACTCATTATTCTGGACAACAACTTCAGGTTGTTTGATGCTTTAATTTGTTGTTGGTGGTGGTGGTAGTAGGAGGGCCTGAACTCTGGGTCTGGTTGCTGTACCTTAATGCTTCAATTATTTAAATTTTATTTTTGTCAGTCCTGGGGTTTAATCTCAGGGGGTTAACATATCCCTGAGTTCTTCAGCTCAAGTGGAGCCCTCTACTACTTGAGCCACAGTGCCAATTCCTGTTTTCAGATAAGTGTCTTTCAGACATTCCTGCCAGGGTTTGCTTTGATCAGAGAATTTTTAAATTATATTTCTTCTATGTATTTATTGGAATATTGCAGTTTATCTGAAATTTAAAGTTTTGTGTAAAACTTTGTCTTCAAGTATTCCAATAGTATTAAATATTACATTTACAAACTATTCTGTAGCAATACATTTAGAAATTATTATGTTAAGATGAAAATCTTGTTGATTGTAGAAAAATCCCATTAAAGTCCAAATGGGAAATATGCTCATTTCAGCATCCTTGAGTCTCCTTCGTATTTATTTATTTATTTATCTATTTATTTGTGAAAATACCATACATAGGGGTAACAATTACATGGGCAAGATAATGAGCACATTATTCATCAAGCATTGTTGCCTCCTCCTTTGTTTCCCCTTCCCATCTGTTCTCATCTGCGCCACCCCCCCCCCAGGGCTCGCCAGACACCCCTTTGCCTGCCCCCTACCCTTGCCGGGCAAGTTGTAAAGTTCGTTTTTCTTTTATTTTTTATTTGTTTATTTTTTTATATTGAGAATACTTACAGATGAGTTACAATAACATGGGCAATATAATGAGTACATTTCTTATCAAGCATTGTTGCCGCCTCTGCCTCTTTGTTTCCCCTTCCCATTCCTGTCCATGCTACCCCCCTCTCCCCACCCGATCCTCCCCACAACCCCCATCAAAGCTGTAAAGTTCATTTTTCGACCTAACGACTTGTAAATCTCACTGTTGCAATGGGTCCACCTGTATCTCTAGTTAAAAGATTAGTTTTTTCCCTTCCCCTCCACAAATTATACCATCAAATACCGTGAAAGCAGGGGCTATACTGTAGGGGAGGGACATACAAAGCAATATAGAAATCATCTTATAAATATGTTAGAAACAATGGCAAGAAAAAAAAATTGAATCCTTATCTTGTAGTTCATTTCACCCAACACCAACTTGTCCGACCTTTTCTGCTTGTCTCAGACATATACTGGTTATTGAAAATAAAGGAAACCATGGGACCTATGTTTCTTTGGGACTGGTTTACTTCACTTAATATAAATTTTTCCAAGTCTTTCCATTTCCTAACAAGTGGGGCATGTCATTTTTTCTGATGGAGGCATAGAATTCTATTATGTATATGTATACCACATTATATTGATCCATGCATCTACTGAGGGGCATCTGGGTTGGTTCCATATCTAAGCTATGGTAAATAATGGTTCAATAAACATAATTGTGCTGGAGCTTTAATATGGTCTTGTTTGTGACCTTTTGGGTAAATACCCAAAAGTCGGATTGCTGGGCCATATGGGAGCTCTATGTGGAATCTTTTGAGGAACCCCCATACTACTTTCCAAAGTGGTTGAAAACGTTTACTTGCCCACCAACAATGCAATAAATTTCCCTTATTCCCACATCCTCTCTAGCATCTGTTATTAGAGTTCTTCATTATAGCCATTCTAACTAGGGTGAGGTGTTATCTCAATGTTGTTTTGATTTGCATTTCTGTTATGTCTAGAGAGATTGAGCATTTCTTCCTGGGTCTATTGGCCATCCTTCTTTCATATTCAGAGGAGTTTCTCTTTATGCCTTTAGCCCACTTATTTATTTGGCAGTTGTTTCTTTGAGGATTTGTTGTTGGGGGATTTAATTTTTTTGAGTTCCATGTATATTTTAGATCTGAGATCCTTGTCTGTTGTAGTGAAGAGCTTCTCCCAATCAATGGGCTTTCAATTGATCTTGCTAGCTATGTCCTTTGCCATGCAGAAGCTCTGCAATTTCATGAAATCCCATTTGTCCAACATTTCTTTGATTTGTGTAATTCTGGGTCTCTATTAAGAAAATTTCAGCCTGAGCAAAGGAGACCTACTGTTTCTCCTATTCCATTCTTTAATGTTTTCAGAGTGTCTGTTTGACTCCGAGGTCTTTGATCTATTTGAAGTTCATTCTGGTGCAGGATGATATATGAAGTTGTAGCTTTAGTTTCCTACAAGTTGTTAACCAATTTTGCCAGCACCATTTACTGAAGAGATTGTGTTTGTTCCATTCTAATTTCTTAGCTCCCTTATTGAACATTAGATGTTTATAGGTCTATAGGCTCATTTCTGGGTTTTCATTTCTAGTCCATTGGTTCTATGGGTTGTTCTTGTGAGAGTAGCAAGCTGTTTTAATTACTATGGTTTTGTAGAAGAGTTTGAAATTTGGTATTGATATTCCTCCAGCACAGTTGTTTCCATTAAATATCGTTTTTGCTATTTGAGGTATTTTATAGTTCTATATGAATTTTTGGATTGCCTCTTCTTTTTACTAAAAGAATGAGGCTGGAATATTGATAGGTATCATATTGAATTTGTAGATAGCCTTGGGAAATATTGCCATTTTCACAATGTTGATCTATCCAATCCAGGAGCATGGGGGTTTTTTCCACTTTCTAAGTTCGGTGTTGATTTCCTTTTTAAGGTTTTCAAAGTTGTCATCATAGAGGTCCTTCTTTTCTTTGTTAAGTCCTAGGTATTTTATTTTTTGTGGGGCTATTACTAATGGAGTTGCTTTCCTGATTTCAGCCATACTTTTCTCATTTTTAGCATACAGAAAAGCCATTGTTTTTTGAGGGTTAATTTTATACCCTGCTACTTTGTCAAAGTTTTGAATAAACTTGAATAATTTGGGAATGGAGTCCGTGGGATTCTTTAAATCCAAGTTCATGTCATCTGCAAAGAGGTAGAGCTTCTTCTTTCCCTATTTGGATTCCCTTTTATATTTGAATCTTATCTTATAGCTGTAGGTAGGTTTTCTAATACTAGTTTGAAGAGAAGTGGAGTGAGTGGACATCCTTATCTCATTCCTTAGTTAAGAGGAAATACCTTTATTTTTTCACCATTAAGTAAAATGTTTGAAGTAGGTTTGTCATATGCATCCTTTATTGTATTGAGGAATGTTCACTGAATTCCTAATTTTCCCAGAATCTTCATCATAAAGGGGTGTTGGATCTTGTCAAATCCTTTTTCTGCATCTATTGAGGTAACCATGTGGTTCTTATCCTTGCTCTTGTTGATGCGAGTTATTGTATAAATTGATTTGCGTATATTGAAGCAGCTTTACATCCCTGAAATGAATCCTGTTTGATCATGATGTATGATTTTTTGGATGAATTGCAAAAGTCCATTGACCAAAATTTTGTTGAGAAGTTTTGCATCAATGTTCATCAAGGAAATTGATCTACAGTTCTCTTTTTTGATGAGTCCTTGCCTAGTTTGGGGATGAGGTTTAATGATGGCTTCATAGAATGAGTTTGGTAGTGAACTTTTGCTTTCAATTTCATTGAAGACTTGAAGGAGTATTGATGTGAGCTCTGGTTTGAAGGCCTTGTATATTTCCGCTGTAAAACTATCTGGTTCCGGGCTTTTCTTAGATGGGAGGTCTCTTATTGCTATTTCTATTTCATTGCTTAATATGGGACAGTTAAGATGGTTTAACTCATCTTAGTTAAGTTTCAGCATGTCATTATTTGCTAGGAAAAGGTCCATTTCTGCCAACTTCTTAAACTTACTAGCATAAAGTTTTTTTTTTTTAATTTAATTTTATTTTATTTGTGAACATACTGTACAGAGGGGTTACAATTACATGGGCAGGATAATGCGTACATTTCTTACCAAGCATTGCAGCCTCATCCTTTGGTTTACCATTCACATCCCTTCCCAGCCTCCCCCCTCCCCCCCAATCCCAATCCTTCTCCTTCCCCCCCCCTACCCCCCCTCCCCGGCACCGACGTTGTAAAGCTCATTTTGGACATGTCAAATTGTACTTCTCATTGTTGAAACAGGTCCACCTGTATCCTTAAACAACTGGTTTTTCTCCATCTCCTCCACAAGTTATACTGACATCAAATATAGTGAAAGCAGGGGTTATACTGTGGGGGAGGGACATACAAAGCAACAAAGAGATAATCTTATAAATGTGTTAGAAACACATGCATGAAAGAAAAAAACATTAAAACACATATCTAAGGGTTCATTTTCCTGACATCACATTATCTGACCTTTTCCGCTTGACTCATACTAGATATTGCAAATAAGGGAAACCATAGGACCTATTTTTCTTTGGGCCTGGCTTACTTCCCTTAATATAATTTTTTCCATGTTTTTCCATTTCCTAACAAATGGGGCAATGTCATTCTTTCTGATGGAAGCATAGAATTCCTTTGTGTATATATACCACATTTTCTTGATCCATTCATCTACTGAGGGGCATCTGGGTTGGTTCCATATCTTAGCTACGGTAAATAATGCTGCAATAAACATTGTTGTGCTGGTAGCTTTAGTGTGGTCTTGTTTGTAAACATTAGGGTAAATGCCCAAAAGTGGGATTGCTGGGTCCTAGGGGAGTTCTATGTGAAGTCTTTTGAGGAACCTCCATACTGCTTTCCAAAGTGGTTGAACAAGTTTACATTCCCACCAACAATGAAGTAACGTTCCTAACTGTCCACATCCCCTCCAGCCTCTGTTGTTGTTAGAGTTCTTGATTTTTGCCGTTCTAACTGGGGTGAGGTGATAACTCAATGTTGTTTTGATTTGCATTTCTTTTATAGCTAGGGATGTTGAACATTTCTTCATGTGTCTATTGGCCAACCTTCTTTCTTCTTCAGAGAAGTTTCTCTTTAAGTCTTTCGCCCACTTATTTATTGTGCAGTTGTTTCTTTGAGGATTTGTTGTTGGGGGGTTTAATTTTTTGAGTTCCAAGTATATTTTAGATATGAGACCCTTGTCCGTTGTATGGCTAGTAAAGATCTTCTCCCAATCCGTGGGCTTTCTATTGATCTTGCTAGCTATGTCATTTGCCCTGCAGAAGCTCTGCAACTTTATGCAATCCCATTTGTCCAACCTTTCTTTGATTTGTTGTGTTTCCGGGTCTATATTCAAAAAATTTCGGCCTGAGCCAAGGAGACCTAGGGTTTCTCCTACTCCATCCTGTAATGTTTTCAGAGTGTCTGCTTTGACTCCGAGGTCTTTGATCCATTTGGAGTTGATTCTGGTGCAGGGTGATATATAAGGATCTAGCTTTAGTTTTCTACATGTAGTTAACCAATTTTGCCAGCACCATTTACTGAAGAGGTTGTCTTTCTTCCATTCTATTGTTTTAGCTCCCTTATCGAAGATTAGATGACTATAGGTCTGTAGGTTCATTTCTGGGTTTTCAATTCTATTCCATTGGTCCTGAGGTCTGTTCTTGTGCAAATACCAAGCTGTTTTGATTACTATGGCTTTATAGTAGAGTTTGAAATTTGGTATTGATATTCCTCCAGCAGTGTTCTTCCCGTTGAGGAGCGTTTTTGCTATTCGGGGTCTTTTATTGTTCCATATGAATTTTTGGATTGCCTCTTCTATGTCTTTGAAGGATGAGGTTGGAATTTTGATAGGTATTGCGTTGAATTTGTAGATAGCCTTGGGAAGTATTGCCATTTTCACGATGTTAATCTTTCCAATCCAGGAGCATGGGAGGCTTTGCCATTTTTTTACTTCTGTGTTGATTTCCTTTTTCAAGATTTTAAAGTTTTCATCATAGAGATCCTGCACTTCTTTAGTTAAGTTAATTCCTAGGTATTTTATTTTTTGTGGGGCTATTACAAATGGAGTTGCTTTCCTAATTTCAGCCACACTTTTCTCATTGTTGGCATACAGAAAAGCCATTGATTTTGGGGGGTTAATTTTATAACCTGCTACTTTGCCAAAGTTTTGAATTAGCTTGAGTAATTTGGAAGTGGAGTCTATGGGATTCTTTAAATACAAGATCATGTCATCTGCAAAGAGGGAGAGTTTTATTTCTTCTTTCCTTATTTGGATCCCCTTTATGTCTGCATCTTGTTTTATTGCTGTAGCTAGACATTCTAATACTACATTGAAGAGAAGTGGAGAGAGTGGGCATCCTTGTCTTGCCCCTGAGTTAAGAGGAAATGGCTTTAGTTTTTCACCATTGAGTATAATGCTGGCTGTTGGTTTGTCATATACAGTCTTTATTGTATTGAGGAATGTTCCATGGATTCCTAATTTTTCCAAAACCTTCATCATGAAGGGGTGTTGGATCTTGTCGAATGCTTTTTCTGCATCTATTGAGATAATCATGTGGTTCTTATTCTTGCTCCTCTTGATGTGATGAATAATATTAATTGATTTGCATATATTGAACCAGCTTTGCATCCCTGAAATGAATCCTGTTTGATCGTGGTGTATGATTTTTTGGATGAATTGTTGAAGTCGATTGGCCAAAATTTTGTTGAGAACTTTTGCATCAATATTCATCAAAGAAATGGGTCTATATTTCTCTTTCTTTGATGAGTCCCTGCCTGGTTTTGGGATGAGGGTTATGATAGCTTCATAGAATGTGTTCGGTAGTGAGCTTTATCTTTCAATTTCTTTGAAGAGTTAGAGTATTGTTGTGAGCTCTGCTTTGAGGGCCTTGTAAAATTCCGCTGTAAAACCATCTGGTCCTGGACTTTTCTTAGCTGGGAGGTCTCTTATTGCTGTTTCTATTTCAGTGCTTGATATGGGTCTGTTAAGATTGTTTAACTCATCTTGGTTTAGTTTTGGCATGTCAATATTTGCTAGGAAAAGGTCCATTTCTGTCAAGTTCTCAAACTTATTAGCATAAAGTTTTGTGAAGTATTCCCTTATAAGGTTCTGAATCTTGGTTTTTTCCGTGGTGATGTTTCCTTTCTCATCTCTGAGTTTATTAATTTGTGTGTGTGTTCTCTTCTTTTTCTGATAGGATTTGCTAAGGGTCTGTCAATTTTGTTAAGTGTTTCAAAGAATGGCCTTTTTTTTGTTGATTCTATTGTTTTTTTTTTTATTCTAATTCATTTAATTCTGATTTAATTTTGATTATTTCTTTCTGTCTACTGGATTGGGGTTTATCTTGCTGCTCTTTTTCAAGGAGGGGTAGATGTGTCATTAAAGTGTTAGTTTCAGATCTCTCCAATTTGTTGATGTAGGAGCTCAGAGCTATAAACTTGCCTCTGAGTACTTCCTTTGCTGAGTCCCAGAGGAGCTGGTAATTTGTGTGTTCAATTTTGTTGAATAGCATGAACATTTTAATTTCCTTTCTAATCTCTTCCATGACCCACTCATGATTCAGCAGTGTGTTGTTCAGCCTCCATGTGATGCCGGACTTTCTTTGGTGGCTTTTGGTGTTGAGTTCTACTTTTATTCCCTTGTGGTCAGAGAGGATGCAAGGTATAACTTCAATGTTTCTGAATTTAGATAAGTTTGCTTTGTGGCCTAAAATGTGGTCTATTTTAGAAAATGTTCCATGTGCTGCTGAGAAAAACGTGTATTCTGATGCTGCTGGGTGAAATGTTCGGTAGATGTCTGTTAAGTCTAGTTGATCTATGCAGCTGTTTTGATTTGCGGTTTCTCTGTTGAGTTTTTGTCGAGTTGATCTATCTAGTGGGGAGAGTGGTATGTTAAAATCCCCAACAATTAATGTCTTTGGATCTATATGGGATTTGAGGGAAAGTAGTGTTTCTTTGACACATTTGGGTGCTCAATTGTTTGGCGAATATATATTTAGAATTGTAATATCCTCCTGAAGGAGAGATCCTTTAATTAGTATGTAGCGACCTTCTTTATGTCTTCTCACGAATTTTAATTTGAAGTCTATTTTGTCTGTTATTAGGATTGCAACTCCCGCCTGTTTATGGGGGCCGTTTGCTTGGTAGATTTTGTTCCAAGATTTTGTTCCAGCCTTTAACATTGAAAATGTGTTTGTTTTTACGGGCAAGATGTGACTCCTGCAGGCAGCAGATAGAAGGGTCTTTTTTTTTTAATCCAACTAGACAGTCTATGTCGCTTAATTGGAGAGTTCAGTCCGTTAACGTTAAGAGATAGGACTGAGAGGTATTTGGGAGTTCCTGCCATGTTATCAACCTTCTTGGGGCTGTAAAAACTGGGTTCTTCCTATGGTTCTTGGATTCTCAGTTTGGGTGCAGTTTCTTGGCCTTTATTGCGGTCTTGTTGGTTTTCTATGTGTAGGACATCTTTAAGAATCTTTTGTAGGGCTGGTTTGGTGGAGATGTATTGTTTCAATTTTTCTTTCCTATGGAAGGTTTTTATTTGGCCTTCAGTTATGAAGGAGAGTTTAGCTGGGTACAGTATTCTTGGTTGAGAGTTGTTTGTTTTTAGGGCATGGCATACATCATTCCAGGCTCTTCTTGCTTTGATTGTCTCTGCTGAGAAATCTGAGGTGATTCTCATTTGGTTTCCCTTTATAGGTGATTACCCTTTTCTCCTTGACAGCTTTAAGGATCTTTTCCTTGTTCTGAGTTGATCCTGTGTGGATTATAATGTGACGGTGGGATGTCCTATTCTGGTCTGGTCTATTTGGGTTTCTAAAAGCTTCTTGTATCTGAATAGGCCTATCTTTTTGTATGTTTGGGAAGTTCTCTGCTAGGATCCAGTTAAACAAATTTCCTAGACCATTAACTTCTGTTTCTAGGTGCTCCTCTACACCCATTATCCTTAGATTAGGCCTTCTGATGGTGTCTTCGAGGTGTTGGATAGAGCTATCATATTTCTTGGACTTGTCTTGGATGGTTGTATGTTCTTTCTCTATAATATCTAGGCTATCTTCAATCCCTGAGATTCGATCTTCTGCATGGTCTAACCTGCTGTCAAGACTCTCTACTTTGTTTTTTATCTCTTTTCCTTCTAATTGGTCAGCTTTGATGGCTTCAAGTTCTTTGTTGAAGCTCTGTTTTAGGTCTTGTATGAATTTCTTTACTTCCTTAATTTGGTGTTCAGTGTTTGTTCTCAAATCACTTAATTGATTGGTTATGCTTTCTTTGGACTCCCATTCCTTCTGTTGGGTTCCATTCAGCATTCCCTTTGTCATCTCCCTGACTTCCTTCAGTTCTTTGTTAATGGATTCCATGAATGCCTTTAGTGATCTTTGTGTATTCTCTACCTGGTCTCTCAATTCCTGTATTACTCTTTGATTAGCTTCCTCCCATTCGTGCGATTCCTGTAGTTCTCTTTCCTCCCGTTCATGGGATTCCTGCAGTTCTCTTTGAGTGTTCTCAGCCTGCTCACGCCATTCCTCCCTTTCTCTTTGAGTATTCTCAAGTTGTTCAAGCAAATCCTGTATCAGTTTTTGAGTAGCTTCCTCACGCTTATGATATTCCTGTATAAGTTTTGGGATGCCTCCTCTCTCTCCCTTTCACGCACATATAGAGTCCTTTGTAATTTGTCTAACTTCTCATTTATCAAGTTTGCTAGCAATGTTTGTAGAGCTATTTGGGAACTCTCCTCTGGATTATTCATTATCTGTTCTGACCCCTGATTACCAAGATTGGGAATTGAGATATCCGGATTTGCCATTTTTCTTGTGTTTTTCCAGCTTTCTCTGCCCATTTGAGATGAAAATAGCACCAGTTTTGTGCTAGAACACTATCTTAAGGCAACCATCAATCAAAGTTTGCATTTGTACAGTCAATAGTCTACAGATACAATCTAGTTCAACAGATACATCTATTCAACATCAAACAACTATATGTTGATGGGCTTCGAACCGCAGAGAAGAATTTGGAAAACCAGAAATTATTAGGGTTAGGGAGAGATGTGGGTAAAAAATAGGAATAGATTGGTGTGGGGAGGCACAGGGAGAGTTAACTATGTCCTAATCCCAATGCAGGAAATAGGTTGGGTAGGATGCAAGTAGAGAGAGAGAGAAAAAGAAGAAAGGGAAAGGGAAATTAAAAGATCAAAAAAATTAGAAACATAAAAATTAATATTATTATGGAGATTAAAAGACCATCTATTTAGAGAGGAATGTGAGTATATTACGAGAAGGGAAGGGACATAGAGGAGATGTGAAAAACTTAAAAAAATGCTTAAAATATTATATAGGTATAAAGAGGTAGTACTGCTATTAAGGAATTTAAGTCTCAGAGGTTTTGAATTGAGTAATAAATTTGTGGATTAAGTGTGTACACAATGGAGGATAGGGTCTACTAGTTAACTACAGGTTTATCTGAGGATGTGCAGGACAAGAGTTAAGTCACATAAAGAAGATCAAAAGAGAGGAAAAGGTGAAAAGGATAAGAAAGGGAGAAAAAAAAGATCAGAAGTTCAGTAGAGCTAGACAAAAAACAAAAAGATAGTTAAAAAAGAAAGAAAAAGAGAAAGAAGACAAGAAAAAAAAGGAAAACACACATTCACGTATTCCTAAAGTAAAAATTATAAGAGGAAAAAAAAGTTACTGGAAAACAATTATTTTTTCAAAAAGGGCAAAAATTAAAGATCAATAAAATTTTTAGAAAAGGAAAAAAAAATTTATATATATAAGGTACCAAAAAAAAAAAAGAAAGAAAAAAAAAGAAAAGAAGAAGAAGAAGAAAAAAAAAGTTCTTTGATTTTTTTTTTTTGATTTTTTTGGGAGGGGTGGGAAGAATCCTGTATTTCCCTTTTGTCTGTAACCAGCCTCTTGTTGGAGTCTCTGGTCAGCTTGAGGTCCTGTGGCTTGATTGGTTTCTTAAGTCTGTTTGTTCGAACAGGCAGAAAAATGCTCTGCTTTACCCAAGATTTTGAGATCCCCCTCCCAGATTAGTTTAATGGGAGGGTGATCTGCTTTGAGAATCACAAAAGAGGGGGATGCAGTGGTGAGGCTAGGTTCTGGGTAGAGTTGAGGCCTTTCAACAATCAGTAGCTTTTCCCTGGGGCTATTTTGTGAAAAAACTCACAGAGCCCAGCCTGGAGCAATTCTCAGGGTTTCTGTTTTTCAATTGATTGATGAGGCTGCTAGAGGGAGGGGCAGCCTCTGGCTCTGGTTACCCAGTGAGGAAAGCCACTCCAATGGCTGGCGCCTGAGCTGGGTGACTTTTCCCTGGATGGAGTTGAGTTTGGCAGGTCACTTTTCAGTTAAGTTCTTGTGACCTGCTAAATGACTGGTTTTATTCCAAGGCCTGAGTTGGAGCTGGTCGGTATCCAAGATGGAGATCACAGGTGCTGAGGGGGAGGGGTAGCCTTCCCTCCTCTGCTCCCTGAGAAGGAGTGAGGACGTCAGGCTTCTACTCACGCTGAGTCTTGGATCCTTGGTCGTCTCTGGTCTGCAAACTGGAGGATGAAGATGTCTGCTCCTTGTCTGTTCTTGCTGGTGTTGAGTAGAATCCGCTCGCCCGCTGTGTCTGGCTCCTTTGTCCCGGATTCTCTGTGTGAGCGCTCAGGTATGGCCCCAGCTGCGGTCTCCACCGCGACCCTGCCGCCGCCGCCGCGGCGGCTGCTGGCAAGCACTCAGATGTGTCTTCTTGCCTTGGCTTTCCCTCTCTTGTCTAACTCTCTGTCCTGTGATGGCACACTTGGTGTGATTCTCTGGCTTAGGACTGTTCACTGGAACTCTAAAACTGCTTTCTATACGAGAGCTTGTTCAGATTCCAGCTTCTCCTCCGCCATCTTCCTGGAACTACTAAAGTTCGAGGTCTTGAATCTGAACCTCAGCATCACCAAAACGACTAGCATAAAGTTTTGAGAAGTATTCCCTTATAATGTACTGAATCTTGTTTGTTTCTGTGGTGATGTTTCCATTCTCATCTCTGAGTTTATTTATTTCAGTGTGTTCTCTTGTTCTTCTAATAAGATTTGTTAAGGGTCTGCCAATTTGTTAATTTTTCAAAAACCAACTCTGTTTTGTTGATTCTTTCTATGCTTTTGGATTCTTATTTATTTAATTTTGATTTAATTTTAATTATTTCTTTCCATCTACTGGATTGGGGTTTAACCTGCTGCTCTTTTTCAAGGAGGCTCAGATGTCTCACTAAATTGTTGGTTTGAGATCACTCCAATTTGTTGATGTAGGAACTCAGAGCTATAAACTTGCCTCTGCGTACTGCATTTGCGGTGTCCCAGAGGAGCTGGTAATTTGTGTGTTCACTTTTGTTGAATATTACAAACATTTGAATTTCGTTTCTGATCTCTTCCATGACCCACTGGTGATTCAACAGTGTGTTGTTCAGCCTCCATGTGTTACAGGACTTTCATTGGTGGCTTTTGGTGTTGAGTTCTAATCTTATTCCCTTGTGGTCTGAGAGAATGCAAGGTATAAATTCAATGTTTTTGTATTTGGACAAGTTTGCTTTGTGACCTAAATGTGGTCTATTTTTGAAAAAGTTCCCTGTGCTGCTGAGAAAAATGTGTATTCTGATGCTGCTGGGTGAAATATTCGGAAGATGTCTGTTAATATAGGTGATCTATGCAGTTCTATATCTGTGGTTTCTCTGCTGATTTTTTGCCGAGTCGATATATCTAGTGGGGAGAGTGTGTGTTAAAGTCCCCAACAATTAATATCTTTGGATCTATGGGAGATGTGAGAAAAATTAGAATTTCTTGGATAAATTTGGTTGCTCTTGTGGGGAATAGATATTTAGAATTGCAATATCCTCCTGAAGGAGAGATCTCTTAATAAGTATATAGCGACCTTCTTTATCTCTTCTCACGAATTTTAATTTGAAATCTATTTTATATGATATTAGGATTGCAACTCCTTCCTGTTTATGAGGCTGTTTGCTTGTTAGATTTTGTTCCAGCCTTTCACTTTCAACATGTGTTTGTTTTTATGAGAAAGTTGTGACTCCTGAATGCAGCAGACAGAAGGATCTTTTTTTTTTTTAAATCCAAGTAGACAGTCTATTTTGCTTAATTGTATTGTTAAGTTTGTTAATGTTGGGAGATAGTACTGAGAGATATTTGGGAGTTCCTGCCATTTTATGCACCTTCTTGGGGGCTGTGCCAACTGGGTTATTCCTACGGTTCTTGGATTCTCAATTTGGGTGCAGTTTCTCAGCCTTTATTGTGGTCCTGTTAGTTTTCTCTGTGTAGGACATCTTTAAGTAACTTTTGTAGGGCTAGTTTGGTAGAGATATATTGTTTCACCTTTTCTTTGGTATGGAAAGTTTTTATTTGTCCTTCCGTCATGAAGGAGAGTATAGCTGGTTACAGTTTTCTTGGTTGATAGTTGTTTGTCTTTAGGGCATGGCCTACATCATTCCAGGCTCTTCTTGGTTTAATTGACTCTGCTGAGAAATCTGAGCTGATTGGTTTCCTTTATAGGTGATTGATCTTTTCACATTGACAACTTTAAAGATGTTTTCCTTGGTCTGAATTGAACCTGTGGATATTATAATGTGGAGTTGTGATGTCTTGTTTTGGTCTGGTCTATTTGGGGTTCTAAAAGCTTCTTGTATCTGAATAGACCTATCTTTTTGCGTGTTTGGGAAGTTTTCTGCTAGGAACCTGTGAAACAAATTTCCTAGATCATTAACTTCTGTTTCTATGTGCTCCCCTATACCTATTATCATCAGATTAGGCTTTCTGATGGTGTCTTCCAAATGTTGAATAAATCCATCATATTTCTTGGATTTGTCTTAGATAGTTGTGTCTTCTTCCTCTATAATATATAGGCTGTCTTCAATCCCCGAGTTTCAGTCTTCTTCATGGTCTAATCTATTTTCAAAATTTCTACTTTGGTTTTTTTAATTTCTTTTCCTTCTAATTGATCGGCTTTGATGGCTTCAAATTCTTTGTTGGAGCTTTGTTTTAGATCTTGTATGAATTTGTTTACTTCCTTGATTTCGTGTTCAGTGTTTATTCACAAATCACTTAATTGATTGGTTATGGTTTCCTTGGACTCTCATTCCTTCTGTTAGGCTCCATTCAACATTCCCTTTCAGGTCTCCCTGACTTCTTTCAGCTATCTTTTAATGGCATCCACGAATGCCTCTATTTGGTATGAAAGTAACACAAGTTTTGTGCTAGAACACTATTTTAAGGCAAGCATCAACCAAATTCCTTTAGTTGCACAATCAAAAGTCGACAGATACAAACAATCTATTTCAACAGGTAAAATCTATTCAACGTAAAACAACAATGTATTAATGGGGTAAGAACAGCAAAGTAGAATTTGGCATACCAGAAATTAGTTTTAGGGAGAAAAGTGGGGAAAAATATGATTAGAGAGATGTGGAAAAGTAAAAGGAGAGTGAAATTAACCAAGTCCTAATCTCAAAGAGGAAAATGGATTGGACAAAATGATAGGAGAAAGAGAAGTGAAAATAAAAGAGGCAAGAAAAAATGGAAAAACAAAAATTTAAATTTAAAAAGTAAAACACAAAAATGATGCAATTTTAAAGAAGAAATATTGAGAGAAGAACAGGAATACGATGAGAGGAGTGGAAGAGTAGAAAGGAGATATGAAGAACTAAAAATACTTATAATAAAAATAAAAAATAAAAAATTATTTTAATATTACATATATATGGTATTATGAGATAATACTGTAATTAAGGAATTTAAGCCAGAGATTTTTTGAAATAAGTAATAAATTTCTGGATTAATCGTGTAAACAATGTGGAATAAGGTCTAATAATCAATGAAGGGTATATCTGAGGATGAGCAGAACAGCAATTAAGTTACCCAAAAAAGAATGAAGAGAAGAAAAAGTGAAAAGAATGAGAAAGAAAGAAAGGAAAAGGATCAAAAGTTCAGTAGAGATAAAATAAAAATACAAAAGTGCACACACATTTACACCAAAAATAAAATTTATAAAAGCAAAGCAAGATTAATAGAAAACAATTTTTTTAAAAAATAACAAGTTAATAAAAAGGTACAAAGAAAGTGTTCTTTGGGGAGGGGGAGGTTGAAAGTGATGATCCTGTATCTCCCTTGTGTCCATAAATAGTCTCTTGGTGCAGTCTCTGGTCTGCTTTTGGTGTTTGGTTTTCCTGTGGCTTGATTGGTTTCTTAAGTTAGTTTGTTTGGCAGGCAGAAAAATGGTCTGCTTTACCCAGAATTTTGTGATCCTCCTCCCAGGCTAGTTCAGTGGGCGGGAGATCTGCTTTGTTTCTCACAAAAGAGGGAGTGGGCTGTTTCCTCTTATTTGGAGATGCTGTGATGAGGCTAGGTTCTGGGTAGAGTTGAGGCCTTTCAGCAAACAGTAGCTTTTCCCTAAGGGGCTAGCTTCTGAGACACTCACAGAGCCCAGCATGGAGCCATTCTCAGGGTTTATGTTTACTGAAATTCAATTGATTGTCTAGGCTGCTATAGGGAGGGGAAGCCTCTGGCTCTGTTTACCCAGTGAAGAAAGACATTCCTCTGGGGGCAGTTTTCACTGCTTTGGCTGGGTGACTTTCTCCTGCGTGGAGCTGAGCCTGGCAGGTCATGTCAGGTTCCTCTGACCTGCTAAATGAATCTTTTGTTTTCCTCCAAGGCCTGGGTTGGAGCTATATTCTCAGCTGGGCCTTTGACAGTATCAAAGATGGAGATCTCAGGTAGTGGCACAGTGGGGAGAGGGAGGAGGAGGGGAGCCATGCCTCCTCTGCTCCCTGAGAAGGTGTTATTATGTAAAGGTTCTACTCATGCCAGTGTCTTGGTTCCTGGGTCGTCTCTGGTCTGTGATCTGCAGGATGAAGATACCTGCTCCTTGTCAGTTCTTGCTGGTGTTGTGTAGAATCTGATCATTCGCTGTGTCTGGCACATTTGTCCAGGACTCTCTGTGTTGTAGGTGTGGAAGCAATGGCCATTGCTACCACCGCCACTGCTACCGGCAAGTGCTCAAATCTGTTTCCTTGCCTGGATTTCCCCTTTCTGGCAAAACTCTTTGTACTGGGATGGCACACTTGGTGTTATTCTCCCGCCTAGGACTCTTCACTGAAACACTAATACTGCTTTCTAGGTGAGAGCTTGTTTAGCCTCCAGGTTCTGCTCTGCCATCTTCCTGGAACTACTCCTCTTTTTTTTTCTCTCCAGTATATTTTCTTGTTTTGGAACAAGTGTCTTGGACTGTTTAACCATTCAAAAGGAAGCTTATTCCATTAATTTAATAGAAAAGGAATGCAGCCTGCCTTCATCTCAAGGAAACTTTGAGTATAATGTTAATCTCACAATTCACATCATTGAATTATCAAAGTCGTATTTATAATTTTTTGTTAAACTATTCATTAATGTTTTAAATGTTTTAAAAGCTAGTAATTCAAGAAAACACATTCTATCCTTCCAAGATTCCATAGTGAAGAATTTGTCTTTTATCATAACCCTTATCACTGATCCCCTCCCTTCAAACTTGTAGCTTTATTCAGTTTTCTTGTTCCCACTTTCATTTTGGTACTAGCACGAATAACCTCCTTGTAGTATTTGACAATGAAATTCCATTTGTTGTTAGAGAGCTCAATACATATTGCCAAAGGCAGACCCATAGGCAAATAATAGAGCATAAACTATTGAATATCATTAACGTGATCCTATGCAACTATTCCATCAATTAATATAAATACTGCAAAGTGTGCATCTTCATATAATTTTTAAAATACAATGTAGTTACATATCATATGTCATAAAATAATTCAGACCACTGATAGAAGAGACTAAGCTCAACCTTTTGCATCGTTCCCAATACTATTTGCAAAATTTTCTTTCTCATTAACTTTCACTGCAGGGCCTTCTTTCCCTAGCAATAAGTTATAAGTTATGTCCTTGGATTTTAGTCAACTTTGAGTAAGCTGTTTTCTTTCCACAACTAGTTAGTCCCTCACGTTAAATACCTGAGGAATAACTTGTCCCAATATGCCTGCAAGAGGAGTATCCAGGGCAACTGTCTGTACCCACTCTTCCCTTACTATGTTTGGGAATGCGGTATCATAGACAGGGGAGAAAGGGGTTTCAGGGTTCAGGTGGCTGGAACCCTGATGTTATGAATAATGTGTAGCAGAAAAGAGTAGTAGAAACTAGGATACCAGGTAAAGGTTAACTGTGACTGTAATTGCTGAGGTCCAGTGTAAGGAAATTGGTTAGCAGCAACAGCTTTGCAGGGGTTGGGGTAGCTAACACAGGTATCCAGAACTGTTTAGCAGGGAAAAGGAAGCATAGACAAAGTGAAAGAGTAAAAGTTGTGAGGGATGGTGGGGCACGACCAGGGTAACAAGGTCATGGGTGTGCAAACTGGGTAGCCAGTACTATGGTAGAAGCAATTGGCATGGTGTCCTGATGTGGTGCAGAGCTCTGTGTGTGCTTGTCCAGTTTTGGCTGTTAGATCTTTAGGGAAACTACCTCTAGCAGCTCATTATCAGCTTGTTGTGTTCAGGCTTGTGCCATCTATAAATGTCTACTCCAAGTAGATTGCATTCTTTGACACCAGCTATAGGATCTTTGCCCTAAGCATCCTGAGAGACCACACTCCACAATGCTGCAGAACAGCCTCCAAATAATGAGTTGCAATCACCTCATACAACTCTTGCTGCTACTCTCCAATGTCAATGATCATGGTAGCAAGGAATCTGAGATGTGCTCAGCCACAGTGCTCTGGGAAGCTACCAATTCACCCTGTCTTTCTGGGAACTCCCTAGAAATGGGCAAGAGCACTTGTTGATGTTTTTCCAACTTCTCTCTGTGGCTCAGCACAACCAGACTGTTGTACCTCAGATGGGATACTTTGATGTCCAGGTGACCTCAAATGTGCTCTATCTTGTCTCTCTAGATGCTCTTCTGCTTCAGCTGCCTCTCCTTTCCCTTCCAAGTAGCTCGCTTCATCTCCACATCCTTTGAATTCTGCTTCATATCAAACTGTGGCTTTAACACCAAGCCTTTCCACTTTCTCATCTACCTCTCTAGCTGTGAATCTGGTACAACAAGTAACTTCTGTATCTGTTTATCAAGATTTGAGCTGGAATCTAGGTGGTACTAGCTAACTGAGAACATGGGGAGCTTCCTAAATACTCCCCTGCCATTCACTGCTCATTGAGAAAGATGCAAATGTGTTCTGGTCAGTCTCTCCTTCTCCATTTCTGGTGAATAAAGTGAAGTCACAATGGACCTACCAGACAGCTGCTATGCCAGCAAGTGACCAAACTAAAGACAATATAGTGAGGGTAAGGTTTTGTCTTGTCATGACCACCATGAAATCAATGTCCTTTCTCTGACCTTCATCATATCTCTTTATTTGGCATAATTGGCAGATTTCTTAGTGTGTCGTTTTCTCCTGTTACTTCAGTTTACAAGTTAAAACATTAACCATGCCAAACCAGGGGTTTCCATTGTCCTAGAAGATGTTTTGTCTTCTAGGACCTTCCTTCCAGGTAACTCTCTGTTTAGCATATTGCACAATGCCCCAATCAATGAAATAATTTTGAGCCTAGGAGAAAATCTCCATTTGTAAAGCAGTACACATAAGAAGGAGATGATGCCCCACACTCAAATGCTCCAGGAAAACAGAGTGTAAGGGTGTCTACACAGTTGGGAATTAGGATTCTGAGGGGTGGGAAGGGATGAGTTTAGATAGGAAACCTAGAAGTAATTATAAGTTTCTGAATGTCTAACCTTATTTCCTTCTGCCACTCAGACCCAATTCAGGAAGTGGTGGAATGTTTATGATCACAAAAAAGAGTTTTTAATCCCGGGCCCAAACTCTATGTGTTCTTGTTACATCGTCCCACCTGCTCCTGATGTAAATTGTCAGAAGGGCAAAGGGGAAGGGTGACCCCTGCTCAGGAATATAAATGGAGCTTAAAAGTAACTGCAATCTCTGACTTTCTATTTTGAAGGTAAGATAAAAGGCAGTTTGAATTTCTACAAAATCAGTTTCTAGGCTCTATTGTTCCTTCAGAACTTCTTTCCTTTCTTCTGTGTTTTGAGAGCAACAGTTAGTAGTGCTTCTGTCTCTTAGGGGCAATCCTTCTCTTCACACAATGCTTAAAGTAGACAATAGGTGGAAGCTGCCATTAAATGTAAAAAGCATGAAATAGCACACAATGAGTGCTTTCCCTGAATTCCTGGACCTAACAAGTTCCAAATTCTGAAGAGAACGTGATTATGTGTGAGTACTAACAACCTCCACTGAATGGTGACCTTAGAACACTTTTCCCAAGGCAGGTTCTGTCCAGGTTATTGGGATGGCTGAGATCTACTGGATCAATGAACTTACAGACCATGCAAGACAGAAAAATCTAAGAGATTTAGATCCCAAAAAGAAACTGGACCAAGAAGAGAAAACTTATCTTTGCTGGAAAAGGAGGAAGACTTAACTAGGTGAATGTCCCTCTGAATACAGATATGGGTATAATTATAACAAAGTTCTAAGTTATGGCTCATCAGTAGAAACTATCAAGTCAAAACTCACTAAAGCTGAAAATAAAACTTATAAAATTAACAAAAAACTATTTGGATTTCTGTACTAACATCTGTTTTAAGGAGTGTGAAATTGGTGTGTGTGTGTGTGTGGTGTCTGAGATTATGTATGGGTGAGCATTAGTTCTTAAAATCATCATACTGTCAATATTCTTTAGATTTCCCATTCATGTCTGGTGGCATTCTAGCTCTACCACGTGAAACACATTTCTCGCTTTCTTCTGGTTAAATGGAGATAAACATGTAATGGATATGTCAACCTGGGTTGGTTTCAAACTATGATATTCAGATCTTACTCTCTGGAATAGGTAATGTATAAGAGTGAGCCAGTATGGTCAGCCCAGTATTTCCAGTGACTTACATAATCTTTCTGAATCTCAGTTTCTTCCTGTGTGGAAAGTGAAAAGAATTACTGTGTGGACCTTAGAATCAGGTGGGAGTTATGACTGGGTGTAGGAAGTATATGTGTTTGGGATGTGTGTACAGAGCCTGACACTCTCATAAAACTATTGATGTTTATATTGAAATGTATTCCAGGAATTGGAAACAAGAGGGATTTTTCTGTTCTAGTTTACTCTTTTATAGCATTGAGGGAACCAGAGATAGTCAAGGAGAACAGGGAAACAAATGCAGCACTTGTACACTGTAGCTATTGTGTTCACAATGAGCTATACCACTGTGGACAGGGACAGGAGGGATGGGATTGTCAAACAAGAAATGAACTCATTACCTGACTTACAAAATGGTTATCCGTATAACAAATTTAAAAATATAATAACAATTATAAAAATCGAGGTTGGTGATTCTCTCCTGCAGTTTTTGTAGGTGCCCTTAAGACTCAGGCCCACCAGTGGAGTTTTTGAAGGTCAATATAATAATTAATATAAAGCCATAATCTCTTAAGAAATGTTATAACAAGTATTTCATTCTTAGTACTGCTTTCTGAGTAGAAATTCTATATGTTGTTGGCAGAGCTAATGTTTTACTTTCTGGTTTTGATATTTGTTAGGTGTTGAAATCCTTCTTAAAGATTTGCAACAGAGTTCTGCTGTGTCTTGGCACCCTGCCCCTAACTGAAATGGTAATCAACTTTTGAAATTCATGTACTTAAGTATGAGTTTTATTTATTTAATTTGCTGATGATGGTGAACTGTCGCTGTCCTTCAGCTCTTCAGCTTAAGACTGCTCTAGCACTTCAGCCAAAGTACCACTTCTAGCTGTTTCTGCTTAGGTGGTGCTATGGAATCAAACCCAGGGTCTCATACATTCAAGATAAGCTGTCTACAACTTACCCACCTTCTCAGCTCCCATAAGCGGTATTTTTGTGCTAAGGTCTATCAAGCAAATCACTGAGCAAATGTATTCATTTGCCACTAGACATAATCAAAATTATGAATTATCTGATATTTTAATGAATAAAACTGTTATCATTGTTACTAGGAATTGTTTGTCTCCCCATGCTGTAAACATGGAGGACGTATTTTAAACTAAAACTAAAAAAGTAATTTTAAGGTCTTGATGCTAACAAATGTGTCCAGGTGTTATTACACTAAACAGAGAATTCAAAATGACTTTTCTTCATAAATACAGAGATTAAAGGGCTTATAATACTTATTTCAAAATGCAAATTAAAGGGAAAATCAGTCAGGAGATAAAATTTATATTGAATGTTAATTTTTGAAGAGGAAAAGAAGATATTAGATGGCAGACTAAAGACAAAACACTATCAGAGCCCTTTATCCTGAATTATAAAAAAAGAAGATTTAATTGAAAAATTGAGCTGGAATGTGCACATCAGGCAAAGGCAAGCAATCAGAGCATACCACCAACAAAAACGCCATAATGTATACCTCAGAAATAGGAAACAAGTGCAGACCAGGGCTCAACATCCTTATCCTTTATTTCAATGATACACATATAACCCCTACACACAGACACACAATCACACGCATAAACACACACGCACACACACACACACACACACACACACAAACACACACACACACAAACACACAAGAATGTATGCAACAGCTCAACCTACTCACTTCCATTCAACATGAATCAAAGATCTTCCTGTAATATTTGAAACTTTAAAAGTTTCAAGTTTTTTAAGTAATTGATAACTGATGCTTAAGCAATTATTTTCTGAATAGACTCTGCTGTAGAAATGAGAGTACAAGATGGTTATAACTACTTAAACATCTTTGAATCTCAAAAGAATTAAACAAGAGACAATCCGAATTTTGGGACTATATTTCTACCAGCTATTCTTCAAAGGCTTAATAAGAGGTTGCAAAATCCAAAATTCAATATCAAATTAATACAACTAATATTTGTGTAAGCGAAGTGAAAGACACTGATCAGTGACCTATGCTGCCTCCATTTCTAAGCCGGCTGCACATTGTGGAACCTTTGATTCTACTGGGCCAGGCCCACAGTTGTCTTCCTCAGAGCAGTGGCCCTGCTGGGGTTGGCACTGGGAGCTGTGTGGAGAAGAGGGGAGGTCTCGGGGTGGCCAAGCTGGGATTGGGGATGGGGGTAGTAGGGAGAGTATGGGAGGCCCTGGCAGAGGCTGGTGAAGGGAGGAAGGAGCCAGTAGGCCAATGGCTCAGGAAGCAGCAGCCCCAAAAGCAGCTGGGTTCTGGAGAGTGTCTGTGAGGTGTAGAGTTTGGCCCCTGGGGCCTCGTGGCTGGGTGAGGAGAGGAAGGAGTCTCAAATCCCACCCAAATAGGCAATGAGAAATGAGACAACCAGTGGCTGAAGAATTTCAAGAAAAAAGGCAGGGACTTGTAGGTAAACTCTGGGGGTGGGGAGGGCAGCAGTGGTGAACCAGTGATGGACATGCCTCTCTGGAGACACTTGAAGTGAGTGAGGGCCAGCACTGCTGTGCACTAGGCCTCACTCTCGCCTTGAAGCAGGCACCAGGAATCACAGGCACAGCTTCAGCCTGCCTCACAGAGCTGGCCTGCCATGAGTGCTGGGGACTGGGCAGCTGCTGGGAGGTTATGTGCAGCAGGGCAGAGGAAGAATGGCTGGTGGGCACTGCTCCAACCTAGCCAGGTACAGAGCCACTGGGGAGTGCTGGCTCAGGATCAGGACAAGGGACTGCCCCCCAGAGAAGTGGCCTCTGGGGATTTGCGTGTTGGCTGCTATGTGTGGGCTGGGAAATACCTTAACATGGCCAAGGAGTCTCGACAGCTAGGCACATTTGCTCCTGTGCCTCTCCCATCTTCTGGATTCCCACTGTCCTCCTGCCTCGTGCCATGTCCAACTATAGGAGTAAACTTCTCCAGGCCTCTAAGAGGCCATCCTGGAGATGCTCACAGGGCTTCCCATGTCTGGTTCACCATGCATGCAGGGCTCACAGGGTGCTATCCTCCAGGCAAAGCGTACCCCAATTTCAGCTTAGAAGAGGGAAAAGCTTCCTTGTCCCAGATACAGCTGTCCTTGGAGTTCTCTGTGTATACTAGTCTTGTGCTGAGATAACGATCCCCAAAGACCACCAAGGAGCCATTTCCGATGTGAGCACACGAGGGTCATTTATTGCAAGCTCGAGCCTGGACTCACAACTGTCAGCATCACAGTGGTCAGAGTTGAGAACTCTGAACCTTCAGTTAGGGTTTTTATAGGGCATAGGGCTGAGGTAAGTAGGTTCATAGCTTGTCAGTTACATGATTGGTTGACATTTAATGAGTTAATATTATAACAATATTTTTGGCTAATATGTGTAGGCTTAGCAGTAAAAAGCAAATTATGTTAAATATGGAATCTTAAGAAACATGTGTAGCTTTAGGTACCTTCCTGTCATCTGATGATGGCTATTGCTAGGGGAGTTATGGGAAGAATGTTATTGGGACATTTCATGGTGTTTCCAGGAACCTGAGTCCTAACTTTCAGTAAACGTCTTTACAATGGGTACTTTCAGTAAATGCCTTCACAATGTATACTTTCAGTATAGGCCTTCATAATGGACTAAGTCCAAAATGGCTATACTTTGGCTAAGGTCTCCCACTTGGGGGGGGGGTGTGTGTTTTTGTGTGTGTGTGTTTGTGTTTGGTGTGAGAAAGTCAGACACAGCTGAGCTTTGGTGCAAAACACTTCTTCCCTTCAGCATTGAGTTTTGGTATCTAGTGGTTGTTCCCTCTCCCGGATTCTGAACTCTAAATTTGTTCTTCTATATACTTTTATCGTTAGATCTTAATATTCAGATTCCTAATATCTGCTTGTGAACTTCAGAATTTGCTTCATAAATGGGGTGCTTTTCTTCTAACTTTTATGAAGCCCTTTGCTCTTTTTAAATGCAGCATGTGCTGTGTTAGTGGTTTTACTTAGCCCAGACTGTTGTGGCCCAGGCTGTGACTGTTAGTTCTGAGATTAGTTTAGGCTAATATGAGATACTATCATTTCAGTCTGTCTAGTGAAAAAAGTTCAGAATCTTTATTGAAACATTTTCCTGGCTGTAAAACCAACAAAAATTCCAGTGGTATAAATGTACACTCTGTTGATTTTAGTTAATTGTGCACCACAGCAATGAAAAAAATCTTCTTACTGAAGTGATTATTTAGAATGTGGAAAAAAATCAAATATTATAGAACTTAAAAACTGCTCAAATAACAAAAAAAAAAAGAAAGACACTGATCAGGAATGCAGTACAAATGTAAGTATTTAATAAATAAATAAAATGTTTGGGATTCTTATCCACATAGTAAATACAAAGGAAAATAAATAGGAAAGTCTCTGAAATCCCATCCTACACACCAGAATAGCTATCACCACTCAAATAAATAAACATCTGGAGAGGTTGAAATAAATTAGGAACTGTATTTGGTTTTGTGGTATTGTAAACTAGTGCAACCTATAATGATCATAATGGAAGTTTAGACAATACCAAAAAGACACATGTGTTGATGACCTTTACTGCAACCTTGATATATAAAGAAGGAATATATATCAACATCAATATCCATGTGCATGGCAGCAAGAAAGAAAGCTGTGCATTCAACCGAGATGCACAAAAAAGAGGGAATAAAGGAAATATGCTATTCATAACTATAAACATGTTCTGGTATATAAGAAAAGTGAATTTTTCCAATATCACTGCTATATATTTTTGGATATATACCTAATCCTAATTTCACAGGTTTCGTGGCTTCTTGTTTTTCTTTAAAAGGGACCTCCATATTGATTTTTAGAGGTTGAAGATATCCTATAGTATGTGGATATTAGAAGAAATTTAATTATATCAATGAACACATAAAGGACCATCATATACAGTTTGTAATTTGATCCAATTTTAAGAAGGCAACAATTGGGGGACAAGACAATGTTAGAAGCTTAATAACAAAAAAAACAGACATGGAAAAATTTTAGAAATGTGCAACTGATTAGTTCTAATACTAACAAAATATTTTCCTCAAGTTTTAAAAATGAAACAATTAAAATAATACTTAATAACATCAAATAAGTATGCCATGGAAGAAAATGTACAATAGACATATGTTTCCCCATAATTTGTTTTAATTTATAACAAATGGATTAAAAGAAAATGTGATTACATGTATGAAGATGATAACACATTCAAGTATCATTGATTGAATCCAGCAAAAGAAAGTAACAGAGAAGTAGAGAGTAAGAACAACCTGGGGCATGGATGAAGATACTCAGTAGAACATTGTGAGGAAAAATTGTGCTCCATTTTGCTCACCAACATTGAGCTAGGACAGCTACCTTTTGACAGAGTACTTGTAATGTAGTCAGAGCAGTGGAGTTACTAATTTAGGCAGTAATTTATTACTTTTATTCCCTAATCTTATGATGTGATTCCCAAATGATGTGAGTGATCCTAGATTTTCTGAGCCCTTTTTTTCACCCAAAATTACTAATTCCTTCCCCTGCCAATAATTCTTCTGCTACTCTCATTTCACCTTGTTTCTGAACTCAATTCCTGTGTCCTTTTGGTTTATGAGAAAGAGCTAGAGAAATATGAGGATTGTCTGGAATCTGAGGAACATCCACTCCAGCTTGGAGGATCTGGTAAAAAACCTCCACCTGGGACTCAGAATCAGATATTAATTGACCTCTTTGGAAATAGAGAATCTCAATCCCTCAGGCAGGATTCATCATTCCTTGACTTTCTCTCAAGAGATTTGGTCCTAGGGCATAATTCAGAGAATGAGCTTTCCCACCACTCACCACAGCTTTGTCAGGAGAAATAGGTTCAATACTAAAAGTGATCTCAGTCCTCACAGGGCCAGTCAGAAGCCAAGAGATCATATTTTCCTCCTCATCAGGCTCGTTGGTTGAGTGATTCCCTTGCAGGCTTGACGCCCTGGGTTCAACTCCTCAGCCAGAAGTGGTGCTATGGCTTGAGTGGTAGAGCACTAGCCTTGAGATGAAGAGGTGAAGGACAGGACCCAGGCCCAGAGTTCAGGCCCCATGACCTGCCAAAAAAAAACCCAAAAAACAAAAAAAAACTTCCAAACTTATCTTTTCTCATAATTGAGGAGAAAGTTTTTATTTTAACAGGAATCCTTATCTAGTTCAAGGTCATCAGAACTTAAGTAGAGTTTTCCTGTTGAGATATAATGCACCTAACTCTGCTGAACTTAATCATGACTAGGAAAGTATGGACATTGATGTGTTTATTATATTTTTCCTTATAAATATATAATTCTGTCAGGTATTATATATAATGTATATTGTACAATATATTACACATATTATAGTATAATAAATATATTATAATGTAACATGTATTATATATGAACAGATTTCCTAATTTTAGAGTTAGGAACAAGCAACATATTGAAAGACGAATGCTTGAATCTCTGAGTAATTTCTCTACCATTGGACAATTCCAGGTTTCATTCTTATTACCCAAAGAGCAACATAGGCAAGCAGTGCCCATGGAGGTGGACCTCTGGATTCTGGAAACTGTGATCAGCACATATGTATATATATATATATATATGAAATATTGTTTGATATTAGTGAATGTGTAAAACTATAACAGCAGATAATTAAGTCAACATCTATGTGCACACACACTCAATCAAATTTCAAGTATAATAATTTCTTTTCAGGCTGGGAAAATGGCTCAGTGGTAGAGCTCTTGCCTTGCATGCATGAGGCCCTGGGTTCGATTCCTCAGCACCACATAAGCAAAAGGAAAAAAGCCGGAAGTGGCACAGTGGCTCAAGTAGTAGATCGTTAGCCTTGAGCTGAAGAGCTGAGGGACAGCACCCAGGCCCAGAGTTCAGGCCCCACCTCCGGACCCCCCCCCAAAAAAATAATGTCTTTTCCATGATCCCTATGCACCTACACAGAGAGTACATGAATTGCCCTTTAATTGTCCTGGGAGTTCTTTATCTGGCTACTGTAGCTTCACATCCTTTGTTCTCTTAGTAGCCAGATGTCATGTGTTCAACAACAATACTTGTTACAGGAAAAAGTATCCACCCTGACACACAGAGGAACTTGGATTTCAGAAATGCCACAAATAAGTGGGGTTTACAGCAGTACTTTTCAAAATTAAATAGATTGCATATTTATTAGAAAGTTTGTCAGAAAAATAAACTTCAGTGCAGGATGAAACACTTGAAGAAAACTACAGTTGAAATTACATATAGCTAGGTGCTGGTAGCTCATGCCTGTAATCTTGGCTAATCTGGAGGCTGATATCTGAGAATCACAGTTCAAAGCCCTCTTGGGCAGAAAAGTTGCCATGAGATACTTATCTCCAATTAATCAATCAAGACTAAATTTAATACTGTGGCTCAATGTTGTACAGAGATAACCTTGAGCCAAAGACCTCAGGAACAGTGCCCAGGACCCAAGTTCAAACTCTGCAATAGAAAATAAATAAAAATAAAAAAAAATTACATATAATTTATTATCAACACTGTATAAGGAAAATATATGACACATGGCAACATATGAGTTCAAGTTACAAAGTTCCAAAGCATTTCCTCACTCTTGAGAACTAGGAGTAATCCATATTGAAAAAAATAAAAACATGAATGATTTATACCAAATTTCAAAACATACTATATGTTATACAAAGGAAATGCAATAAACATGCATTTCACAATTTAGTAACATCATATAGTATAAAGAATCTGATTAACTGATTCATAAAAATCGATACAATGCAGATAAAACATCCAATATCTCAGGGGTCAAATTAGCAGAATAATTTCCATCTATGATGGTTGTTCTGCAAATTATCCAGCCCTATCCATCCCACAATTGCAGAAGGCTTTTCCTGAGAATGTCCAGAAACCTGTCTACTGTGAGTGCTCAAGGTAGACCGGGTCCCATTTTCTATTATTTAGACATGTGATAGACTGAATATCTGATAACTTGCCAAAGACACAATTTGGGAATGGCTTCCAGTAATGACATTTTAGTTCTCAGAATAAAATGGAAATTGAAGACAGTGGGAAATTCTACCAGATCCTGGAAAGATTTCTATTATTGTGCTAAAACTGTCCCTTTACTGACACTTGAACAAACTGCAACAATTGTCACTCCAACCACATGTCCAAAAAAATAGCTTTCCAAATATTGACCTGTTTTCATGTTAGCAAATCAAGACACTCTATTGTGGCCCTGTTTTACTTAAACTATCTGCTCTGGTTTGCCCAAGAGATAGTTGACCTTAACAATTTCTTAACTTTTAGGTCATCACACAATCACTTCATAGCCCTTAAACATTAAAAATACCTATCCATATTAGTCTGCATTACATACTTATGACGGTTTTTCTTCATTTGTCATGTTATATATATTTGTGTATCCCAGGGCTTAGTTCTGTAATCTTCCTTCTCATGAGTGTTACCACTGAGTACATGTAATTATTTCGTTTTTTTTTTTTTATCTTCAGCTCTGTTCTTTCTTTAATTCAAGTCCTTAATAGCATCATGTCTACTGACAACTCCTAGCTATTGATTTTAACAAATTCAAAAGAACCCAAAGTGAGCTTTGATTCTATCCCTCATTACTATTTGTTTAATTGATAACTCTTCTAGTTGACTTGTCAAAATATCTTGGAGTCATTTCAGACTGATCTACTATTTCACACCTCATATGTAATGTATGAACAGGTTTTGACAAATTAACTCACAGAATATTTTAGGAACCATAAATATATAGTATATGAGTACTAATACTATGCCTTAAATTCGTGGCCTTGGTTTTTTTTTTACTTTTCTTTTGTGCTCAGGCTGTCAGTCTTCCATTTGAGCCACAGGTCCACTTTTAGCTTTTTGGTTCTTAGTTAAAGATAAGTGTCTCATGGTCCACTTACCTGCTGTAGCATGAAACTACGATCTTCTGTTTTCAGCCTTATAAATACCTAGATTTAAACGCGTGCACCACTAAAACCACCCCTATTATATTTGAATTAAAAATAAGTTCAAAGAACGAATATTTGTGGTATTTTCAAATCAATATCTTTTCATTTACACATTGCCTTAAAAGGTTTTTGTTATTACAGCTCACTTATCAAGAAAGGAATGGAAAAATTCATAACCAAAGAACCTTTGTATGTACCAATGCTCAAGCCTGCTAGCCACAATTTCTTTGCTGGGAAATAACAAAGGATTATATCGTCTACAGGGAAAACAAGAGAAAAAGCTCTTCACTGAAGTTGCTGAAAGGCTGATAAGGATGAGGACAAGCAACTTTATCCAGAAAGTATCACAAAGTGTTTGCTGTGGATAAGTGTAGCCAATCTTAGAGGATGCTCATAATGATGAGGGGAATATTTGAAGGTGATTACAGAGGTGTACTTTCTTGAAGATATATATTTATAGCATAGTTTGTATACTGTTAAACATGAGACAGTTATGATAGGGATGTTGTCATTCCTTGTATCGTTCACAGTATAATATTAAAACCAGGTTTATACATGTAGTATTTATAGTAATTATAGAATATCACTAATTATGCATATATTATAAATATATCATTTATATGTTATGTAATATAGTATATTACATATATTATGCATACATAATTTAATTTTTCTACTTGTCTGTCCAGGAATTAAACTAGCAATATCTTTGAAAATGGATAGAGAGTAGGGTCCTTACAATTTCGATTGCAACATAGAGTTTTACCCAATTAGAAGTTATTTATTCTGAATTGGTTTAGAAATGGAATATCAGAATATAATTGAGCTTTCAAAAATAATTATGTAAAAACATGCGAAGGATGGAGTTAAAAAACTATAACCTGACTCATGTATGTAATTCCAGCTACTTAGGAGCTGAGATCTGAAGATAGCTATATGAAGCCAGTCTGAGTGAAATGGCTCAGGGACAACACCCAGTCTGAGTAATGGCAGAAAAATAAATTATGTGACTAAAACATACATATATATTTATTTAAATAAAGTTGTCATTCCTTGTATCCTTCACAGTATAATACTAAAATGTTTAATGCATATATTATTTATAGTAGTGGTAGACTATCAGTAATGATACATATATATGTATATATATGATATATAAATATATAACTTCTATGTTATGTAATAAAATACATTACATATATTATGCACACCTAATTTATACTGATAACACTAATATCCATTAAATTGATATATGTTTTAGAATAGGGAATAGTTTTTGTTTTTTGGTACAACAAGGAAGTAAGTTGTCACAAAAATTATTCATTTTGGATTGTATATCCATAGCAATCTATTCCCTGTGTATTGAGGGTACTGATTGATAAAAGCCTGTGTTCGTCAGCACAGGTGTCTTTGACACCAGGAATAATAAACAGTGGAAGCTGAATGATGTTCATTCAGGTATTTCTTTAGAAATTAACTGATCTACATTTGGTATGAAGATCACTTATGCTGTCATTATCCACACCCTTTTCATTTAAAAATATTTATATTCTGTATCAATGTTATTGCCATTATAACCATAATTAGGGAGATAATGTGGATTCATCTGGTCCATAGCTCTTGAAAATTAATGAATGTGACAAAGAATATCTTCAGATATGGCTGGTGGAATTCTGGAGTTGAATTATGGGTCTCAACTGATCAGTCTTAGGAACTTGGGAAATTTGTTTGGGCATATTGCCTAATTTTGGTTTTAATAAAATACTTAATTCATTTCCTAACTTGAAGAACACTCATGAGCACTTAAATTACCCTATTGTAGGTTCAGTGCTTGGAATGGTGTCTGCACATTGTGTAGTAGGTCCCAAAAAAGTCAGCTTCCATCAACATGGTCACAGCATCCTTCCTGAAGGCCTTAAGAAATATATACCCAGTTGATGTTAATATCTGTGAAAATTTGTCTTTACTAAAAAAATGTCTTATCTTCATATGAAACAATGAAAGCAATGTTGGGGTTGTCCTGTGGCTTTTATTCTGAAGGAGTTTTGCCTAAATTTCATTCTTACCCTATTAGTGATAGCAGAAGTATTCTTTAGTGCTACCCTTCATATTTCTAGTTCTGTGTTCCATTTGGAATACTATTGTAACTTCGTTTATAATCTTTATAGGGAATAAATAAACTACAACTGCTGAAGTTTTCAATAGTCAATGCATTACATTTTATGTGCTTAGTATTTTCCTGAAATTATTACCTTTGGATTATATATCCCTAACAAGCTATGTTTTTTATGATTTCTTTTATGATTTATATCGATTTCTTATGTGGTTCTCATATGACTTCTTAGAGATCCATATATAAAACAGCTAAGAACAGGAAAAGAGTAGGTAAGAAGTCATAAAAATTACAATACT
The DNA here is from genome assembly GCF_019054845.1 of Dipodomys spectabilis. NCBI lineage: Eukaryota > Metazoa > Chordata > Mammalia > Rodentia > Heteromyidae > Dipodomys > Dipodomys spectabilis. Next base: position 144,124 of record NW_024871027.1, on the reverse strand, counting down.
ATTATGGTGCTCTTAATGGCTAAGTGTAAAGAATATGTAATAAAACTGTTGGAAGATTCATTTGTTTTTTTGCTATTCTCTCTCCTTTCTTTGTAGAAAGGTTCTCACTACAATGTTCCAAGTGGTCTGGACCTTTCAAGGCTTGTCTCAGTGACATAAGTGATGGGATTAGGGATATGTGTTCCCATGGCTGGCTTTTAGGAAGTTCACAATATAGCAATACTTATACACATAAAGAAACTTTTGTGAGTGATGTGTATTCACTTCCTCAATAGACACAATGTCAAAACATCACATTACTAACAACTGGCATCACTAACACCTCCATAAATCAAAAGTAAACTAAAAACTCTACTTCAAAAACCAACATCTAAGGCAGTGTTGGAAATACAAGAAGAAACATAATACATCTAAAGGAGTGAGTTCTTTAACACTGGCAATGAGCAGGGATAGCTGAATTTTTAACCAGGCTTGAAAAGTTCGGGTGTCTAGTAACTATGTGATTAGAGTTGCAGAGTTGACCTTGGTATCAAGATTGGAGGTAAAATTCAAGGCAGATATGTTGCTGCAGTATTGTAGCACGATACAGTGTGACCCTTCCTGATAATCGTAAACAGAGAGTAGAAGCTAAGTCATTAAAATGTATAGGAAGGATTTTCCACTGAGAATAATTTCAGGGGGTGATCATTACTCTTGCGTTGAAAATGAATAGCCCATCATTCTACTTTAAGCTCTAGCATATTTCTGATTTGAGGACAATTATAACATACCACTGTGCCATGAGTGCTGAGCAGTGTAGGTGTATATTACTCTAATATATGTAAAAATCCTTACAGGTATGGAATGGCCTGACCCTGACACTTCATTCTTTGTTGTTGAGTTTCATGGAGAAATGTTCATAATTAGGCAATTCACACTCATCTAAGTCTGACTCAGGCAACTGAGATAAGACATTAGGGTCATCACTCCAGTGACATGGTCTGTGATGTGTGAAATAAATGACATAATTTCACAATGCAGATGTGTTTCTGAAAATGCATACAATACCAAATACCAAATATACAAAAGGGACAATTATCCATCTCATATTATCAGAAGTAAAGATACTCCTGAATTGTACTTACTTGCTAGAAGATCACAGGGTCACTGCTAACGTTTGGTATCTTTCCAGGTGCTCAATCTTCCTCAATCTTTTTGGAGGAAGTGTTTTTCCATAGTTTTTTTGAGGTGTTCAGAAAATCATTACTGTCACTAACCGCAACCATGGGACAGGAAAGATGATGGGATACCTGGCCAAAGAACTGAGAAATCACAGGAAGTGATAGGAAAGAAGACACCAGAGGACCCCCAGCCTCATTGCCAGCTTCTGGATCACCAAATCCTGCTTAACAAGTTTATATTCCTTCTACTACAAGGGGATTGGTGGTCAGTGGCTATAGGTATGTCCATAAACTAAGGCATTAATCTAGCTTTGGTTACAACTATTAACATGAGGTATTGTTTGTATACATAGTGATAATTGAATCCCTTATTGTTAGGGAGCAGAAGGGAGCAATAGTCATTACATCCATAACACAGACATCCATCTTGTCTCCAAAGTCTTAATCTTTTAGTGTCCCACAGCTCGAATTTGAATACTCTTGAGGTAATAACTCATACCCCTGTCTTCCCTTGATTGACCTTTCCAGAGCAGAGCTCTCAGCCTTTTGATTGCTGTTTGAGATGTCTTCCCACTCTATCCCTTTCCAGGTTTAACAGTTTGACCCTGGAATCCCTCACAAGTACTGTGACCGATGTATTATTTTGAAAACTATATTTTTTCTAGGATAGGTTCAATTTTTAAATTTTATTTTATTTCAAAAAATACTGTACAGAGTGGTTACAGTTACATGAGTAAGATACATTCCTTGTTGAATATTGTTACCCACTCCATTTTTGTTCTCATTTCTGTCTCCACTCTCCACACCTCCTCCCCACCCCATAGTTGTAAAGTTCATTTCTGAAAGTGTCTTAGGAATATCATTGTTGCAATGGGTCACTCTTGTACTTCTTTCATCACTTTATTTTTCCCCTTCCATCTCCAAATCAGATAAATGTGTATACAAGATGGAAGGTATCAAAATCAACACAGAGTTTGCTAGGGATAAACCAATAGAAAAAACAAGTGAAATAAAATAATATCTAGATACTCTACCGACATCAAGGTTGATACCTGAAAAAAAAAAAAAGATTTGTTGTTTCCATGTCTTGGAGTTCATTTCAATTAGCATCATTTTGTAAGGTCAAATGTATATAAATCTGAAGCCAGAAATCCCACTCATGGGCACTTCTAGAAATGATCCCAAGATAAAACACACTAAATCTACAACTATATTTTTTGCAGCATTATTATTGTAGCTAAGATATGGAACCAATCAAGATGCCCCTCAATAGATGAATGGATCAAGAAAATGTGGTAATATTATTCTTCTATCAGAAAGAATGATAGAATGATAGTTCTTTTCTTAAGAAAACGGAAAAACTTGGAAAACAATCATATTATGTGAAGGAAGCCAGACTCAAAGAAAAATGGGTTCCAAGGTTTGCCTCATTTTTCTTAATTAATATATGCTTAGGATAGTCCTGACAGACAGGTTAACTTTTTAAACTCTTAATATTCCCTTTTTTTCTCTCGCTCTTCTTCTTTCATGCCATTTGTGTGTGTGTGTGTGTGTGTGTACGCAGACACTAATGAAACTTGACTCGGAGCCTCAAAACTCTTGCTTGGTTTCTTCATTCATGACTGACTAAGTCTGTACTATTTAAACCAAGGTTTCAATCTGTCTTTGATTGAACAATTCAACATAAATATCTCATGGATTGCTACCTCAGCCATCTGTGAACCATGATCTTCCAAGCTCAGCCTCGTGAATATCTAGAAATAGGGATGAGGCACTGGCATCCAGCTTTATTGACAAGTGCTCTTTGATTTGATTTGTTTTTGTTTTTTGTTGTTTTGTGCATCCAAAATCTGTATGGAAAACAAATCACTTATAACCAAGAATATTCACATAAAATGGGTGTTGTTTAATATTATTTTATTAATGTTATCCTTTTACATACACATTATGTGATTTGATTTTTTGAACTCTATTGTTGCAAATGGTCAAGTCACATATATAATTTGAATCTTCTTTTCTTAGTTTTACATTGTGTTAGGTGTTTCAAAACAGAATTTACCAAGGTTTAACTCTGCACTACTGAAGCAGCACCTTTATGATTATTCAATGTCCTGTAAATCATAAGTTCATCACTTCTTGTGGCATCATATGAGCACAGGTATTTTCCTATAATACCTCCACATAGTTTAGACATCAATGCCATGCACTCTTCTGCCAAATATGCAAGGACATCCTTTGTAATTCTCCTTGCATTTTCACTGTTCTTCTCTCTACTCTCCCATGCTAAGTTCTGTGATGATCACGTTGATTTTCTCCCCTGTTACATTCATCATTGCATCTTGGGAAATACTGGTATGCACTACTGTAATTCTGTCCATGCTCCTTGTGCTTCGTCTTGTACCCCTCTCACTGTGGAGGGTCAGAGATTGGGGATTTTTTCTTCACTCTTTAGCTCAAACATCAATCTTTACTTTCTAGCAATACATTCATTGAATTCTTTCTGTAAAGTCTAATGTCTTGAAAATGATTACTGCATTTTCATGGCTTTGCTATTTGGCATTAGGGAAGAACATAGGTCAGTAACTATAACTTAGGTAAAAGAAGATTGCAATCATGCCTCCATATATGTTGTTAATTGGATAAGGTTTACTTCAAGGTCTACCTGCCTGCTTCCTTTTCACTGTTTATTTTTCAATGTAGCCTTTTTCTTCTGGAAAGTATTTATCGGCCTAGTGAAGATCCTACTGTAATTAGTCATTAATTTTATTCCAACATCATTTCACAGATCCTTCTGAGTTTCTTCAGGGTCTGTATAGTAATGTTTCACATTCTTAGATATGTTTTTAACATCGATGCCTCCGATGATAAAGACACATTGCTTAAGTCACCATTCTGGTGATTGAAAAGAAACCATGCTGCAATCTCACTATATCGCAATTTTCTGGTTTTAAATTCTTTTAGATTAGAATTGATGCTGGAGAACAAACATTCTGTGTACAATTTTATTATTTTATATTTTCCTAATTATTTTTAGTATACTTTTCAATATTGTATAAAGTTAAAACATTACTACTTACTTAGTTTTAGGATTTCTAAAATGGTTAGAATAAAAGTTCTATTCATTCACAATTTTAAGACAATATTGTCCATTATGACCAAGTGAGATACTTTAAACTTTTTATTTGTGGTCCTTAATGGTGGTGCTGGGGAATCAAGTTCTTGGTTCATGTGTCTTAGTCTACTGTGTGCCTCTGAGCCTGATTTGACCTATGGTTTTATTTTCAATCAACTGGAATAAAGCAAAATTTCCCTAGGAAGGAATTAAAACTTGGTTACTTTCTCCAGTATCTCTCACACACATAAAAATAATATAATTCTACACTGAAAGAAAATGATGTTCTTGTATTTAATTTATTAGTAGTATCTTTTTATTTTTTGTATCCCCACTCTTCACTAAGTCTTGCCCATTTGCTATCCCTCCTTCCCATAAAACTTGAGTAGATGAACTGGAAACCCACTTCTAGTAAGCCTTCTCCTTAAAAAGCTCAACATTAACTAACCTACCCCCTGGAAGCCCTGCTAAAAACTTTCAAAGGCCTGACTGAAACCAGACTCCTTCTGAAAGCCCTCCTCTTCTTTAGGGAAATCCCTCTTCTACTCCACCCCTTCCTGGAATCCCTGCTCTGCACCACCAGAAACCAGGCCACATCAATATCTCCTTCTATGTCCCAACTTGCTGCAATAGAACCCCGCCTACACCAGGCTCCTCCCTCAAATCCCCACCTTATCCACCAGATGAAGTCCACCCCTAACTATTCTAGTCCCTCATAGTCGCATTGCTCCCATATCCTAGTACTTCCAAACTCCTCCCTTCCCTTTTATACCCCACCCCCAAACAGCCTTCTCACTCCAGCGCCCCCCCACCCGGTTTCATCAGAAACTCAGCCTATAACTAGCCTACTTGTAAGAGACCTAATCTCTCAGACACAGACCTGAACTTACCTCTTCCCACAAAGCCCATCATGCTATACCAAAAACCCTTCAGCTCCCTATAACTGCCCTTGAAGCCCTGCCTTGATTGGCCAGAAGCTTCTCACACAGCCCATTTCCTGCCTTGAAAGTACAAAATGTCATGTCAAAAATGAGCTTTACAATGTCGGTGTGGGGCAGGGGAGGGGGGGAAGGATTGGGTGGGGGGGGAGAGGGGGGCTGGGAAGGGAGATGAAGGGTAAACAAAGGAGGAAGATGCAATGCTTGGTAAGAAACGTATGCATTATCCTGCCCATGTAATTGTAACCCCTCTGTACAATATGTTCTCAAATAAAATCAAATTAAATTAAAAAAAAGAAAGCCCTGCTCCACCACAAGCCTCTCTACCTCCCACATCTACTCTCTCAATGCCTTGCCTTGCTCTCCAGATAATCCTGCCCCCTATTGGCTCCTCCCTCAGTTAGACATCTTACTCCACCAGATACACTGCCCAAAATTATCCTACACCATTGTAGCTCTTCCACTTTTTCTCAAAGCCCTTCCTCCAACTAGCCCCATGGCTCCAAACCCTGCCCTGCTCCTGAAAAACCCCACTAGAAAACCCCCACCACACTATGCCATTTCTGGACACCCACATTGCTCCACTGGAAACCACTGCACCAGTTGGCCTCCCTCTGAAAGGCTCACTAGACTCAACTGTAAATCCCAGTCCCTCCATACTCCCTTTTGGAAGGTTGTTTTCCCCTGCTGGAAATCCTGTCCATAATCCATGTCCTGACTTACAACACTGAAATACCCATCCAATCTTACTCTTCTTTACGAAGTGGTGAAAGGCTACACCAGAAACCCCATCCTACCTAGTCTAGTGCACTGGATCTTATCACTGCTCTCACAAAGCCCTGGTCCTTAAAAACGCCTCCATACATTGTGACTACATCCTGCTCTGCTGGAAACCCCACCTCCACCCTAACACACTTTCCCAAAGGCCTGCCATTCTCCATGAGAAACCCCGCCCCTGGCTAACCTATGTCTTCTGAGTACCACCCTGCCCTCTCAAAGCCACACCCTGAAAAGCCACTCCCTCATAGCTCCACATTCCTGCTCCAGAATCCCCACTTTCTGTCAACCTCTTGCCTCCATTCCCTGCCCTGACTTATGGGAAACCTCACCCTACATATCCCACAAGGGCTCACAGTGTTCCACAAAATCCCCTCCTCTAAGTAACCTCCTCCTTTGTAGCCTTATTCTTCCTTCTCAAAGCCCTGCCCCAAACAGCCAGTGACCCAACCTTCTTCCAATGAAAACCTGTCCACCTGCCAGCGTCCGTCCTAAGTCCCACCTACTCCACAAGAGACCCCTCCCCTATCAAGTCTAGTCCTTCCTGTTCCCTCCCTGATGTCTCAAAGCCCTACACACACTGGCCTTCACCCTCATAGCCCTGTCCTGTTCCACCATACAGGCTGTGCCAATACCAACTCCTCCCTTAAACCAGACAGAGCTCCACCAGAAACCCAATATCACCTCACCTATGAAGGTCTCATCTAGTAATTTTTATAACAAATGTGATTTTGAACATATCTGGGGAAATAAAACTTCCTGCCTCCAGCTGGGCTCAGTCACAGAGAAGGATTTGTGCCTGTTTTTGATTTTTCAGCTAGTCCTGACAATGCAAAAAGTTCAAGAACTCAAGCAAATAATATGGACTAGAAGTATGGCAACAGTGGTTGAGCTGCTTGGTGCTATACAAAAAAATGCCTGTCTAGCAAGCAGAGAACTCCTGGATAGAACCCTAGTCATCCTCCTCTCTTCCACCAAAAAGCCTAAATAAGTTTGTTCTATTTAAACATCTAATTTCAAGGCCACTGACAGATCAGAGTTGGTGACATTTCTTTAAAATCAGGTATTCAAAAGAGACAAAGTTATTTAGGCTTGAAAGAATTGAACAGAAAGGAAAATGCATGTGATTTTTGTTAGCTCCATAATTCTTGAAAACATAAAATGCATATATCCATGTATGTATGTATATACATGTATGTAAATATATATGCAAGTAGTTCATCTCTTTTCTGTGTAGCAAATGGTACAAATGAATCTGCACAATCACTACTCAAAGGCATGAATATACAAAGAGAAGGAGCAAAGAACTTGTATTCAGAAATCTATGGCTAGACAATAACCCTGAAAATCTTTTACATCAGTTTGCATTTGTCAGTTACTGCAGTACAGGGACAGTAAGGCGACAATGTGATATCAGGCAGAAGAAATAAGAGAAATGAGAGATGAGAGATACAAATGGTACAATATTCTTTCTGATGGGTAAGTAGAATTTCCAATGTGTGTGTGTGTGTGTGTGTGTGTGTGTGTGTGTGTGTGTGTGTGTGTGTGTGTGTATTACATTTTCTTCAATCATTTCTCACTTGAAGGGTATCTGGGCTGATTCAGTAAGCATGGTTGTGCTGAAACTTTAACTATATCCTGGTTTGTAAACTTTCAGGTAAATACCTAGGAGTACAGTTGATGGAAAATATGGAAGTGGGTAGTCAAAAGAGAGGTAAAGGGAGAAAAGATAGAATGAAGAAGAGGAATTGGAGGAACAGTAGAGAGGAATCCAGTAAATTTCCTACAAAATTAAGAAAAGTGAAGGAAGATTTTCATAGAGGAGTGATGGATGAGAATGTTGAAAGGGTTGGCATTGATCAAAGTATACTGTAGACATTAACTGTTTTATTTAATGATAACTCAAAATAATGATTAAAAATCATGTCCCTAAAATGTTATGCAATTAGAGGCAAAGCATGAGAATGTGCACAGATCATCTCTAGGGTCTATAAATATTTTTTCGTTAGGATGAGTTTTAGAACAACAGTAATGATGCCTATCATCTGAAGAAAATTTAATGATTTCCAGCTATTTAACATAATCATTTTAGTTGATATGGTTCAAGTGGCATTGGCTACCTCGTGACCAACGCTCTCAGATATTGAATTCAAGACTTGATCTTGAACATAAGTAAAAACAATCAATAAAAGTCAAGCACTTTCCCGGGCACTAGTAGCTCATGCCTTTAATTCTAACTTTAATCAGAAGTCAGAGATCTTGGGATCTCAGTTCAGTATCAGCTTGGATAGGAAAGTCTGTGCAATTCTGGTCTCCAATTCACTGCCAAAGAAAGCTGGAAGTGGATTCATGGCTCGTAGCCTACAGAATATAGCTCAAGAACAGAACCCAAGCCTTGAGTTAAAGCCTTAGAATAGTTCATATATATACACAAATGAAGTAAGTCTCTCAAGTTCTCAACCTTCAATTTCCCTAATCTTAACTCTAATCCTGGTCAAAACCCTAAGAGTTACCGTGATGATAATAGGAACCCAATCCTAAAATTAATGGAAATTACTCCAGTTTAGATACATCCTTACAGATACCCATTATCTTTGAAATGATTTGCAATTTGCTCCAAATCCTACAGATTCCCTAACTTGGACTCTGAAATCTATCTTGTTCCCTATTAGGAATCATTAACCTCAAATCCTCAAATCATGAAAAATACCATAGTTTCCATTGATTTTAACTTTTACTGAACTCTTGTATATCCAAAAAGAAGCTGCGGGTTTACTTAAAATCTATGCTCCTTCCAAACCCTAATGATATATCTAAACCTTACTAGAAACCTAACTCTAAATTTAACCCTATTGAACCCTGAATAAGAAAATTAGGGAAACTCTGTAGTTTTTGTTAAATTTCACACTTAATTTACTTGAAAGTGTTAGTAGAAACTCAGTTTTACCTTAAAGCTTACCGTTCCCTAACCCTAAGCCTAAACGGAATTAGGAAAGTAAACCTAAACCTAGAACTAATGGCCTTTGGAGTCTAAAAGCCACACAAATACATTTGTTTTTATTCATCCTAACTTCAACTCATCTTTCTAAAAATAGTTTGTAGTTTCACTCATTATCTTGTCTTTATTGTAACCCTAACCCTAACTGGAATATTGATGTTAACCCTCACCCAAATCATACTCTAATAGTAATATTATTAGCAGTTTTCTATTTCACATTCATCCTAATTCTAACTCTACTTGTTATTCTAAGATTTACTTTCACTTTTACCCTAAATTTTCCATTTCCCTAATGTTTACAGTAAGCCTAGCTGGAATTAAAAACCTAATTTTCACCCTAATGATAATCCAATTCTAATGTTTAAGAAAAATACTCTAGTTTTTAATGATTCTAATGAATATTCCAGTTTTAACTCTGGAAATGAGTTTCAGTTTGCCCTAATTCCCGCAAAATTTCTGACTCTACCTCGAAAGTTATGTTGTTCCCTAACATGAGCCATTATATTACTTGTCTTCAAATTCTCTTACCAGGAAAATACTGTAGTTTCCATTGATTCTACCTTTTCCTGAACCACTGTATCTGAAAACAGTTTCAGATTTTCTTACCATCTAGTCCATTACTTAATGCTAACTCTCAACATAAACCTGACTGGAAAACTCTCATTAATCACTACAAGAATGATCACTGAGGAATAAATATAATGATAATGTTCTAGTTACTATTCAGCCTCACATATTTGCTTTTACTTGTTAATGAACACAATTTTATACTAAAAGCTTTCTTATTCATAACAGTAAATATAATCAAAAGAAAATACTGACCCTTATCATAATCCAAATTATATGACAATACTAACACAGAAGTACACTAGTTTTCACTCATCCTTCCAAATATAGATTACAATTTTTCCAATATCTTAGTCATTTTCTAACCCTAAACTTAATTTTTCTTAACTGGAACATTGAGAATAACCATCAGCCTAATTGTAAGTAGATTCTAATATTAAAAGCAATACTTTAGTTTACATTCATTCTAATTCTTATCAGGCTTATATTAAAATTTACCTTCAATTTGACCCTCATTTATTTTCTCCTTCACTCCAAGCCTAACCATGGCTGGAATCCTAACCATAACCTTGACACTAATCGTATCCCAATTCTAAAATGTATGAAAAATGCTCGTTTTGTGCAAGCCTAACTGAAATTCCACTGGTAATTCTTGAAATAAATTGCAGGTTTTTGGTAAACCCTACGGATTTTTTCACTCTTAATTCTGAATGCATTTTGTTCCATAACAGGAATCATTATACCCATTGATCTCAAATCCTGATATTAAGAAATACATTGTACGTCCATTATCCCAGCTTTTCCTGAATTCCTGGAATCTGAAAAATGGGTTCAGCTTTACTTAATATTTAACATTTCTTTTTTTTTCTTTTTGTCGGTCATGGGGCTTGCACTCTGGGCCAGGGCATGATTCCTGAGTACTTTAGCTCAAGGTCTGCATTCAACCAATTGAGCCACAGCACCGCTTTTGTGTTTTATGGTGGTTAATTTCACATAAAAGTCTCATGGACTTTCCTGCCTGGGCTACCTTTGAGCTGCGGTCCTCAGAAAACAGCTTCCTGAGTGGCTAGGATAATAGGTTCGAGCCACTAGTTTAACCCATTTCTCTATCCTCAACACCGGTTAACCAGAAACCTAATCCAAATCACATTCGGAATTTAACACCAAATGGTTAATGTAAGGAAAATTGTTTAGATTCTATTCAATCGCACATTTTTTTGTCTTCTACTTCTAATTGGAAAACTAAAATTTACCTTAAAGCTTATCCTTCCCTAACCCTAACTGGAACAAAAAAGTATCTCACACTTTAAACCAAATTATATCTGAACGTTTAAATTAACAGAGACTGGTTTTCATTCATTCTTGCCATTCATTCTTCTTAAAATATGTGGCAGTTTTACACAATGTCTTACATGTTTTTCTCATCCTAACCCCGCTCTAACTGGCACACCTTGACTAATCCTAAGCCTACATATAACCGAATCATCGTGTTAATAGCAAGCCACTTTTTTCATATTTATCCTAACTCTTGCTCAGCGTGTAGGTCTAAATTTTACTTGCATTTTGAACATAAATTTTTAAATGTTTTTTTTATTTTCTGTCAGGTTTTATTTTTTTATTATTTTTTAAAAATGTTATTTTGTTGCAAAGATGCTTTAAAGAGGGATTAGTTACATGTATAAGGTAAGGATTACGTTTCTTGTTGAGCATTGTAACCCACTTCTTTCTTGTTCTCCCACTACCCCATCCCTCCCCAATTCCTTTACTCCTCCCTCCCCTTGGTGTAAACTTCATTTTAAACATAGTGTCTTGTGAGTATCATTGTTGCAATGGGTCATCATTTGATGAACCTAAATTTTCTATTTCTCTAATCCTAATTCTAATTCTGTCTGGGATCCTAACCTTAACCATAATAATAATAATAGCTCAATTCAAAAGTTAACAAAAGATATTCAGGTTTTTGTTAATCCTATTAATTCACTGTACATCTTGAACTAACTTGCAGTTTAGCTTAAATCTTCCAAGTTAGTTTATATGTGCATATATGAAGATGTAATTTTATGTGAATAACAGAAGATCTTTGGAGGAATGAGTAATGAGAAGGAAATAGAGGGAGTATAATCAAATATGTTAAATATATTATGGAATTGTCACTTCTGACAATTAATATCCATTAACAAAATAACTAAAAATTAATAAAGAACACTGCCTTCTAGTGTTCTTTAAGAGAGCCATGATCTGTCTTCTGAAAAAATAAACTCGATAAACATTTTTTATGCATAATTTATATTTTTGTCCAATTATTTAACTTAATGAATAAAAATTTATCGAATAAGATTCCATGACAAAATAATATAAAACAGTTACTTAGCAATTGTTTCAGAAAAAGTTATTTTCATGAGTTTTAGGAAACAGGATTGCTATTTCCCTACAAAGCAATGAATTAGTTTTACTAATCTATATTTGTGGTAAGTTTAGAGAACTTAATCGGCATGAAAAACAACTAACTCTACATCTTATTTCTTGAATGAGTGATATTTTAAACATTTTCTTTTATTCAAATAAATACTTAGGTTTATATTTCAAAATAAGTGCAATTTTATCTCATTTCAGAACTAGTACTTACCCTGCAATTAAATGTACTAGCATATTCAGGTATTTAAAAGCTAAATTTTTTATGTTTTATATGTAGCTCTACATATTCAGAATGACATGATTTTTTTATTCATAAATGTCTAACCTCAGATTTTTGCTTTATCAGTATAAATTGTCTCATGAGGTTGTAGTGAAAGATCCAGTAACCAGAGTGGTCAAAACCATTTCCGGAATTCTAAATTTTAAATCAAATCATTTTTAAGCTTTGATAATATCATTTATTGTCTCTTCAGATCAATTAAGCTAAAACAAATACTACTTTTTAAACATTTCACTCATATTGTAAAGAATATTAACATAGATCAAAAAGAGACTATTTCAGACTCACCATATTTGGTGATCTTAGGGGGAAGAATGTAGAGAGTAGAAGGTCCTTATACTCAATAAGTAGTTTTGCTTAAATTAAATCTATATCTGGATTTCCAATTTGGAGGTTAATCAAATGGAAACAGGAAAATAATAAAAAATACTTTGGGATCAACAGAAAAAGATATTTGTGCATGTACCACAGTTGCTTTATTAGTTTGTAGTTGAAAACTGGACTTCGATTTATATCTTGGCTGTTGTTGTGAATAATGTGAATAACAATGAACTACAGATATATTTATGAGTTACCCAGAGAGAAATAATCACACGATTGGTGGGTCAGATGATATTTCAACTTTGGATGTCTTTAGAAAACTGCATACTACTTTCTACAATGAGAACACTAACCTGCATTTTGACCAAGAGTGTAGAAAATTTCCTTTTCTCCACAGTGTCGCCAGCCATTATTACCTTTTGAGTTTATTTAAATGGCAGGTTTTACTGTGTGCAGTACCCAAGACTGGCCTTACACTCAAATCCTTTTACTCCATCCTCCAATCACTTGGAATTACGAGCCTTTACCACCACACCTGGTTCCTTGGATATTTTTGATGAGAGTTATAATAGTTAAGAAGTAATATCATATAATAATTTTGAATTGCGTTTCTCTAATGACTTCTGCTCACAAAGCATTAAGCCAGCATAGAAGTTGTATTAAATACAAATTTGTAAATCCACAGGCGATTTTCAGGGCTTTTTGGAAAACATGTCTATTCAGAACTTTTGTCCATTTTTAATCAAGTTTCTTGTTAATCTGATCTTTAATCTCTCTATAGAAAATCAATAATTAATTCATAGTAGTAGAAAGGAAAAAGATTAAGCAGCTCCTAACATTTTTAAATTTTTATTAACATGATATTTTTTAAATCATTTTCTGTTAACGCTTGAGAATATATAACTCAATGTAGTTAGACCTTTTACAAGGCTATATATATATATTATTTATTTTACTTTGATTGTTCTTTCTAAAGGCTACATGGCTAATTTCACTTGGTTTCTTTCAGTCTCATGTTCTTCAGATTTCAAACTGAAGAATAAATGGAAGGAAGCAAACAAAAATTATAGTTCCCCATATCTGACGATGCCTCTACAAGAATGAGGAAAGTGTTCATCCTTCTAAGGACCTATGATAGACTATCAAAAAGACATTTTATTCTTCTAGGTCTTATCTTTGCAATGTAACTTAAATGATGTAAAACACAACATACTGCTCAGATACTTTCATGTTTTATCAGTTTTGCATATTTTCATATGGATTTCACCTCAGTCTACAACATTCCCTCATCGTTCGGTCCCTGATATTTTTACACTATCATGACATAAGATAACCAGTTCGATTTACAGCATAAGAAGTTATACACCTGGCTTCCTTGGACGCAATGCATGGTCAGTAGATATTACTTCTGGTTGCTCACACTACATGTAATGGTTTCTGTACTACTTATCATATTCTTTTTAGTATTTTAAAAAGAATGGTGGCTAAACTCAAAGCTCATTCATAGGTTTATGTTAAGTGTTTCACAAGTTTTATCCTCTTAATTCCTAAGATAACATTTGCTATAATGCTAATGATATTACCATTGTAGTGTTGGGAAAAATTGTAGTTAAAGACAGTAAGTGCATGGCCCAAAGACACACACAGTAAGGAAGGAAATGAGTCAAAGTTTCCAAAAATCTTTCAGCAATACCAAAAAGGTGGGTAAAATCTCTCCATTCTTTATACTCTCAATTCAATATTCATATTGCCCAAGAAATAATAGCGTAGCAAGTATTGCCCATGGTGATTGTTTTCTGTCACATTTTGTCTTCAACACAGATTGCGTTGGTGACATTGGGTTATCATGCACAGAGCTGAGCTTATAAATTGATGTCCGAAGACAGCCAAATTTCTTCTGTCCCACAGTTCGTTTCTTTTTTAAAAAGTACTAGAACTTTTAAATATCATCACTTTCTATCTTTTAACAATCCCCAAACGAATTAAATTATCATAAAATCACTCCAAAAGGCTTTCAAATTAGATGATAAAACAGGCTCCCTTGATGTAAATTTTCTTTTATTTTAAAAATTATTCTAAAAGCCTTGTTCTGGCTGGTCACACCTATAATCCTATCTACTCTGAATATTTGCTCAGGAGACTGAGATCTGTGGATAACACTTGGGAGCCAATCAGTGCCAAAAAAAAAACACGTCATGAAATTATTTTTCAAAAAGTTTAATGAACTAGCAAAGAGCCAGGAATTGAGATGTAGCTTATATCGTAGCTAGATAGTAAAAGCCTAGCAAGACCTTGAAGACCTGATTTTAAACTCTCAGCATGCCAATATACATGCATGGCATGTGTTTGCATGCACGCGTGTGTTTGATTGTGGGGTGCCGCACTCACTCACACACACACACACACACCACACATTTATTCAAATTACCTTCATATCAGTGTTCTGCATTAATTTCTTTGTTAACGATATTATATGGGTAAAATAGAGGAAATAAACTCTTCCATCTCAGAGCATTTTATATGTTTTTTATTGTAATAATACTGTGCAGAGGGGTCACATTTACATGAACAAGGAAACTAGTATATTTCCTAACAATCATTGTTAACTCCTCCTTTGTATTTCCCCTACCATCCCTTCCCTCCCACCTCCACAAGTACACTCCCCTCACCCTTCCTTCCTACGCCTAAATTGTAAAGTTCATTTTTCAACATAGTGTCTTGTGCATCTCATTGTTACAATGGGTCAACCTGTATCCCTATTTGAGCATTTTTTCCCTTCCCCTCCCCAAATTAGAGAAGCATACATACAAGACATAAGTGCACCAACTTCAAATACAGAGAAAACAGGGGTTATAGCGTGGGGAGAAACATACAAAGAAACAAAAAAATGACATCGCACCTTATAAGTACGTTAGAAACAATAGCAAGAAACAAAAAAAAAAACACTTGTGTCCCTATCTTGGGGATCAATTTCTTTAACATCATCTTATCTGGATATATGCACATATCTTTTGAACTTTTCTGCTTATCCAAGACATATATTCGTTATTGAAAATAAGGGAAATCATGGGACCTATATTTATTTGGACTTGGCTTACTTTACACAATAATTTTTTTCCAAGTCTTTCCATTTCCTAACAAATTGGGAGATGTCATTCTTTCTGATGGAGGCATAGAATTCCATTGTGTATATATACCACATTTTCTTGATCCATTCATCTAATGGGGGCATCTGGGTTGATTCCATATCTTAGCTATTGTAAATAATGTTGCAATAACCATAGTTGTGCTGGTAGTTTTAGTATGGTCTTGTTTATGATCATTTGGGTAAATCCCCAGAAGTGGATTACTGTGTCATAGGGGAGTTCATGTGGAGTATTTTGAGGAAACTCCATACTACTTTCCAAAGTAGTTGAACAAGTTTACACTCCCACCAAGAATGCAGTACGGTTCCCTTGTGGCCACATACCTTTCAGCATCTGTTGTAAAAAATATGGAACGCTCCACAAATTTGCATGTCATCCTTGCGCCTGGGGTGTGCTAATCTTCTCTGTATTGTTCCAATGTTAGTATATGTGATGCTAAATTGAGCACAAAACATTTTTTATATATAAAGTATAATTTTTATTGATTTTATTAAGCTAGACAATTCAATAAAAAGTAAGTTCAAAAGAATTGTTGTGAAATTTTAGAATCATTTATTTCTTACATAAGCACACATTTAAGAATAAAATCAAGATAGACATGCCAAAAACAAAATAATTCTGGATATTTATTGTTCAAGAGATGTGTAGGAGGAGGAATTCAATTATTCTATACAAGGCACCTGTCAAAATGAACATTGCAGAAAGTGGTAAGGTTTGTTAAAAGTTTTAATGTTTTAAATATGCTTACTTTGGGGATTTTGCTTATATATGGCAAAAATTAAGACTATTTGGCAAGTATAAAACTTTTCTATAAAGTATTTAATATTTATGGTAGCAGACATTAAGCATTAAGTATGTACATTTCAGAGTTTATGGAAACTTTATTAATGAGGAGTTGCAAAGCCTTTGTGTAAAGAAGCAGAGTGAAGAGTTAAGATTTTAACTACACAGTTTCTGTTAAAACTTTAGGGATTCCTTACTTTATTTGTTAGCAAGGAATAAATGATGATATAAGCCATAATGTACACATGTATGTTACTATTCACACACATACATATACACATGTATACATGCACACACGGAGAAAGACACATAATTACAGCCAACATAAGTTTCACCAGTTGTTGAATATGCCTTAAACGGAATACTTGGAACAATATGTGTTGAAGATGTATTTGTCTCTAAGAGTTCTTTTACCACTCCTCTTATCTCTTAAAACTGGTAGTTTTAGAGAGATTTGACTTACAAAATGCTGTACAATTGATAGCAAGTCAATTGGGTATAAGTCATATGGTGTCTCCCTTCTTCTCACGGAATTCTTAGTCTTGTAGACACTCTCAACAACCAAAGTAGCAAGAGAATACCCTGGTAAAGAGTAAAGTTATAAGGCTTTAAATGGCATCTTTACTTGAGCTCTTTTTCCAACAGCCAGCATGAATTCCTAGGCAGATGAGTGAATCCTCAGAAAACTGGACTCTACATATTCATTTAACTAACCTATGTGAAAATTCCTATGAGAGAAATGCTGACTGAGGTCTTGCTGATTTCCTGGCCAAGAAAATAAGAAAAAAAAGAAAGTATTTTTAATGTTTTAAAGTTTGAGAGTAATTTGTAACCTGTCAATAAATGTGTAGAACACAATTATACCAACTGAGAAAAAAATGATGGCATTTCATTTATGTGCTCTTGGACTTGGCCAGTGATTTTAGATGTGTCTATAGAAGTAGAATCAGCATAAATCAAGCCAGCATTTCTACATTTAAGATATGAGGAAAGGATAGTGGTTGACCCATTGTAACAATGAGATATACAAGACACTCTATCAGAGGATGGGTGAAGGCGGGAGGTGGGGAGGTGTGAAGGGAAGGGATGGTAGGGTAAAAACAAAAGAGGGGGTAACAATGCTCAATAAGAAATGTACTCATTACCTTACTTATGTAACTGTAACCCCTCTGTACAGTATTTATAATAAAAATATATATTAAAAAGATACAAGGAAAACTTGTGTCCATATATGAAGTGGTATTTGTCACTCAATATAAGTAAGGTATTGGTTTTAGGACCACAGGCTTATTACTTTGGATACTCAAAATCTCTACATGAACACAGTATATTATTTACATTAGAACCTGCCCAAAAGCTAGTGCAGTATAATTGCTATGAGAATTTTTACTACATTCTATATTTGTAATGAAACTAAAAGTATATGCACTATCAACAGATACAAATTTTTTTTTTGCTTTGAAAACAATTTATTCTTTGTGATAAGCATAACATGGACCTCTTTCCTGGCCAGCAATGGGCCATTAGATATCCCTTGAGTTTCAGCCAACTCCATGAAGCATCTGACCTACCTGACCCCCAGTTTAACCTTCCAGTCAACTGGCTGATGGAGGCATGAGAGAAAGCCACCTGGCCACCTACTTCTTGTGGCTGCCAAGGCTTTTGAGAGTCAGTATGTCACATACAGAGTCATCATCCACATCAGTCTACAGGAGAAAGTGAGGGAGCACTCTTCCCTGAGCCTGGGAGCTGTGTGCGGATCTGGAAGTGGGGCATCTGGGGCAGGACATGCTCCTTGGGGGAGTCCACTATGGGGTCGGGAACCCTGACCTCTCCTCTAGTAGTTTCCATGCTGTCTTCAAGTTGCAATTCTTCAAAACCTTTCTGCTCCTCCCTCATTTCATCCACCACAGGCCCTGAGGCGTCTGAAGCAGTGTTGGTGGTGGGGGCCTCAGCCTGTGCTGGCATCTGGAGACTGCTGTCTGTCTGTGCTTCCCTTGCGAGGAGTGACAGCAGCTCCCGCAGCACTCTCCTCTTCTCCATCTTCTCCTGGGACAGCCAGTGCATGCACTGGGCTTTTTCCCAACACAGCTCATTCAAGACCAACATCTGCTCTTTACACACCATGAGGGACTCCTTGATAGTTCGGATGTGTGCTGACAGCTTGCTGCATCAATGGTGGAGCTCACCTGCTGGACTCTGGAAGTCCACCTCATCAGGCAGGTCATGGATGAAGCAGATTTTCTTCTCAGATGCCCATCTGTCCTGCTTCCCATCCTCACGCATGTTGTGGTGGAAGCTCATGGAGCAGAGGGCCTGTGGCTCCAGCTCAGTCTGGCACTGAACTGCTGGGTCGGCCAGGGGGTGCCTGCAGCTGGCCCGCCATTCTTTTTTTCTTTTTATCTTTTTTTTTTTAATTTAATTTTATTTTATTTGAGAACATACTGTACAGAGGGGTTACAATTACATGGGCAGGATAATGCATACATTTCTTACCAAGCATTGCAGCCTCCTCCTTTGTTTACCCTTCACCTCCCTTCCCACCCTCCCCCTTACCCCCCACCCAGTCAAACCCCCTCTCCCCCCCCACTCCGACATTGTAAAGCTGGTTTTGACATGACATTTTGTACTTCTCATTGTTGCAACAGGTCCACCTGAATCCTTAAACGACTTGTTTGTCCCCGTCTCCTCCACATGTTATACTGACATCAAATATAGTGAAAGCGGGGGTTACACTGTGGGGGAGGGACATCCAAAGCAACAAAGAAATAATCTAATAAATGCGTTAGAAACACATGCATGAAAGAAACAAAAACATTAAAATACATATTTGAGGGTTCGTTTTCCTAACATCACATTATCTGACTTTTTCCGCTTGACTCATACCTATACTAGATATTGCAAATAAGGGAAACCACAGATACAAATTTTTTCAGATAAATTTTGTATGCAGTTTGTGGATGGAATTTGGAGAACAATTTTGATAAGCACAAATTTCATCAAAAAGACCAGTCTGCAAATTATTTATTTTTGGGGGGAAGGTCTGGTCGTGGGGCCTGAACTCTGGGCATGAGCGCTGTCCCTCAGCTCTTCAGCTCAAGGGAAATGCTCTACCACTTGAGCCACAGTGACACTTCCAGCTTTTTTCTTTTTGCTTATGTGATGCTGAGGAATCGAACCCAGGGCCTCATGCATGCAAGGCAAGCACTCTTCCACTGAGCCACCTTGCCAGCCCCCAGTCTGCAAATTGTAAAAAGGAGCTAATACAGCATCATTGAATAGTATGGAACTCCAAGGAGAAGTACTTGGATTGAGACAATATCAGAAAGTGTAACAACCCAAGGACATTTTAGAAATGCAGCTGCTAGATTTCTCATGTAGAGCTTTCATAACAGTTTGTGAAGCACAAATCAGAACCTCACTGAAGTGTAGATGGTTTTCCGTCAACTTTTTGTCATGATCAGTCATTATCAATCAACATATAGCCAATCTTGAATAATCCTCTAATAAAATGTTGATGCCGTGTTTATATGAAGAAAACATCGGAAGGCTAACTTGTTCCAATTAGGATAGTCTGTATTCTATGATCCAGCCGAGAGAAAACTAGGTAAGCATCCATTTACAACCTTCTGAATAATTCTGATTCTGCCCACATCACTTATCTATCCATACATGTGCCCTAGTGAAACGATTTTAAAAGAATTTATCATTTAAATTTAAATTTAGGGTTCTGGGAAGATAGCAGAGGAGAAGCTGGAAGCTAAACAAGCTCTCATATAGAAAGCAGTATTAGTGCTCCAGTGAAGAGTCCTAAGCCAGAGAATCACACCAAGTGTGCCAACACAGTACAGAGAGTTAGGCCAGAGAGGGAAAATCCAGTCAAGGAGACAAATCTGAGCACTTGCCAGCAGCCGTGGCTGCTGTGGTGGGGGCGGTGGTGTCCGTAGCCACCATACCTGCAACACAGAGAGTCTAGGACAAAGGCTCCAGATGCAGCAGGAGAGAGGATTCTACTCAACACCAGCAAGAACTAACAAGGAGCAGATATCTTCATCCTTCAGATCGCCGACTAGAGATGACCCAGGAACCAGACTCCTGTTTGAGTAGAAGCCTGACTTCCTCATTCCTTCTCAGAGAGCAGAGAAAGGAAGGCCACCCCTCCCTGCCCACTACTGGAGATCTCCATCTTTGATAGTGGCAAAGGCGTGGCTGAGCATCTACCTCCAACTCAGTCCTTGGATGAAAGCAAAAAGTCATTTAGCAAGTCACAGGAAACTAACCTGACCTGCCAGGCTCAGCTCCACCCAGAAGAAAGTCACCCAGCCTGGGCCTGTGCCAGCCCCAGGAGTGGCTTTCATCACTGGGTAAACAGAGCCAGAGGCTGCCCCTCCCTACAGCAGCCTAGATAATCAATTGAAATTCAGTAACATTAAACATTGAGAATGGCTCCTGGGCTGGGCTCTGTGACTGCCTCAGATGCTAGCCCCTCAGGGAAAAGCTACTGTTTGCTAAAAGACCTCAACTCTACCCAGAATCTAGCCCCACCACAGAATCTCCAAACTAGAAGAAACAGCCATCACCCTCTTTTGTGATATTCAAAGCAGATCTCCCTCCCATTGAAGTAGCCTGGGAGGTGGATGACAAAATCCTAGGTAAAGCAAAGCATTTTTCTGCCTGCTCAAACAAACTGACTTAAGAAAACAACCGAGCTACAGGAAAATCAAACACCACAATCAGACCAGAGACTCCAACAAGAGACTGGTAATGGACACAAGGGAGATACAGGATCTACCCATCTCACCCCCAAAAAGCAAAGAACTCTTTTTTTGGTACATTTTATTAAAATTTTTTTAACATTTTTAATTTTTAACTTTAAAAATTGTTTTCTATTAACTTTTTTTTCTTCTTCTTATGATTTTTATTTTAGGGGTATGTGTGTGTGTGTGTGTGTGCTTTTTTTCATATTTGTTTAGCTCTACTGACCTTTTGATCGTTTTTTCCTTTCTTTCTCATTCTTTTCACTTTTTCTTCTCTTTCGTTCTTCTTTGCATGATGTAATCGCTTTTCTGCTCATTCTCAGATATACCTGTAGTCAATTATTAGACCTTATTCCCCATTGTATACACACTTAATCCAGAAAATTATTACTGAATTCAAAACCTTTTAGACTTAAATTTCTTAATAGCCGTATTACCTCTATATACCTATATAAAATTTTACACATTTTTATTTTGTAATTTTTCACGTCTCGTTTCTATTCCTCCCCTTCTCTTATCCTATTCCTGTCCTTTGCTGAACATTACGTTTTTAATTTGCATAATTTTTAAGTGTTTCACTTTTTAATTTTTAATTTTTTTTTACTATTTTTCCTTGTCTTTTTTTCTCTTTCTTTTTTCCCTCGTCTCTACTATCAATCTATCCAACCTATTTCCTGCTTTGAGATTAGGACTAAGTTAGCTCTCCCTCTAGCTTTCCACATCCATCTATTCCTATTTATACCCATATCTCTCACTAAACCAAATAACTTCTTGTTTGCCAAATTCTTCTTTGTGGTTCGTAGCCTATTAATACATAGTTGTTTGATGTTGAAAAGTATATCTGTTGAACTAGATTATATCTGCAGGCTTTGTACTGTGGAACTACAGACTTTGTTGATGCTTGCCTTAAGATAGTTTTCTAGGACCAAACTGGTGTTACTCTCATCCCAAATGGGCAGAATAAGCCGGAAAAACACAAGAAAACTGGCAAGTCCGGGTATCTCAACTCCACTCATGATAATCAGTGGACAGAACAGATAATGAATAATCCTGAAGAGAGCTCCCAAAAAGCTCTACAAACACTAATGGTAATTATGGTAAATGAAAAGATTGAAAACCTGCAATGGACGCTGTGTGATCATGATAGGGAGAAAGAGGAGGCAAACCAAAGATCAAAACAGGAAGCTCATGGGCATGAGGAAGCTACTTAAAGATACATAAAGGAATTGCCTGAGCAGTTTGATTACACTCAAAAAGAAATAAAGGAATTGTGTGAGCAGGCTGAGATCAATCAAAGAGAACTATAGGAATTGCATGAACGTGAGGAAGCTAATCAAAGAGTAATACAGAAAATGAGAGAGCGGGATGAGAATAGACAGAGATCACTAGAGGCATTCATGCAATCCATACACAGAGAGCTGAAAGAAGTCAGGGAGTCCACAAAGGGAATGCTGAATGGATCCCAACAGAAGAAATGGGAGTCCAAGGAAACCATAACTAATCAACTAAGTGATTTGAGAATAAACACTGAACACTAAATTAAGGAAGTAAAGAATTTCATACAAGATCTAAAACAAAGATCCAACAAAGAACTTGAAGCCATAAAAGCCCAACAACTATAAGGAAATAAAAAAAAGTAGAAAGTCTGGATAGTGGGATAGACCATGCAGAAGACTGAATCCTGAGGATCCAAGACAGCCTAGATATTATAGAGAAAGAACATACAACCATCCAAGACAAATCCAAGAAATATGATAGATCTATTCAACATTCAACCCTTGGAAGACACCATTACAAGGCCTAATCTGAGGAAAATGGGTGTAGAGGAGCACCTAGAGCCAGAAGTCAATGGTCTAGGAAATTTTTTTAACAAGATCCTAGGAGAGAACATCCCAAACATGCAAAAAGATAGGCCTATTCAGATACAAGAAGCTTTTAGAACTCCCAATAGACCAGACCAGAACAGGATATCCCATTGTCACATTATAATATGCACAGGATCAATTCAGACCAAGGAAAAGATCCTTAAAGTTGTCATGGAGAAAAGATCAATCACCTGTAAAGGGAAGCCAATAAGAATCACCTCAGATTTCTCAGCAGAGACAATCAAAGCAAGAAGAGACTAGAATGATGTAAGCAATGCCCTAAAGACAAACACGTGTCAACCAAGAATAATTTTCCCAGCTATATTCTCCTTAATAATTGGATGTCAAATAAAACACTTCCATGGCAAAGAAAAATTGAAACTATATATCTCTACCAAACCAGCCCTACAAAAGAATCTTAAAGATGTCCTACACAGAGAAAACCAACAAGACCACAATAAAGGCCAAGAAACAGCATCCAAACTGAGAATCCAAGAACCATAAGAAGAATACAGTTGCGGCAGTCCCTAACAAGTTGGATAAAATGGCAGGAACTCCCAAATACCTCTGAGTTCTATCTCTCAACATTAACAGACTTAATTCTCCAATTAAGCAACAAAGTGTGTCTACTTGGATTAAAAAGCAAGATCCTTCTATCTACTGCCTTCAGGATTCACATCTTGGCCACAAAAACAAACATTTTCAATTATAAAGGCTAGAACAAAATCTACCAAGCAAAAAGTCCCCATAAACAAGAAGGAGTTGCAATCCTAATATCAGATAAAATAGACTTTTAATTAAAATTAGTGAAAATTTCGGTACATACTAATTAAGGGATTACTCCTTCAGGAGGATATTACAATTCTAAATATCTATTTGCCAAACAACGGAGCACCCAAATTTATCCAAGAAACACTATTTTCCCTCAAATCCCACATAGATCCAAAGACATTAATTGTTGGGGACTTTAACACAGAACTTTCCCCACTACATAGCTGAATTTCGCAAAAACTCAATAGTGAAAGAGCAGATATAAAAAACTGCATAAACCAAGCAGATTTAACAGACATCTACTGAATATTTCACCCAGCAGCATTAGACAATACGTTTTTCTCCACAGCAAATGGAACATTTTCCAAAATAGACCACATTTTAGGCCACAAAGCAAAAACTTGTCCAAATTCAGAAACATTGAAGTTATACCGTGCATTCTCTCAGACCACAAGGGAATAAAATTAGAACTCAACACCAAAAGCCACCAAAAAAAGTCATGTAACACTTGGATCCTGAACAACACACTACTGAATCACGAGTGGGTCATGGAAGAGATTAGAAAGGAAATTCAAATGTTCATGATATTCAACAAAAATTAACACACCAACTTGCTGTGTCCCCTGGGACACAGCAAACGCAGTATTCAAAGGCAAGTTTATACCTCTGAGTTCCTACATCAACAAATTGGAGAGATGTGAAACCAATTTAATGAGACATCCGAGCCTCCTTGAAAAAGAGCAGCAAGATAAACACAATCCAGTAGATGCAAATAAATAATTAAAATTAAATCATAATTAAATGAATTGGAATGTAAAAAAAAAAAAATAGAAAGAATCAAGAAACCAAAGAGTTGAGTCTTCAAAACATTTAACGAAATTGACAGAAGCTTAGCAAACTTATCAGAAAAAGAAGAGAACACACCCAAATAAACTCAGAGATGAGAATGGAAATATCAGAGAAACAACTAAGATTCAGAACATTATAAGGGAATGCTTCTAAAACCTTTAAACTAATAAGTTTGAGAACCTGGCAGAAATGGACCTTATCCTAGCAAATACTGACATGCCGAAACTAAGCCAAGATGAGTCAAACTATCTTAAAAGGCCTATACCAAGCATTGAAATAGAGCCAGCAATAAGAGACCTCCCATCTAAGAAAAGCCCAGGACCAAATGGTTTTACAGCAGAATTCTATAAGGCCTTCAAAGCAGAGATCACACCAATACTCCTCCAACTCTTCAATGAAACTGAAAGAGAAAGTTCACTAATCAACTCATTCTATGAGGCCATCATAACCCACATCCCAAAACCATGAAGGACCTCATCAAGGAAAGAGAACTATAGACCCATTTCGTTTATGAACATTGATGCAAAGTTTCTCAACAAAATTTTGGCCACTTGACTTCAACAATTCATCCAAAAAATCATACATCAGGGTCAAACAGAATTCCTTTCAGGGATGCAAAGCTGGTTTAATATATGCAAATCAATTAATATAATTCATCACATCAACAGCAGCAAGGATAAGAATCACACGGTCGTCTCAATAGACGCAGAAAAAGCATTCGACAAGATCCAACACCCCTTTATTATGAAGGTTCTGGAAAAATTAGGAATCCATGGAACATTCCTCAATACAATAAAGGCTGTATATGACAAACCTATAGCCATCATTTTACTTAATGGTGAAATACTCAAGAATGAGACAAGGATGCCCACTCTCTCCACTTCTCTTCAATCTAGTATTTGAATGCCTAACTACAACAATAAGACAAGGTGAAAATATAAAAGGGATCCAAATAGGGAAAGAAGAAATAAAACTCTCCCTCTTTGCAGATGAAATGTTCTTTTAATTAAAGAATCGCACAGAGTCCACTCCAAAATTACTCAAGCTGATTCAAAACTTTGGCAAGTAGCAGGGTGTAAAATTAATCCTCAAAAATCAATAGCTTTTCTGTATGCCAACAATAAGAAAAGTGTGGCTGAAATTAGGAAAGCAACTCCATTCGTAATAGCCCCACAAAAAAAAAAATACCTAGGAATTAGCCAAAGAAGTGAAGGGTATCTATGATGAAAAGTTTAAAAAACTGAAAAAAGAAATCAAAACTGAACTTAGAGAGTGGCAAAAACTCCCATGCTCCTGGATTGGAAAGATCAACATCGTGAAAATGGCAATATTTCCGAAGACTATGTACAAATTCAAGGTGATACCTATCAATATTCCAACCTCATTCTTCAAGGAAATAGAACAGGCAATCAAAAAATTCATATGGAACAATAAAAGACCCTGAATAGCAAAAAATGATCCTTAACAGAAAGAACAGTGCTGGAAGAATATCAATACAAATTCAAATTCAACTACATAGCCATAGTAATCAAAACAGCTTGGTAGTGGCACAAGAAAGACCTCAGGACCAATGGAATAGAATTGAAAACCCAGAAATGAACCTACAGAACTATAGCCATCTAATCTTCGATAAGGGAGCTAAAAAATAGAATGGAAGAAAGACAGCTTCTTCAGTAATTGGTGCTGGCAAAATTGGTAAACAACTTGTAGAACACTAAAGCAAGATTCATATGTATCACCCAGAACCAGAATCAACTGTAAATTGATCAAAGACCTCAGAGTCAAAGCAGACACTCTGAAAACATTACAGGATGGAATAGGAGAAACCCTAGGTCTTGTTGGCACAGGCTGAAATTTTCTTAGTAGAGACCTGGAAACACAACAAATCAAAGAAAGGTTGGACAAATGGGATTGCATAAAATTGCAGAGCTTCTGCATAGCAAAGGACATAGCTAGCAAGATTAATAGAAAGCCTATGGATTGGGAGAAGGTCTTCACTAGCCATAAAATGGACAAGGGTCTCTTATCTAAAATATACCTGTAACTCAAAAATTAAATCCCCCAAAAACAAATCTTCAAAGAAGATAAATAAGTGGGCTAAAGACTTAAAGAGAAAGTTCTCTAAAGAAGAAAGAAGGATGGCCAATAGACAAATGAAGAAATGCTCAACCTCCCTAGTCATACAAGAAATATAAATCAAAACAACATTGAGATACCACGTCATGCCAGTTAGAATAGCAAAATTCAAGAACTCTAATAACAACAGATGCTGGAGGGGATGTGGAAAGAAAGGAACATTACTGTATTGTTGATGGGAGTCTAAACTTGTTCAACCAGTTTGGAATTAATTATTGAGGTTCCTCAAAAATCTTCACATAGAGCTCCCCTATGACCGAGCAATCCCACTTTGGGTATTTACCCAAATGTTCACAAACAAGACCACACTAGAGCTTCTAGCACAACTATGTTTATTGCATCATTATTTACCATAGCTAATATATGGAATCAACCCAGATGACCCTTAGTAGATGAGTAGATCACGAAAATGTGGTATATGAACACACTGGAATTCTATGTCTCCATCAGAAAGAATGACATTGCTCCATTTGTTAGGAAATGGAAAGATTAGGAAAAAAAATATATTAAGTGATGTAAGCCAGGCCCAAAGAAACATTAACTGCCATGTTTTCCCTTATTTGCAATAACTAGTATATATCTGAGACAAACAGAAACTGTCAGACAAGTTGATGTTAGGGAAATGAAACCTAAGATATATATTCACTTGTTTATTTTTCCTGTAATGCGATTGTTTCTAACACATTTATAAGATTATTTCTTTTTTGCTTTGTTTGTCCCTCCCCCACTGTAAAAAAACCCTGCTTTCACTGTACTTGATGTTGTTATAATTTGTGGAGGGGAAGGGAAAAAGCAAATCGTTTAAATAATAGGGATACAGTTAAACCATTACAACAATGAGATGTACAAGTCATTATGTAGAAAACAAACTTTAAAATTTTGGTGGGGAGGGAGGATTGGTTGGGGAGCGGGTAGAGGACAGGAAGTTATGGGAAGGGTAAACAAAGGAGGAAGCTACCATGCTTGATAAGAAATGTAGTCATTATCTTGCCCATGTAATTGAAACCCCTTTGTACAGTACTTTCACAACAACAGCAAAACAATAAATTTAAATATGGAATCAAATTAGTTCCAATAATGCATTGCATTAAGGTATGTAGAAATAACTGAGAAACTTAAAGGTGCATAAGATTTTTTTTATTGGAAATGAAGGGATATTGGAATTTGGTTCTCTACATTTTAAGCAATTTGCTTAAAAGAATAGGCAAAATAAAATTTACATTTTCAGCAGACTTGACACGCTAAATTTTATAAATTGAAAGGGAAAAAAGCCTCAACAATATGCCAATTCTCTTCTTATTAATCTCTAAAGGTTTATGCTTCTGGTCTCTGAATATTAAAACTTCAAAAAATTTATGTTTAGCTGGTTGTGCAAAGGGGTTTTGCTTCATCATGTCAGTGTTGAATAGAGTGTATGTGCATTTCAATATACAGTGCATCTGGATTATTGTCAAACTTCACATTTTTCTTCCTTCCCTTACCCCAAACCCACCTATCCCTTCATGTTTCCTACTTATATTCTGACATGTGTACATTGAATGTTATGAATGTATTAGTCCACCATTCCCTCTCCGTTCTTCTACTCTACTCCATTTTAGCCCAGATCCCCTTTTAAGACTTGTTTCAAATTCATGGTATTTTGTTAGATATCTCTACTTTGGCATTTGGCTATGGGCTTGCCACATCCTCTCTTCCAGGTTTGACCTACATAAATGAGTATATTTCTCCACAAAACTAATCTAAGAATGGCTAAGATAGATCTCCTTTACTATTCACCTTCTGTCCTAAATTTAGAATTGGACTTTCAAGGCCATCCAATAGAGCATTTTTATTCTCTACACACTGAAGTTGGAAGGGAAATAATTTCCATGCTCTTAGCATTATGTTATCTATCATGAATTCCCATCGCTTATTTCAGAAGTCTAAATTTAAAGTCATATTTTCTGAATTTTATTCACACAGTATAAGTGAATATCAAGGGTAATTTACCTAGTATTGGAAGTTTAGGGACGATCTTCAATTTCTGATGATAGAAGCAGGAATCAGTTTTAATTTTCAGTTTACACTATGTAGTGAGCCCTGTAGTCTTCTAAATTTTCGATAAGTTTCAAATTACTTTCTGTTAATAATTTAAAAAGTTTTATTTCACCATTTGAAATGCTGTTCCAATTATTTTAAAAGTTTCACAATAAGTTAGACTGAACT
Organism: Dipodomys spectabilis; assembly: GCF_019054845.1. Classification (NCBI taxonomy): domain Eukaryota; kingdom Metazoa; phylum Chordata; class Mammalia; order Rodentia; family Heteromyidae; genus Dipodomys; species Dipodomys spectabilis. Next base: position 115,044 of record NW_024871027.1, on the reverse strand, counting down.
TTTTCCTCCCATGTTCCCCACTAGTTCAGGTTAAGTCTCCTTTCACTTTATTTTTTTTGAAAACAAGGGATGAGGGTAAACAAAGGGATCATTACTCAGATATCTCCTTCTTCTTCTGTTTCTGCTTTGCTTGTTGAGAGGAAGACTGGAGCAGGGAACAAGATTAATGCTTGACTTCACCATACAAGGGAGCATTCCTGGCATGTCAATTATTGTTTCTCAGAATCACTTAAATTGCTTCCTCTTGCCTTCTCTCTGACAGTAACCTAACTGTGGCTTCCTTGGTGCAGAAGGAAGCACACTTACAGGTTATTAACCGTAAACTGGTATTTTATATCCCAGCTTACTAATACCAAACATAAAAGCTTTGGCTACATAAATGCAAAGGTACTGATTGTCCAACAAAACCTTAGTGAGGAGTAGACAATTCTACTCAGCTACCCGTTCCTCTCGTATCCTCCCTTCCACTCCCCTCCCCTCATTTAACCTCCCTTCCTTTCTTCTTTCTTTGTGTCTCTCTCCTGCATATTCATCTCTAACTTTTCTCCTTTTCTCTTCCAGTAGCAAGTGCTTAGGTTTATCAGACAACACATAAATAATTGAACAAATGTTTTTTTCTCCTCTTTTTGTGATTTTTTTTATTCTTAAGAAGTGAATTCTAGCACAGCACCAGTGGCTTACACCTAGATAGTTGGTAGGTTCAAATTTGACAATTGCAATTCGAAGCTATTCCAAGTAGATAAACCTAAGAGATTCTTTTCTCCACTTGTGGTAAATGGAAGAAGTGAAGGTGTGGCTCAGGTGGTGTAGAGCAAACATTGAGAATTAAAGCCCAGATAGAGGTCAAGGCCAGGAGTTCAAACCCCAGTACCAGAACAATATTTTTTAAAAAATGGGTCCTTTGTCTTTGAAAAGGGATATTTCTCCAAAAATTCATACCCAGGACAATTTTCAAGGTCCAAGACTCTTTTTAAGGCTCTTTCACATCTTAAACTAATTCCTCTAATTGATTTATATTATTTAAAATGGGAGTCACACTTCATACTAAAAAGTATGCATATTACTGAACAGTTCTTACCATTTTTAATGTAAAGGAAGCATGAGAGAAAAATTCACCTCATTTGGGTGAGTTAGGTTTGACTCACTGACAGACTTTTGCAAGTAAATGAGGGTCTGCTCACATGTAAAGAAGTTTATATAGATGGTTTTCTAGGAGACAGTACAAGCTACCTTTTTCCAAGTTTGAATCAGTTTAAGTTTATTCCTGATATGGTAAGGAGAAGCTCATCTCATACAACACTCTGCAGACAGTAATTTCAAAAATATTAAAAACCCATGACTATGTTTTTGAACAGCTAATTTGTTACAAACAAAAAAGAGTTTACTGAGCCAAGAAAATATAAGTTAGAGCAATAGGAACTATGTTAAATATGGTTAATGGTTGAGTGATATGTGTAAAAGAGTTCTGTAATCACAACTAAACTATAAATTTTTTCATCATGTCCCTAAAAAGAATCTCTAAGATAGGCCTTGCTAAATCTGTCATAGAGGGTTGTGTTTATGCAATTGTCAGGTTTGTTTAGGGTCCAATATCTTCCACTGTAGCTTGGGTTGCAAACTGCTCACACCACATGCATTTTCTGGAAATGCATGCTGTCTTGCTAGGCACCTAAGGTATTTTTGTGCAACTGTGAATAGTTATTGTTTTTCTTCTTGTAATTATACCTGTCAGTGTGAAGTCCTTTCATGATAAGAATAATAGTTTCTGTACCCTTTGTTCCACTAACAAATCTCAGATATAAGTATAGTCGGGTGCCCGTGGCCCCTGCCTATAATCCTAGCTATTCAGGAGGCTGAGATCTGAGGATCATAGTTCAATGCCTGCTCAGGCAGGAAAGTCCATGAGATTCTTATCGCCAATAAACTACCAGAAAATGGGAAATAGCGCTATGTCTTAAGCGGTAGAGCTCTTGCCTTGATCTGAAGAGTACTTGGACATCACCTAAGCCCAGGGTTCAAGCCCCACGACTGACCAAAAAAAAGTATCTATCTATCTATCTATCTATCTATCTATCTATCTATCTATCTATCTATCTATCTATCTGTCTATCTGACTGTCTGTCTGTCTACCTGTCTGTCTGTCTATCTGTCTGTCTATGTGTCTATGATGAGATGAATTACATTTAAATATAAATCAATATTTGTGATAAACATTTAAAATATAAGTAAATATATGATGTATTTATAATATATATATATATTTAAATACATAAGATCATATTATATCTGTATGTTGATAAATATACTTTTAATTTATATCCAAAGAGTACATCTGAAGATTTTGGGGAAAATGTAGAGTGTCTAAAGGCTTACTACTGACCCACCTTACTTTCAATCATTTTATCCACTTATTACAATGTCTGGAGTACTAAGACTGAATGATTATGAAACAGAGTTGTTGTTTTATTGCTTACGATTTTGGATTAGAAACAAATACTTACTTGGTATAAAACCTACCCAAATGTGATCTTGAAATCACACTCCACAAACTGGACATTTACATCAATTTAGCAACTTACAGGTCTCAAACTTTCATTTGAATCCTGTATCTCACATACACTCAGTTTCCTTTGAGTCAGCTGCATGTACAAACATGCCTAGATTTTCATGCTCACATACATCACCATACTCACATGACATACTAAAGGTAACATTGTAATAAAAATCATATATATATATATATATATATATATATATATATATACTGAAAAAGAAAACCTTTGCAAATGTAATTATATTTTATTCTTAAATACAATGCATTATTGAAATACTGATGAAAGAACAGCTGAGAGATATTTCTTTTTTAAAAATTTTTATTTATTTTTTATTGTGAAAATGCTGTATAGAGGGGTTACACTTAGATGGGCAAGATAATGAATATATTTCTTATCAAGCATTGTAGCCTCCTCCTTTGTTTCCCCTTCTCATCCCTTCCCACCTCCCCCCACCCCTCACCCAGTCCTCCCCCCCCTGCACCAAAGTTGTAAAGTTCGTTTTCAACATGACAACTTGTACTTCTCATTGTTGCAACGGGTCCACCTGTATCCTTATAGTGGAGTGCCTGTCTAAAGAGCATGTTTCTTATTCCAAACATCATTATTTCCATCCTTCCTTCTCCCACATAAAAAAGCATAAATAACTACAGAATTAACTACATGTTCCTTAATCACTCATTGAAGAGAGAAACTGTAACATATATATATATATATATATATATATATATATATACACACACACAATGATATAATATTTAGCCACACATAATTATGAAATCATATCATCTTCAAGAAAATAGAATTGGAAACCTTCATATTAAAGCAAGTAGCGATACTGTGAAAAACAAATATTAGATTTCTCATATGCAGACTCTAGACCCAGAAAATAAAATGAATGACCCACGTGTAAAAGATGGAACTGATTAAGTTTGGAAAAAAGTAAGAGATGAGATGAAGAGAAATATTGTGGAGTAAATATGTTCAAATATTTCATAAGTTAGTATGATGACATAATAAAATACAAGTATAAAAACAGGATAATAAATTAATAAAAGGAATAAAATTTAACAAGCTACATTATGTGGACATATGTGTATAACACAATAAAATACTTTTGTGAAATTAATATTTGCTAATAAAAAGTAAAGTTCATTCCAGTTGTTATAGATTCATATGTTATTTTCCATTTTTAGCTCAGATATTTCCCTGATAAAGTAAAAGGAGAAATAGGTTTTGCTCATTTAAAAGGACAATCTTGTCAAATTAGCATTAAAGTATTCTAGATAATTACTGTCAATGTGAAATTGTTCAAATTATTATATTAGAATATTTCCAATTGACTCTTCAATATTAACCTATAGGTATATACTTTTTGTTATTTATGGAATATTTTTCTACTCAATTACTACATACCATTTTCTGAATGCGGTTTGGTATATGTAACTAGGATATATTATACCTGACCAGGAAATCAATTACTCAAACAGTTTTATCAAAAATTCCTATAACGAAATAAAGAAGTAAATCTAAATTATGTATATTTGAAGACAATACTTGCTTAGTCCTCTTCTCAAATTCTTCAGTCCCTTCTTGAAAATAATACACATTGTAAGGGAATGCTTAACATGTTTTTGAGAAGTATGTTGACTTTAGTCCAATGAGTTACTCTATGCTGCATTTTGGTTTACTTTATATCCGGAAGAGCTCAATTCTTACCTTATGATTTTCCTTAGACTCTATATTCAGGTTTAACCTCTGATGGGTGACAGATAAAGGTATAAACATTTTTTAAAAGTGGCTAAATTTAGGCTGAGGAATCTAGGTACAACTTTACTCATGCAATAGGCCTCATCAGTCATGAGACCATGATATCAAAATGTTAACCTATGCTTCCTGAAATCATGCTTATGAGATGTTATGTATTATAAACAGTGGTTATTAGCATTTGTTTTGTAAACAACAACATTTCATGGGTTAGGAACTGAAGTGAGATATTAAACCCAGAACAAATATTAAGGAGGCATCCAAAATTAGTTACCAAAATATAAATCATTTAACACAATGTTTAAAAAATGCAAGACAAAGGATATAATTTTTGAAAAAAGCCAACATATAAAAGAGATACAAAATCAGTATGACTGATTTTTCTTTTTATTCCAGTTACAATATGGACTGCATGATGACTTTTCTATTTATATGTTTAATTAGGTCTTGATATTTAGTTGGAGAAGTTATGTTCTTTCATATATTCATTTGTCAGATCAAAGAGGAAATGAATTCCATGCCAAAGTCAACATCCATAATAATGTTACAGTTGTATTCTACTACTTTGCCACAGTTTCAAATCAGCTCGAGTAACTTGGGTCTTCTTTGGATCTAATTAATTAGGTATACAATTTAGTCAGTACTAGATTTTGACCACCATTTATTAAAATATTATTTTCCAGAAACTACTACTCTTCTCTCTTTTCATGAGATTTTTAATTTCATTTATATAATGTGCTACTCTTTTCCTTTAGTTAATCCACATTCAATCTTCTAAAAACAGTATAATTTGGAGTATTTTTAAATTATGTACACTCATGTACACTGCTCAGATTCTATTATTTGCACATTTTGTTCTTGTTAAGTCAGTAGTATTTAGCTCTCATTATGGATATTTTGGAATTACTAATTGCATTTCCGAATTTTTAAGAATGTTATGATTTTTGGGATTTAATACCATAGCATTTTTTCTTTTAAATATGTGCAGATCTTACTTTATATACAGCTTCATTTGTTTTAAACAATTTGATCCATTCAAGGGATTTTCTATATTAGGTTGATTCAGATGAATTTAATTACAAATTAACACAACCTTATTTCTGAGAGACAGTTATAGCTCTACTTAAATTAACGTATGTTTGAAGGTTTTGTAGTTTAAAAAATAAACTGGGCACAACATGTTTTTGTTCTTGGGAAGTTCCAATTTGTTGGTTGTTTTTCCAGCTGTGATGACTTCAACATATGTGTGCATTTTATTTCAATTGTTTTGTGCCTATATTTTGTTTTATATAACAGAAAATACAAAAAAAGAATCAGTGATTTAGAACTTTTCCAAATAGAATTCTAAGAGAGACACTGCAAGTTTTGTGACAACTGGGAAAAGGGACATCTTCTTAGTGGAGGGGTTAGCAGAATAAGAGAGATATTGTTTGATGAGATTTGAATACTGCCACTTCCTGCCTCAGTATTTCCAATGGTATTACTTCAACGTATTTAGTGGAAAGAAAATAATTTTGTCTGTATGAATTCACAATTTTTGGTTTAATTGAGCCACACTACATATTCATATGTGATTTTACCTCTAAAATCTTTTCTCCTTAGTTTAAAACCACAGATGTGAATTTATAATGTAAAATAGCACGTAGAATTTATATGAAATGGTCCAAACTATTTAGAATGTAATGATTATAGTGTGTGAGATAGTATGTAATAATTGATTTTGGGGAAAGTCAATTACAGTGGATTTTTGTGAAATACTGAGTAATAGAATTATAATTCATTCTATAAAAAAATTCATGGTTATGGGCTGGGAAGTTGGCTCCGTGGTAGAGCGCTTGCCTTGCATGCCTGAGGCCCTGGGTTCGACTCCTCAGCACCACATAAGCAAAAAGTAAAAAGCCGGAAGTGGCGAAGGTGGCTCAAGTGGTATGGCAATAGCCTTGAGCTGAAGAGCTGAGGGACAGTGCTCAGTCCCAGAGTTTAGGCCCCATGACCGGACCAAAAACAAACAAACAAAAAATTCATGGTTACATCTAAAAATTACTCAGCTATAAGCTAATTCTGAAAAAAAAATAAGATTGTTTACTGGAAAAAGCTAGAAGTTTCAATAAGCTTGCTTTTTAAAAATTCACTTGGATCTGGACTTTGGTGGTTCATGCCTGTAATCCTCGCAACTCAGGAGAATGAGATCTGAGCATCGTCGTTGAAAGCCAGCCTGGGCAGAAAAGTCTGTGAGACTCTTATCTCCAATAAACTGCCTTAGAACCAGAAATGGCACTGTGGCTCAAATGGTACAGTGGTAGCCTTGAGCTGAAGAGCTGAGGGACAGTGCCCAGGCCCAGAGTTCAAGGCCCACAACCAACAAAAAAATTGACACGGAGTTTTACTATATTATTTCATGATTTTTTATTAGTGGTTGTTCAGTGAAAATGTCATTGGTTTTTATATTTCTGATGGCATAAATTGAGCCTACTATTGTCTTAAATTAATCAAAAAAATCTTGTTCTATGACTGCACATATTTTGTGGGTAATGGTTAAAACCAGTTGCTTTTTTTTTTTTTTTTTTACATTAGCAATGGGGCAGAATTTTATTTAAAAGGCTAGTGGTTCAAATACTATTGCTTGAATAGCTCTGGTGGATATAAAATGTAGTAATATCAGAGGTTTACATATAGAAGCAGAGGAGCTGAAGGCCAGATCACAAAGGGATTATTTGATCCTCAGTCAAGAGAGAAGCTAAAAGCACATGCTGCAAGAGTAGTCTAATAGATTTATTTGAACCATCTTCCCATACTCTAACACAGAAAGACCTGGATAGAAAAGTGTCTTTTTACACACAAAATTCTGGCTTAAATTTCCTTCCTGTAATGAATGTTAGTTCATTAAAAAACAATCTGTCTTGAAAACTCAAGAATCTTGGCTACTACAAATAGAAAGAAAAACTGAATATAGTAAACAAGTTTAGTAAACACCAAAAAACCAGTTGCTTTTTTGAAATAAAATATTTATATCACCCCCCAAAGAAGAGGAACAAAATAAAATATATGCCAGAAACTTACTCTGTAAATCTTCATGGACTAATAGTTTGTCAGTTTGTTTTAACTTTTAATCAAAAATTAAAGTAATACTGGATAATATGAACCCATTTAAATTTCTTCATCCTTGTCATTTAAGATTCACTTTAAAAAGAAGTTCAACAGGTGAGTGTTTATTCCTTAGTTTTCCAAAGAAATGATTATTTCATCATTATAATGTATAGCACAATGTACCCAGAGAGCATTTCTTAAGGAAAAAGAATTTTTCCCATTCTTTGGTTTGCTTCAGTCTGTATTTAAACTGCATACCACAACTTACCCACCCTATTGTCTGTCTTTTCATTTGAAACATTTCAAAAGTTTTCCTTCCCTGCTGTGTCAGCCAGCAAAGTTTTACAAAACAGTATGCTTTCATTCATTGTGTTTTCCAAAATATATCTCACAAATGCCAACAATGAAACACAATCTGAAACATCTGTGGACTTTTCCACTTATAGTGGAAAAATCACTTTCCATACTCCTTAGAAACAGCTGTTTACAGGCATTAATTGCTCTGTCAGTTCCATGCTTTAGAACAGCTGCATTTGACAATGGCGTACATGTTAATTTGTTTACCACATCTGGTTTGTTTTCATGAGGGACTGTGTTCATGGAAGATGGTAATAGATGAGTTTTGCAATTATGTAGTTTAATAGGGCTCTGAGTTGTGGATATAGAACATCCATTTCAGTGACTAAATATTTAAATTAAATTCCATAAAGTATATTCATTCAATTTTCTGGGTAAAGTGTTCTACAATCTAGGTATTTTTAAGGAAATATTATATGTTGTTACCTTGGTGAAACGTAATTGGAGGACTTAAAATTTTATATACCATGGCCATCTTAAATGAGGTAGATATACTTGGATTGGCATGCAAAACTTTTGGTAAGTAAGGTAAGTGCTCTACCACTGAGACACCTTCCCAGCCCTTCGTGCATGCAAAACTTTTGGGACAGTATTAATGTTTGAATCTTGGATAGGATTTGATTGGGAATTGTGGCAGACTTTCATTGTATAAGAAGAAAAACGAAAGGCCATACTAATATTTTTTTTGGGGGTCCGGTTGTGGGGCCTGAACTCTGGGCCTGGGCGTTGTCGCTCAGCTATTCAGCTCAAGGTTAGCGCTCTACCACTTGAGCCACAGCGCCACTTCTGGCTTTTTTTTTTTGTTTATGTGGTGCTGAGGAATCTAACCAAGGGCCTCATGTATGCAAGGCAAGGGCTCCACAACTAAGCCACCTTCCCAGCCCCATCAATACTTTTCTCTGCTACATTGTTATATTAGTTTATTCAAACACACACAACACACATACAAACACACAGATACACACATTTGTAGTATAAAGACCCACTCCGTCTGCAAGAAAATATTTTAATAGGAATTCCATAAAATATTTAGTCTGCTTAGTTCTGATTAAAATTTACAGAAATATTTACTTACTTCTTCCCCTGGACAAGTCATTATCATTTGTGAAGGTGTTGCCAATTGGTTTTAGAATGCCCAAGAAATATCTATGTGTTAAAGCAAAATGATTTTCTATTTCCTCCAAGACTGTGGAGAATATCTGAATAGTTCTGGAGATTAAGTTCTTCAGCGTGTAAGCTATGAGAACATAGACTCTCATCTACTTTCTTATTTTATCTTTTAATCAGTCTAGGTCAAAAGCTTTTCTCTTTGACATACTCACCACCTTGCCATTGTCTTGTCACAGGCTGCCAAAGCAATAAAACCAACTGAACATACACTGAAACCTTCAAACTTGTAAATCTGAATCAACATTTCTGTTCAATAAGTCGACAACATCACTTATTATGGTAGGTTATAAAGCTAATCCAGAAATCTAGTCTTTCTAACAATGTAGAGTATATTAAATTATGCTTCATTATAAAATATCTAACTCCATGTTTTATTTTATATTTTTGTTTCTGTTGATCCCAGGGCTTAAACTCAGGGCCTGGATGATGTTTTTGGTCCTAAGCCAGTGCTCAACATACAATCTGAACTGGAATTCCATTTGCCCTGGTGGTTAATTGGAGATAAGAATCTAATGAACTTTCCTATGCAGGCTGGATTTGAACTGTGATCTTAACATCTTAGCCACTTAACTAGCGAAGATTACATCCTTGAGCCACCAGTGCCTACCCATGTTGAATATTTTGTGTAATTCAAATTTTCAGCATTGTATAGATGCTCCTACTACAATATAAGAAAAATCTTAACCTAGTTTTTATTGTATTTGATGTTGGTATAATTTGTGGAGGGGAAGAAAAAACCAAATTGTTTAAATAGGGATATAGGTGGACCCAGTGCAACAATGAGATGTACAAGATGTTATGTAGAAAAATGAAATTTACAACTTTGGCTCAAGATGGGAGAGTGGGTCGGGAAAGGGAGATGGAAAGGGATGATAAAGGGATAGAAAGGAGGAGGTAAAAATGCTTGATAAAAAATGTACTTATTACATTGTCCCTGTAATTGTAACCCCTCTGTATGGTATTTTCAGAAAAAAACTTAAAACACAATAAGGATATTTATAAAGTATATAATGAAGGAAGAATTTTCATCCTCTACAAAATGTATGCAAAAATCTATGCTAAACTATCTATATTTTACTGTACCTTTCCTGCAACCAGTTTGATATAGTTTAATACCTGTCACTCCAAGTTTCTCTATAATCTACTGGAGATTTAATTTTTCATGTATGTATGTATATGTATATGTATGTGTATATATATATATATATATATATATATATATATATATATATATATATATATCTACCTGTATATGTTCCAATGTGGATCATCAAACTTGAAACTTTGCTTTTTTTTTGCTGTTCAGCAGTTAACCTGGTCGGCTCAATCTGTGACAATATCTCTGCTCATTCTGCTCATTCCTTTATTTACAACACCATCAGCTTTTTAAATCAGCTTTATTTCCAGAGATGATTAACAATCAGTCCAACCAATATACACCCAGAGGGTTTTAATGAAACAAGCTTAAAGGAAGGAAGACAACATGAAGTGACAACTACAAAATTTCTACAGAGACCTGACATCTTTCACATTTCTGCCTTCCTCCTGATACTTAAGCAAGCATTGACTAACACTATAAATAATACTGCAATTATAACTTAAAGATCAGTGATTTTTCCAACCTGAAGCCTTCTTTTCCATGATTTTTGACATAAACTTTTGTGAGACTTTTTTGATTGTGATGTGATTCCATCCAAAACAAAGCCATGTATATCAAGAAAGCCAATGTTTTCAACTCAGAGTACTAAACAAAAGAGGGAGAAAATTAAGGTTAGCTATATATGTTAAGCACAAATATAGGCAATGTCAAGATATTTTGAAATTGAATACGTTTACCGGATAAAGTGGCTCAAATCTATAATATTATCTACTTGGAAAACAGAGCTTAGAGAATTCCAGTTCCAGGCAAAATGTTTTATGCTTGTGTTAGGAGGACTTCAGTCCAAGCAGGACCAGGCATAGTGATACTACATCAAAATAAGCAATCAAATTATAATCTGCAGGTACGGTAGTAGTAGAGATGCTGGTTCACAAGTATAGGCTTTGAATTCAATCTCCAGTAGCGCTGGGAATTTAAATGTGGCATGTCTAAGATCAAGACTTCATACTTGTCTTACAAGTTCTAATAAAACCTTTACCTCTTTTGCTATTTTTAAAAAGTATAACCATAACTTACCTGCCCCAAACAAATGATTTCATATTATATTCTTCTATTAAGTAATATGTTATGTCCCACTGAAATCAGACTAAAGATAAAAAAAACCCATTGTCTTACAAAGTGACTGCATATGGAAACAGAATCTCAAAGGTAGCATTTATGTTGAAGTCTACTCCAAGAGAAGCAGAATGTCTTGAATATGCCAAGGAAAGAGGAATCAGAAGCCAACTCTAATCCGGAGTTCTAATTCCACCAACTCAGAGACAATGTATTTACAATGTTAATGCTACCCAATCTGTGCTAGTTTATTATTGCAATTACATGTAGAAGCTATAAGACACGAAAAGTCATTGACTCTTCAGATCCAAGACTCATCTCTTTAATCCCAATGATTAAGTACTAAACTTGGGGGATAATGGTTTTCAGGCTGGTAGGAAAGTTCATGAGGTTCTATCTCCAATTAACTACAAAAATTTCTGGGCTGGGGCATGGTTCAAATAGTAGACTGACTACTGTTTGCAAAAACAAAAACCAAAAAAAAAACAAAACTGAGAGCATAATGTTTGTTCAAGCCCCAAACTGGCAGAAAGAAAAAGTCCTTAGAAGAATACTATGAGACACAGAATTATGAATAGGAAAGCAGAAACAAAAGAAATAGACAAAGATATAGACAAAGCTTCTCAATGTGAAATATTGCACAAACTGTAATATTTAGGATTTTCCTTTCTATACAGTAGAAATAAATGGCATTTTTACTTGACGAAACTAAAATATAAAACTGTATGCAATAAGTAATCACATTACTTTTATGTTTCCATAATTTAATTGTTTTCCAAAATATTTCTCGAATTGTGTAGCTTTTGAAAATCAATAAATGCTGCATTTTCATAAATGATTACATATTCTTCCAAGTGTTGTCTGAAATTGATCTACACAGAAATAATTGCCATTGACATCTTTGTCATGATATTTATACTTTCAACTGACGTTTCACAAAACTCATACCCAAAATATAACTTTTTATTTTGTTCATGCAATCATAGGAACATAAACATATGTCTCAAAATGTTAGTTACTTTTATCTGCTGTCATTAATGAAGTATAACTAATAGAATTAAGTTTATACCCTGAGGAAAATGAGATACTTCGTTCTAACTACAGACTTGCAGGCACCCACACAATCACACACGCACACATATACATTTACCACTCTGACTCAGGTTAGATTCCTGACATTGGGTGTCAACAGTGATCTAATAATCAAATTTTCCTGCCCAGACGTAAAATACATTCATAATTCCACACAGACAAAAACACCAGATCATTCAAAATAATGAGAACCAACCAGCACTTGATCCATCTACACCCTGATTTCATTTATTCATGATAATGCATTTTTCATATCATAATTAAAATATTTTGTCTCTGATTAGCAGAAAAAATATGCTATCATGTAATAGAAATTGTTGGTAAAATTACTTGTAATCTTTAATATATCTTATCAAAACTTCTGTTTCCTTCTTGCAGAGTGTTTCTGACATTTTGCTTTAATGTCTATAAGTAAATTACAGAGGACATGCCATATATCTTAATTCATTTTTCCTAAAGGTTATGCTATGGAGTTGAATCTGATTTGCTTATTCTAAATTAAATATTCTCAACAACTTGAATTATTGTTTATGTTACTCCTAATCCAAATGAAATATCAAATAGAACTGGAAATTCCCCTCGGCAATGATTTGTGAATGTCATTAATGGTTGTGGAGGGATGAAGGATTTGAATTATCTAGAGTGCACTAAAAATGGCACTGTTATTCAAAGGGCTGATCATTTAGTCAGCTTTTAAAGTGTGGACTTCTTTTTTCATCTAAGAAGATAACAGTATGCTTTTCATCACATTCTTGCCTGCGAAGCAGTAGAATTATTTCCTTTGTACTGTTCATGTCCAGCTGCGACTTTAGTGAAACCAACAAACAACTGCACCGCTATATTAGCAGCTCTAGATTTTGAAATTTTCTTCTTGTAGCCCTGGTGATTTGAGCCCAGATTCATGGGATAGTCACATAATCCACAAAAACAAAGCACCACAATATACAAAGACCACATTCAAAATGAGGTTCAATTTTTTCTTTGTTGTTTCCTATTTTTATTGATTGTCTTTTAAGGAGCTAAGGGTGTTTATTTCTCATTATTTTTGATGTGACTTAAATAAATTTTTCAGACTTTTGAAATAAAATAAAGAGATATAAAAGAGACCTACTTAGTCACAAAATACAGCAAACCATTTGCGTGATTTTTTAATTCTAATTCTGTTCTCAGTTATCTTCAGATAATGTTGAGATGAGCCTAGCATATGTGTAAATTGACATGTATAAAGCACACAGAATTCTGTAATCTTTGGACTGTGATTTCTATATAACTTCACTAAGAAAAGAAAATTATCACTTTCTTCCTGTCTTAAGTAATCTACTTAAAACAAGTTCTATTAATTTTATTAATAGATGTCATAATATATGGTACTGATGAATTGCATAAGTATTTGATTCCTTATGTCCACTGAATTAACATTACATTTATTTTATTTTTTACACATGAAATAATGACATTCTTGAGGATAAAACATGCCAGTTTTTCATTTTGGTTGCCAAAATTGAATTATTAGACATTTGGAACATTTAAATCTGAACTTTTAAATTTCACTAGGACTTGAATTGTGTTACTTACATATTTAATATTAAAATAAAAAGCATCATTAAATAGAAAGCAAAATTACGTTATCACACATTAACCCCTGAATTGACTTAATGATAAAAAATAATTAGATTAATATAACAAGATATACATTCTCAAACTAACTATGAGATTTGGAAACAGAAAACTTCTTTTGTGTTTTGTGTTTGTTGTTGTTTATCGTTTGTGATAATTCTGTCTTTTTTTTTTTTTTTGGGTCCGGTCATGGGGCCTGAACTCTGGGCCTGGGCGCTGTCCCTCAGCTCTTCAGCTCAAGGCTAACGCTCTTCCACTTGAGCCACAGCGCCACTTCCGCCTTTTTTCTTTTTGCTTATATGGTGCTGAGGAATTGAACCCAGGGCCTCAGGCATGCAAGACAAGCGCTTTAACCACTGAGCCACCTTCTCAACCCAATTCTGTCTTTTTTAACTTATGCCTGGTATATTCATTGTATGTCTTCAGGAAGGTGAGGGGTGGGCACAGAGCTTTTGGGAAAAGAGTGAAAAATTGCAACAGTGGAGTTCATTGAACATTGATGAAAGTGAACTATTTAACACATGAGTAGGGACAGGAGGGTGGGATTGGGAACAAGTGTGGGTACTGAAGACATTTCACAAAAGGAAATGTACTCATAACTTGACCCTTGTAATTGTAATCCATCTATAAATCTCCTTAATAAGAACAGCAGAGTAAATTTCTGTTAAAAAGGTAAACAAAATGTTGTTTCTTAGAATCCTAGAAGTTTGTTTTGTTCACTGGTTTGAGCTGGTTGAGTCTATCTCTGAAAATAGCTACATTGACATTCATTGGGTGAATTTTTGAGCAACTAGTAGATAAAAGTCAATTATGATTGTATGTTTTTGAGACTGATTAATTTATTTCTTTAATCTAATTTGTATTATTTCTGTCTACTGGTTTTTGGTTTTGTTTTTCCTGTTTTGTCAAATACTTAGTGGTGCACCATTGGTGCTGATTTAAGGTTGATCTAATTTGTTGATGTACATACTCAAAGCTATAAATATTCCTCTGAGTATTGTCTGTGCTGTTGCTATGTCCCAGAGGAGGTAGTATTTTGTGTGTTCACTTCCACTGAATTCCATAAACGTTGGAACTTCCCTGCATATCTCTTCAGTGATTAACTGATGATTTAGCAATGTGTTATTCAGTCTCTGTGAGTTTCAGAATGTTATGTGATGCCTTTTGATGTCTTGATCTAATTTGGTCCCATCATGGTCTGACAGGATACAAAGAGTAATTTCATTTTTATTTTTGAATTTTAAAAGATTTCCCTTGTGAGCTAAGATATGATCTACTTTGGAGAACATTCCATGGGTTGCTGAGTGGAATATATATTGTGACAATAGTAGGTGAAATACTCTGTAGATATCTGTTAGGTATAACTTGTCAATACAGTTATTTAGCTGTAAAGATTTTTGCTAAATTTTTACCTTGATGGCCTGTCCAGAGGTAAGAATGTTTTGTTCAAGCAACCAACAATTTATTTGGATGTATGCATGTTTTTAGGGTAATTAGTATTTCTCTGATTAATTTGAGAGCTCTAGGATTCAGGATACTGATATTTAGAATTGTTATAAACCTATGATGGAGAGTTTTCTTCGTCAATATTTAATGTCCTTCTTTGTCTCTTTTTACTTTCATACCACTTTTATTTTAAAGCCAATTTGATCTAATATTAGTATAGCTCCTCTAGCCTGATTATGAGGTCCATTTTTAATTTGTAAAGATGTTGTACAGAGGGGTTACAATTACATAAGTGAGTTAATGAGCACATTTCGTTTTGAACAGTGTCACCTCTTCACTCATGTTCTCAAAGTTTTTCCCTTTCACCCTCCCTCTCGCCTAAGTTGTATAGTTCATTAACAATGTAGTGTCTATTGAGTAGCACTGCTGCATTTAAGCATTTGTGCCACCATTTCTCTTTTCCCTTTTGCCCTATCCAAACGTACATATAAGACCAAAGGTGCAGAAATTTTAAAAAAAAAAACGGCATCAGAACACTGAAGGAAAAAGCAAAATAATAAACAAACACTCATAATCATTTCTTGGAGATCATTTTAATGAACATTATTTTATACGACACTATTCGTACAGCTATTGATCCTTTGTGATCCTTTCCAAAGGGCATCCTCCTTTGATATAACTGTATAAATGTTTAGAATCCCATAAAATTTATCATGTACAAGTGTAATGTTTTCTCTTTTACCATCCAACTGTGTTTACTTGTACAATTAGAGGCACATTCTACTACAACAAATGAAGGAAATTAGGCAACCTATATTTATTTGAGTCTGTCTTTCTTCACTTAATATAAGTTTGCTCCAAGTCTTTCCATTTCCTTATGAATGGTGTAATATCATTCTTTCTGGATCAATGGAATCGCATCATACTGAAGAGTTTCTACATGGCAACGGAAAAAGTTAGCAGGATATATAGAAAGAGAACAGAATGGAAGAAGATTTTTACTAGCTAAGCATTAGACAAGTGTTTTCATAACTAACCCATATTTAGAGGTCAAAACGTTAAAACCAACAAAAATAACCCCTCAAATAAACAAGAACCCAATTAATATATGGGATAGAGACTTAAAGATAACTTCATAGAAGAAGTAAGAATGACAAATAGATGCGTCTCTCTCCATAAAAGAAATGCAAATCCAAACAACACTGAGATTCATCTCACTCCTCTTACAATGTCATTATGAAAAAACGAACAATCACAGATACTGATAGGGATGTGGCCCAAAGGAAACTGTTGGTGGGAATGTAATCTTGTTCAATCACTTTGGAAAACACTATGGAAATTGCTCACAGAACTGAATAGAGAACTACCTACCTATTATCCAGCAATTCCACTTATGGTCGTTTATCCAATAGAGCAGAAACAAGGCCACACTGAAGCTACCAGCATAATTAAGTTCATTATTGCATTATTTTCTGTAGTCAAAATATGGAATCAGCCCAGATGCCTCTCATTTTAAAAAGAGATCAAGAATTATATATGTATATATAAGTTATATTTATACATATATATCTAATTTTATTGATCCCAATTTACAAGTATATATGTACGTATATAAATGTATGTATACAAACATATATACATATATGTATACAAACATATAAATACATACATAATGGAATTCTGTTCATCCATCAGTAATAATAATATTGCACCATTCTTAAGGAAAAATGAAACACTTAGAAATAATATTAAGTGAAATAAAACAGACCCAGAGAAATTTAGTTTGCATGACTTTCCTCACTTTTGGTAGATAGGAGTGTCTATAAATGTAAAAGTAAACACACTGGGTGGTATGCAAGGAAGTAACTGAAGTGTCAGGGTCCATGGAGAGTGAAAATACTATAATTCTCTTAAAAGGCTAAGTCAAAGCCCAACAAAATAAATACCAGTAAATGTGTAGTGCAAGAGAGGATAGTGGGGGGCAATGTGCGAGGGGTAGGAAATTGAAGAGGAAAAGGATAGAATACAGGCAAGAATCCATTGTATACTTCCCAGAATTGAAATATACAAAGCAAGAGGTAGTGTGAAATGGGGTTCAAGGTGTTGAAGTGGTAACACAATTCCAGGTGCATTGTACACATAAACTGCTTTGTTAAATGGCAAGAAATTCCATAACATAATATTGAGATACATAAGGATTGGGGTTGATTGGTAGGGGAGGATGAGAGTGTTGAAAGAGGTGACATTGATCAAGATGCACTGTATCCATACACTGTTTCAGTGAATGGCAACTCCTTTGTACAACTAAAGATAATAAAAATATTCAAAAAATTAATTATGAGAGTTAATTGAATGTTGCACCTCAATTCCTATTTAAAAATATATTTAAACCGGAGACATGGAGAATAAAATTAAAATAATAAAACCTTATGAATCTTTTTTATCAGAATTTGTGAAATTTAAATCAAAACTTTGCTTTTTGTCAGCCATTGAACTGTTAAAATATTTCAAAGTAAGGGGCTTAAAAACATCAGGAGTATATTATTCATATTGTAGAAGCTTAAACATTGATTTTAAAAATGGTTATTCAAAGCAATTCATTTTCTTCTGGGGGGGTCTACTTTCTGATTCATTATAATCTATTTGCTGGACGTTCAAATGGCAGAGTAATTATATTGGGCTTCTTTGGTCAGGATAATTATTGCAGGGTCATCTTTGAAAGGTTGTTTCTAATGTCACCAGACAGGAGAATAGAATTTTAACATGTGTATCTAGGAGTTACATCACCCAAAACACTTTGCTACTTTTGCTTTAACTCAGTGTGGTGTACATTTGGATATTATTTCATAGAACATAATAAATTAAGGACAAGATTATATCATGTAAATTATGTGAATGATTCTTCTTATAATGGGAATAATTATAGTGATTGCAAAGTGAAGTATGATTGTTTAGTGGCTCTTGAATCACATCATAGGTAACCATGTTAACATGGTACAGCCTTTCTAAGGCCCTTCTGATGTATTTGAACAAACTCCAATGGGTTAATTGCTTTCAGAAATATTCGTTTGTGCCAACAAATACAGATCTCCTTTCATTTTAATTACTGTCCGCTATTAGGACTCCAACAAACACCAAAATCAGAGTATGCTAATTTCTCTGATAAAATATATAATAAAAATGTTACAATTAATATAACATAAAAAGTAATATTAATACCATTATAATTACTAGTATTCACATTATATAATATATTGACATCCCTTGGTTACCTAAATAAATGTAAATTGTTTGCAAATAATTATTTGATGATGTATGGAAAATGAGAAAAAGATTTGCATACATATTTTCTACAGATGCAAACAGATTCACCTGGTTATTTCTGAACCTTCATTTGTTGGTTTCATTCATTTATGGGGAACATGTAGAGAAATGAAAATTGCAAACTTACATTTACTAAAGGGTTAATTACAAGTTTATGTTGGGCTAAATAGCACATTTTATGAATTAAATTGTTTTTGTCCCTTCCTTTCTCCTTCCCTTCTTTCGTTTCTTCGTTCCTTCATTCCTTAATTCCTTCCTTTTTTCCTTCCTTCCTTCTTTTCTTTCCTTCCTTCCCCCTTCCCTCCATCCCTACACCTTTCTCATTCCCCCTTCCTTTTCTTTCCTTCTTTCTTTCCTTCATTTTCTTCCTTTCTTCCTTTTTTTCTTTTACTCAGACTATTTCTTATGGCTATAGAAAAAATAGCAACTGTTATACTCCAAGGTGTTATGAGTAATTATAAATATACTATATTGATATTAATCTTAATAACCTAAGTTATATCTTAAGAGAAATTGTAATAAAAACAACTTCACAAAATTTCAGGATATGTAACAAATATTACTTTCCATAATATAGTTTATTTCTTCAAACTAAAATAAGAATTTATACATAATATTTTGTTTGTGCTGTTCTTGTGATTTGAACTCCAGACCTATCCCTTGATTTTTTTTCCTAGCAAGGACATTCCTCTAACATTTGAGCCGCAAATCAACTTCTGGCTTTGTGTGTGTGTGCATGTGTTGTGATGTGTGTTTGATTAATTGAGGTGCGACTCACAAACTCTTGCCAAGTCTGGCTTTTTAAATTTATTTTTATTTTTTATTGTGAAAATACCGTACAGAGGGGTTATAATTACATGGGCAAGGTAATGAGTACATTTCTTATCAAGCATTGTTGCCTCCTCCTTTGTTTCCCCTTCCCAACCCTTCGCATCTACCCCCCCTCCGCCCCTCACCTGGCCAAAGTTGTGAAGCTCTTTTTTCAACATAACGACTTTTACACCTCATACTTGCAGTGGGTCCACCTCTATCCTTATTTAAACCATTTGTTTTTTCCGTTTCCCTCCACAAATTATACCAACATCAAATACAATGAAAGCATTGAGGGAGGGACATGTCTGAGACAAGCAGCAAAGGTCAGATTAGTTGATGTTAGGTGAAATGGACCCCAAAATAAATATTCAAATGTTTTTTTTCTTGTAATTGTTTCTAACATATTTATAAGATGATTTCTTTGTTGTCAAGGCTGGCTTTGAACCCCAGCTTCCTGAGTAGTGAGGATTACAAGCTTGAGATACCCATATTCAGCAATGATATAATATATGTAAGAATAAAATAAATTTCTTGTTATTTGAATTCTAGAGGCTGAATTTAACAAATTAACATTTAGATATTTATTTAGTTATTGAATCTGAACCTGCAGTGTGAAAAAAAGTTTTCATTTTTATGAAAAAATATACACTCAAAAGTTTAAATTACAGAATCTTTGCACAAATTGAAATACTATAATATTCAAAAGCGATGAAGGGATCGTTAATCAAATTTCTCATGTAAGCTATAAGCAATAGGCTGTGTCAGGGTGAATGAAGTAATTTTTCATTAAATTATATTATCTACTGTGGTCACATGATTTTCTCTTCTTTTAAACCTAAACTTTTTTGACATAAAATATAGATTCATACATTTTTTGAGTATATAAAAATCTTAATTACTGGTCATTTATTTCTGATGTTTGAGTACCGAGACATTTCAGAGAAACACTGAATTTCATGTATTTTATGTCAACAGTGATTTTTAGAAATTGAATCAATCAATAATTGAATCAATTATTCTTATAGACTTGAAAATAACTTATTTTTGAATGATAGGAAATTCATATTATTCCTACTCTATAGAATAATTAAGAAAGAAATGTTTGTGATAGTATTTATTTTCCTTCAACTAGAAAGCAAGAACCTAACTATAGATGACAAAAAATTGAATAGAAATGTCATAAAATTATGAAAAATTAAAGTCATTATGAGTTAGATGAAATAGTCATTTTTGAAGGTCACAAGATGAAATCTCTGAAGCTTCCTTATCTGTTAAATAAAATGTATTTGCACTCAAAATATTTCTCCAGCAATGGTATAACCAAACCACCTCCATGCCAAATAGCTTCTCTGATTAATTCAAGTAAATATTTAGGAACAGAAGTTATCACAATGTATAGAAATATCTACCCACCACTCTAGAAATTAAACCTGAAAACATAAATGATTGAGATTAATAATTAGCTTTCACTAAGTTGCGATAAAGAGGTGAATCCTTTCATGTGCCATAGTTGTAGAGATTTGGTCACTGAGAACTTGTGATCAAAGGTTTTAAGTTCAAAGTCCTTTCCTCTTCTTCCTTCTTTTCCTTCTTTGTCTCCTTCTCCTTCTTCTTTTCCTTCTCCCTCTCTCTCTTCCCTTCTCCTCCTTCTCCCTCTCCCACTCCTATTCCTCTTCTTCTTTACTTCCTGGCTTCCATGAATACACATATTCCAACACATAATCTTGACATCAGGTACTGTGCCACCACCATCCCAAGTCAATGAGGATAAGAAATATAATCTGAAATGTATAAAATCAGAAGTCAAGTTTAGTCTTTCCCCCTTTAAGTTAATTTTATAAAGTATTTTTTCATATTAATAGGAGACTGTCACAGCATGCTCTCATTTATTATAGGGGATAAGATTTACTGGAAAAAATCTAACCAACATCACACTAATGAAATGATTGATTAAATTAATATTATATTAGGACAAATCTACTTTAAAATATCAGATATAGTTCAATACCTGGCAAAAAATCACCGCTATGGTTTCATATAAAAGACAACAGAATACAATCTGTTCCTCAAGGAAATTGAGCTATAATTGGCAGTATTGTCAATTTCATAAATGATGTAACAAGACTATAGAACAAATTTCAACTCAAACTGCATGATACAACATTTACTTTGTCCCATGTATACTATCTTTGTCTGGTTCCCAAAATGACTTATATCTTATCATATTTTTAAATAATTTTAGGTAGTTGTGTGGGACTTGCTGTTTGAAAAAGCAGTATATTAACAGTGTATAGAGAGTTTCTTTTTTCTTTTTCCACTCCTGAGGTTTGAACTCTGGGTCTAGGGGCTGTCCCTGAGCTCCTTTGGATGAATTCTAGAACTCTATCACTTGAGGCACAGCAGCAATTTCTGATTTTTCTGAGATTTAATTGGAGATAAGAATATGACAAACTTTCTTGCCTTTTCTGGCTTCAAACATCAATTGTCTGCCTCCTGATTTTCAAGGAATACAATCGTGAGCCGCTAGTGCACAGCTTAATAAAATGCACCTTTTTTTGCCTAGTCCTGGGGATTGAATTCATGCCTTGGCAATGTCCTTGAGCTTCTTTTCCTCATGCTAGTACTCTATGACTTGTGTCATAGTGCCAATTCCTGCTTTTTTCTTTATGTAGTACTGAGAAATCAAACCCAGGGCTTCACACATGCAAGGCAAGCATCTACCACTTAGGCACATTCCATGGGCAATACAATGCACCTTGATGATCATTATGCCTCATCCTTCTCAATCCTATTTCATAGCTCAATTTACATGAATTTGTAGAATATTCACTGGCTCTTAATGTTATTTATCGTCACTCAGAGGATATATCACAGATCATATTTTCTTGAAAGTCTTATTCATCAACAAACTAAAGTTGTGCATTATAGAATTCTGTGATTTTAAATTCTAAATTATCACTCAGATTCACCCACTACTATTATAAAAATTTTCCTAAGGTTAATGCAAATGCAATCTGTAATTCTCCGATAAAGTCCAATGATTCCTAGAATGTTAAATTGTTGGAGTAAGAACATCACCTTCAGATCAGGATTATTTTATCATTACTACCCTCTCAAAATACTCAAATATTTATTAATAGTCATTTCCTGTCATCATTTCCACCTACTCTCCCCTTAAGCAGCTATTATTTCATATTCTACCTCTACAGATGTGTCAATTTTAAAAACCTCATATAATTAGAAAATGTAGTCTATTTTATCCATTTCTCCCATGTAATATCACTGTTTCCACAGTAAGTCCATGTACATTTTTCTCATGGATAGAGCATATTGTTTTGTATGCATGCATATATTGGAATAACATCTTCAATGGGCATTTCAATGTTTTATTATGTTATTATGAAGGGTTTTGCAATGTATAATCTTGTACATGTGTCTCATTGGACATATGTTGAAATCTATTTTGTATATAAAATTATAATTCAAAATGCTGGATCATAGAGACAATTCTATGTATAATGTCTTAAAGATTTCCAGTATGCTTAAGAAACTGACTATATCATTTTAAGTGCCAAGAACCAATGTATAAGGATTGCAATTTCTACATAATGGTTGTGCAGGACTATCTTGTTGTTTCTATTTTCACTAATCTCTATATGTATGCAATGTCTAGGTATGTTATGATCTTTCCAGATGTTCCTTGATTACTTTTATATTACTATAGAGATATGTATTTGGATTTTTGGATAAGTTATTCAGGATGATTAAAGTATTTCATTGGCATTTATATGCTATTAATATATTTCTGATTCAAGTCTATTTAAATAAATGTATATGTGTACACACTACATGTGCAAATGCATATATTCATTCTTATATGTGTATTTATTCTTATTTATGTATACATATATAAAATATAATATCTGTACATACATGTAAATATACATATACATATATTATTATTTTCATTTGACTGTAAGTTATTGTTTTACTTTATTTGCCAAACATGCTCTTTATTGATTTTACTTTATTTTGTGTTTAAAATGTTGTAAAGAGGAGCCAGGCGCAGGTGGTTCACACCTGTAATCTTAGGAAGTCAGGAGCCTGAGATCTGAGTATCATAGTTCAAAGCCATCATGTGCAGGAAAAGTCCATGAAATTCTTATCTCCAATAAACCACCAGAATGCTGGAGGAGAATGCCGGAGGTGGTACTATGGCTCAAGTGGTAGAGCTCTAGCCTTGAGTTGAAGAGGTGAGGGACAGAGCCCGGGCCCAAGGTTCAAGGCCCAGAACCACCACCAAAACCAGCAACAAGAAAAAGAATACTGACTCAAAAAGCAATAGTATTAAGCAGTCTTAAAGATAGGATCAAGTCTAACATTTTAGAATTATCTTAGATACCAACAATCTTCGAGTCAAATGAGTCATGAGCCCTCAGAATGTTAACTGAATTTCTTAGTTTATTTACACAATCATTATAAGTATGCATTTTTCATCTATCTTTATTTTCATTTCACCACAGAATGTGTATTTTTATATCCTTTATGTCATACTTGAATACCAAAGCCTATGGAAGGTAGTTATTAATTGGTGTATATTAATTATATGAAGATATCTTATTGAAATATCTTACACGCTCACATATCGATGAAGGGCCTGATTAACCTGATTCTGGCTTTCTCTATTCCCATTGCTGCTACGTCTACTCTGGTGGAGTCTGCTTAGCATGGGATACCTGCTTTCAGATCTGAGAATGGGGCTTCAAAGAGGCCTACCTCTTGGAAAGGCTGGCAAGCCCCTGGGAAAGATGTGTTCCTGTTTTTCTTTTCTTCGCTGTATAGGAGTGCCTATTAATCTTTTACTGTTCCTGCTGCTTGTTCTACTTACTCATGCTCAACGTTCCCTTATTCAGGGCTCTTTCTTGGAAGTGTTGTCGACTCCAACATCTGATGAGTGTCCTGAGGATATGACTAACTCACCGGAGTTAAGTGCTATCCTAAAAGCCCCTCTTATGGAGACCATGAGACAAGTCATAAGTAAATATAAAAGTATTGGGAGTTTCATGACGTCACTTCAGCAGAAGGAATTGTTTGTAAGAGATTTACAAGAAGCTGTAGGCACGGCTAGAGGAGAAAGAGTGTATGGTTATTGGAGACTTCCCTTTAATCCTGAAGAATATACAATAGACTCATATAGATATCCTGTAGATAAGAAAGATGTAGAGGGATATTTAGACCCAAAGCTAAATAAGATTCCTAAAGGTTGGTAGATGGAAGGTGGCAATGGCTTATCAGAGGAAAATGGTGGGATACTCCATTATCTAGAGGACCCCAAAGACTTCCCCCAGATCCATAGCCTTTTACAGGTGTGTATGATAAAGAGGGCAACCATTGGGAAAACTACTTATGAAAAAGAACTTCCTATTACTCTCTTCCATTTACTGAGAGACTTGCTAGATCTAGGTCTCCTTGGTGCTTACTATCAAAGAAGGAACAAGAAAGATCTTATGAGAGAGTTAAGGCCTCTATGGAGAAGAGTAATCGATTATGTGAAAGGGTTACAGAGAAGACACTATGAGCTTGAATTTGATATATGGCCAGATTTAACTAAGTATACTGAATATCATGATTTTTGGCCACAAATTGGGGACCCTTGAAAGAATGGCAAAGAAGCACAATTGCTTAGAAAAGATTTGAAACGCATAAAGTACAAAACTAAACAAAAGTAACAATAATGTACTAGAGTTCGTGCCTTTCTATCCAGCACCTTGCCTATATGCTCTGGTTAATGGTTAATAGGTGATAAATATCTAAACCAATTGTGTTTCTTAAAAATAGAGGTAAAGCCGAAAACAAGTGCCTATCATCATAGCTTGTCATCTATAAAATAAGATCAGGCGACCAGCTGGTGACCACCCAAAACGAAGCCTTGCAACAAGATTGTGTAACCTTTTGCCCTTTCTCATGGAGACTTTTGCTATAAAAGCTTGTTATCCTCTGCAATAAATCGCACTCAGCACTCACTCCTCTTGTGTGTGAGTTGTCTGTTTGCCATCTCCCCACCTGTTCTATTTACCTCCACTAGGTGTCCTCCGTCGTCCCTACAGAGCCGGTCTGAGGCATATTGTCCTTTATATTTCAACTGTTTTCTGTGAATTTCTTTGTGCTACCTTCACACATTGTCAAAATGTATTAAAGTGCTATTTACTCACCATCATTGAAAATTATACAATGCTGAATATAAAAGCAAAAATCTAAATAAATGGAGTCATAATTTTTGTTGATTGGAGGATACAATTGAGAAAAGATATAAATTGTCTCTTCCCCTTTTTTTGTCATTCATGGGGCTTGAAATCTCTAGTCCTAGTGCTGTCCTTCTGTTCTTCAGTTCAAAGTGAATGCTCTACTCATTGAGCAACTGTGCCACTTCTGGTTTTCTGGTGGTTAATTGGACATAAGTGTCTTAGGGACATTCCCATTCCAGCTAGATTTTAACCACACTCCTCAGATCTCAGCCTCTATGCAGCTAGGATTACAAGCATGAGCCAACAGCGCTCGGCTTCACAGTTTTATTTATGTTTATGACAATTTCTAAAAACACCTGACTAGCACTCTTTGAGTCACTGACAAAAAAAAATAAACTGGAATATATTTCTCTGTAAAATATTAAAGTTATTAGTGTAAAATTGTTATATTTGTAGAGGAAAGATTATACAACTCAATGGGTCTGCAGGGTACCAGATTAGATCCACATAAATATTATCAAGGAATATTTAATAAGGGGTAAAGCCAAACATTTGTGGAATGACGTTCTGCTTAATAAGAGGTGATAGGTTAGGCAGAATTTGGGAAAATTAAAAAGTGAACATTGACTTAAACATAGCAATTTATTCAAATGTTAACTTCAAGCAGGATTAAAACGTGGCATATAAAACAAAAAAGAGATGTAAATGTAAAGGAAAGGAAGATGTTTTGACAATTTTGAGATGAAGCAGTCAAATTTGGCGTTAAAACTATAGGAAAGGAAAATGAAAGAGTTGAACTCAATAAAAGTGTAAAACAATTTAGTCTATGAAAGCTCATATACAAGTGGTGAATAGAAGTTGGGAGCAGGTGGCTCATGTATCTCATCCTAGCTACTTGCGAGGCTGTGATTTGAGTATTGCTGTTTGAAGGCAGCCCACAAAATAAACTCCCTGATAATCTCATCTCTGATTAATCAGCAAAAAAGCCAGAAGTGAGGCATGACTGAAATGGTAAATTGTTAAAAAATTGTTAAAAAATTGCAACAAATCTCAGGGACCCTGAGTTCAAGCCCCGGGGACCAAACAAGTTGGAATCAACTTGTTATAATGTAACTGTTATAAATTTTAACCAGTAAATCAATTAATATTCCACATTCACACAGAAATATAACTAGTAACAAAAGGCATAATTGTTTTCTTAAAACAAGTAATGGAATCATGAATTTCTTTCACTTTACAATTCATGTTTTATGTAACTTTAATTAGCAGACTTCCAGGACTAAAACTAAATATATTAATTGTATACTACAAGAAGCAAAGTGATTATAGTTAAGAATAGATATTTCCTAGCCAGAAGATGTTTTTGAGCCTTCTCACTAAAAAGAAATGTTACATGTAGAAATTAATGGCTATGATGTAGCTTTATCATTACACAACATATAAATGAATGAGATTATCAATCAATATCTCATAGCTATGTAAAAAATAATTGTGTAGCTAGGAGCCAGTGGCTCATGCTTATAACCCTAGCTACTAAGAAGGCTGAGAGCTGAGACTCATGGTTCAAAGCCAGCCTAGGCAGGAAAGTCCATGAGACTCTTATTTCCAATGAGCCACCAGAAAACTGGCAATGGCTCAAGTGGTAGAGCAGTAGTCTTGAGCTGAAGAGCTGAGTGACAGTGTCCAGGCCCAGATTTCAAGCCCCACGACCAACAAAAATTAAAAAATAAGCAGTTAGAAATAAACAAATATTTTGACATAAATGTTAAAAACTATACTCTAAAAATTTTTAAATCCTTACTTGATATACTAGTTTATATAAATATAGAGAATTGCTTTCTGGATTAGTTGTCATTGAATCAATTTTGTAAATCACACATTTGTCACTCAATTCGTTTTTGTATATTTCTATACTTATATATCTTAAGTATAATTAAGTGATACGTGAAAGCCAATACTGTTTTAGGAATCTTCCTTGGCTTTCTATATTTAACCCTCCTACCCTAAAATCAATATGCCCTCCAACATAGTCAGACGTTTCATCTCATTGGAGCAGAAAAGTATAAGCCATAATCATTGTTGGAACAAGTAACGTTTCACATGTATTACACTTAGTTTAAGAACCAAAATATTCAAATCACCTTAACAATGCCAGTAATAGCAAAATGTCTTCTGAGCTTTTCAGTCTTTAAGAAGATGAAAATCTTTAATTATCCATCTATTTTTTTTTCTACCTAACATCCTATATCTTAGAAGATATTTTTGGGTAACTTTCTGTTCCTGATTAGAAGACCGGAACAAAGGCAATAATGAAAACAGCCAAGGAAAATACTTGAAAACTATTAAAAAAGCAATCACAGACACTCCTGTTTTCATCAATTTTGATGAGAATGTACGTTAAAATATCACTTTTTGTTGCATTTAAAGAGCATTAATTAAACTTTAATTAGCAGTGAAGAAGGGAACAGAAAGCTTTGTTTGAAGACAGCTTGACTTTGAACAATTCAACACAAGCATAATGGAATTATCTTGTTTTTCTATGCAGTTGTTAAAATAATAGAGAACAACACCCAAAGGCAGGAAAACACCTAAGTCAAAGCAGTAAACTTTTGTCTATAAAATAATTTTGAGGGTCTGACTCTTTTAAAGTCAGGCTTGCAAAGAGGAAAGTGTATTTGCTTTGGTGTGAACAATAAAAAATATAAAAATCCTCTATTAATGTTTATCATATTTTGACTAGGACTTCTCGTGTTGGAGAAGAGAAAGGTATGAAAAAGTTCAAGATTATTGGACTATTCCCCAATATCATTCTTATTTATCAGCTATAGCTATGGAAGTAGCCTTGATTACTCTTAATATCATTCTTACATTTAGAAGCATTGTTTGTTTCTGGGTTATAAGCTGCAAACACTTGAGTATTAATAATGGGTCATTTCCTAAGAGTAGAAAGATGCTGTGTAAACAAACCTAAAATATCAAAGACTTAAAATAGTGGAAACTATTTTCTAGCTATATCACACTCTGTAGATGTAGATTTTGTTTCCCATTGTTTCAGGGGAACCATTTTTGTTATCTTCTTTTTCACCGTCTAGTGATCCTATACCATCCTATACCATCCTGGGATGGCTGGACATTTACTGGATTCTCTAATTGCTGTTGGATAGTTAGGAAGGATAGAAAAGTGAGTTTTGAATCAGTTTTACCTTATTTTTATTACTTTAGAAACTGTAACTCAAAACGACATATATTATCTCTATAATATTAGGAGACATTTCATTTCCACATTCTTACCCTAGCCTTCTACATAATTTTGGTATTTAGTGATCTCCAAATGAGAAAATAAAGATAGGAAACTTCTTATTTAAATATTATTTAGAATTTCAAGACTTCTCTATGTAAGGCCCATAATTAGTATGCACATCATACATGTGTACAAAGACAGTGGCAACATTTTCTTATTCTCAAAAACTAGGAAATGTTGTGTCCCTGTAGTTGCTTCAGGAAAAGGCTGTAGTTGAATTAGTTTACTAAGCTAAATCTGCTGTAAAATATTTCTACACTTAGTTGGCTTGAATAATCTGTATTTATCATTTTTCAGTTCTAAAGGACAGAAATTTAAAAGAAGTCTCACTAGATTAAAATCGAGCCACCTACAGAGCTAAAATATTTTTCAAATAAATTTAGTGGAAAAAGCATTTACCTGCTGTTCTTCTTTCCAGAAATTCAGAATCTGGGTTGTTGTTGTTTTATTTTCTAATGTAGCATCTTCACATGTCTTTGATGGTTCTAACCTCATCATGTCCTTTCGAACTACACATGGGACTTTAAAGTACCCATTTGAATATATTTCCCCCATCTGATAATTCTTCATATTTGTGTTCCTTGGATTATGAAGGGTGATTATTTTACAAACTAATATACATATAATGCAAATGTACATTTGAGAGATTAGTTATTTGGGGAAAACAGATATTATGGAAAGGTATTTTGCTATGTAAAATGAGTGTGTAGCATTCTTTCTACTATAAACTGTTACACTTTCATTAATTTTGAACAATATATTTCTTCAATGAAATATAACTAAACAAAAAAATTAGTCCCAGAAAGCAATTAATCCTGATTAAAACATTGTCATGTACTAGAAATCCTAAATGCCAGAGAGCAACAACTAAAGTAGTTGTGGCACTATCACTTTTTGTATATTCTGCTTACAGTCTTCTCGTTTGAAGAGCATTGGACTGTTATTATTTTGGAATTATGGTTAATATTTATTTGACTGCTATTTTTAAAGAATGCATTACCCAATACTGGTTCTCTTTTTCTAACTTTTTTGGATCTATTCTATTTCTGAAAGAAACACAGCCATTTGCATTACATTAACTGCTTATTGAAGTTGAATCAGCATGGAGAGGAAAAGAAGAAAAAAATATATCTCTGTGGGTATGTCAAAGTAAAAATGTATCTACTAGCTATTTATCTTAAAATCATCTATTTTTCATTATGTTTACATTCTCATAAAATTTAGCCTCTCAACTCACACAATGTTAATGCAGTCTTATTTCATGCCTCCCCAAAGCAAACAACAAATTACTATTTATTTTTAAATTATTTTTAATTTTTTAATTATCATTTATTTTAAAAACTATATTTTTATAAAGTTAGCCAAGGCAATGGTTCACTAGCTGTTTAGAGTCATGTTCAGAGTATATGGTGAAATCCAGAAAGGGAAAAATAATCATGGTTTTATTCTTCCTTGAGCCACTCTGATTTACTTCATCTATTTCTGAAAGAATAATATTCTGGTTGTGAAGCCTTTTGCTTCATATCCACAATGTGTCATTCTTCCTTTATTAAAAGGAGAATTTGGAGAAAAGATGAGAATCCACACTAGAAAAAGGAGAAGAGGAAAAGAGAAAGAGAAATCTAGATATTATTTTCTTCCTCATCTCAATCACAAGGTCTGGATAATGATTGTGGATATTAGATACTGTGCTCTAGAGTGATTAAACACATCTATAGAAATAGATATTCCCACAAGTGATCACATGGAGAATGCTTATTTATTAAAAATTGTAATATCGTCCAATAGGAAATGTTATCAATTTGTTTAGTTCTTGTTTAGGATTTGTCAATTCTGGTGTACTATAGTCAACTATCATAAAGGTATAAAAGAATGGTAAGAAACTAGCATCTTAATATCATATTCTAATATTAGCTTAGTTCTGCCTGTGTTATATGTATGAGGTTGTATTTGAGTTTTGCCTCAATTTCACATGCTATACTCTTCCAACATATAAGTTGAAAGAAGACTCCCTCTGGAAATATGCTACTTTGATAGCTAAGGGGAAAAAAGACACCGATAATGAGATAGAAATCTTCCCCTAGAAATAGCCTTTCACCACTTCTGGTTCACTTCTGTAAGCTGAAGTAAGTCACATGACCCACCTTGACATTGCAGAGTAGAGGTAAATCTCACCTACAGGAAGCTGATTCAGGACATAGAGTAATATGCCAAGATATGCAACACTTGAGATAAACAGGAAAAAAAAAGAGATCCATAATAAAATCAATCATACTTGCCATCACATGTGTCTGCAGGAAGGATGCTATTACGTTCCTTATTTTCTGAAACTACTGAGATCTTCAAATCATGTCTTTTATGTTTGGATGTTACAGAATTTAGAGAACATTTTGATACTGAGACAGGATAAAATCTCAAAGAAACTTGGAGTAATCATTCCAATACTACCTTTTGTTCTCCAAGAAAAGAAACCATTTTATAGACAATAATTTATAATTTCTTACCTAGTATCTTATTTTTCCAGAAATGGATTTTGTTAATATATGTGACTATCCACCAGAATAAATGTCTTCATTTATCTGCATCTTGTGCAAACAGCAAGTAAATTAGATATAAGTGGGAGTTCATCAGTAGCACTTTTTAAAAATGCAAAAAATGTGGACAGAGAGCCAATATACATATTTTTTCCACCATCACATACTACATCCTCCTTCTTCCTTCCTAGGAAACACATCCAATCAATAAAAAGGTGTAGATATTTGGTTCTTGACAAGGAAAGTGGAAGCAGAATGTTATGGATGTCGGGGATGACAGTTAATAGTGTTTCACATAATAATATCACATACAACAGCCCTAAGAGTCCTGCAGGTCTTGACACTACTTCCTTAGTGATGTGATAGGAATGTCAGCCTTACTGGACTTAGTATTGTTTTCCACTTCCTTTTCTACCACCTGGCCTAAATTGTAATACATATTAACGGAATGAAAAAGCAATGCCATCTTAAGAAATTCCCATTGCAACAAGACATTATTTAAAAAAAAATAACTTTACAACTTTGGCGGTATGAGGGGATCGGTGGGCAGGGAAGGTAAGGGGAAACAAAGGAGGAGGCAAAAATGCTTGATAAGAAATGTACTCATTACCTTGCTCATGTAATTATAACCCCTCTGTACTGTATTTTAACACAAAAAATTATTAAAAAAAAAACATTTAGGACTCTGGGAATGTGGTTTCATGGAACAGTTATTCTTAGCATACATGAAACCCTGGGTTCAATTACTCAGTACCACATAAAGAGAAAAAGAAACACTGGAAGTAGTGTTTTGCCTCAGGTGGTAGAGTTCTAGCCTTGATCAAAAACAAAAACAAAAACACAAAAAGAAGCTCAGGAACAGTTCCCTGGCCCTGAGTTCAAGCCCTAGTACTGGCAAAAGAGTCATTTAACTAGGAAAAGCAAAATAAAGAACCCATGCTTGGAATATATAATTGCTCCTTCCAAATGATGCCTATCAATAGTCCTTAATTCATGTACTTTACCTATATTAGAATACTGTGTTGAACAAAAAAAAACGTTGTGTTAATAGGTCATGGCAATTAATACCAGGACTGTGCTTAGATATCAGTGAAGATTAATCCTGGAAATTCAAAGATTCCAGGCTCGTGAGTGGCCACTGCTAATCACAATCAGAAGGGTAGTATAAGTGAGATTTGAAAATCTTTTTGGTAAGCTAAGGCACCAAAAAGGCAGAGGTTAATTAATAGTTTTGACAGAAGGAATAACTCCAGATGGAAGGAATAAATGAAAATAATAACTAAGTTATACCATAAACTGTTGTAGAGAACCATTTTTGGTTATTGAAGAACAAGTTATCAACTAGGCTTATTCCTCATTGCCTTTAGCATTCTAACAACTTAGACTAGTTCATAATCTCTGTGTGATAAGTTGTATATCCTTCTATGCTGCTCTTTCATACCTGATCTCCTACAAATCTGTCTTTCTCTATTTTTCTATGAACAATTTCTGATACTAAGTCCACATACGAAGACAACAGAGGATGCTAATGTAAGAGTCCCACAGCTCATGAGTCATTAATGTAAGAACATGGAAAAAGAGGACATATTTATTGCTACCTCCATTTTATTGAAAGCTGCAATGTCACACTATTTGATTCAAATTTCCATTCTTTGTCAACATAGTGTCATTAAGTACACATAAATGCAAATACGAGCTGGGTGCTGTTGACTCACACTTGTAATACTAGCTACTCAGGAGGTTGAAACCAGAGGATTGTGGTTCAAAGCCAGCCTGGTCAGGAAAATCCATGAGAAACTTATCTTAAATTACCATCAGAAATACAGTAGTGCTGTAGCTAAAGTAGTAGAGCACTCATCTTCAGCTGAAGTGCTGAGGGACAGCACCCAAGATCAGAGTTCAAGCCCCACGACCAACAGAAAAAGTTCTTCAAAAAGAACGATGAAGTCAATATTAATCTTCCCAAGCTGAGAACATAATTCCCAAATAATTCAGTGAACCTACGTTTGCTGAGTTAAATTATGGTTTCTTTGCTGAACATATTCTCTTCTTTTAAAAAATTGTTGAATACTAGGTTTATGATAAACTTCATCTAACATGTCTTGGTTCAAAAGAGAAGTCCATACAGTTGATGTCACTTGGATTTATTACAATCTCAAAGCCAACAGGCAAGAGAGTCTGTCAAACTCTTATCTGTAACTAAATACCAAAAAAGCAAGAAGTGGAGTTGTTGCTCAAGCAGTGGAGTACTAGCTATGGTGGCAGGAGGACAGGAGAGACAACGGTTTAGGGACAGGGTCCAGACGGAGTTCAAGCCCCAGAAGCAGCACAAACTAAACAAACAAGCACGGGAAAAAAAAAACCCATATTTCTTTGGGACCATCCTTACAGCACTGGTTTGAAAAGAGGCTCCTTTTGCTAATCATACTCACGGATCCTGCTTTTTGGAATCCTTATTGCTATGGTGAACTCAGGACCAGATTAAAGAAATGGATAACTGACTCCTGCAACAAGACAATCATGTCAGGAGTGAAATATCTAGGCATACGGTACATTTAAACCTACATATCTTTGCTTCTTTGCAGTAGAACACTTTTAAAACAACGTTATTTCCATTTTATCTATTTTGGCCTTCAAATGGCATATTGTTTCCTTTTGTAATACTCTCAACTAGAAATTTACCGACAAGTTTTATGTGAGTAAAGAACACACTCGAAAAAGTCAGGGACAGAGTTTCCTTCAAGCTTTGAATTCTTTTCTTGTACAGTAAAATGAGAGCACAAATGAAGTTGAACTTGTCATTTCTCTATGTTCAATTCCTCTCTGGGAATCAGTTTCCACTTCCAGTAACAGTTCCTTCCAATTACTTCAAGTAACAATCTATGGTGCTGCTCCAGGTAAAATGAACGTTTTGTGGCTTCATTGAAATAGCACAAGTAAATCGTTGTACATGAGGTAACATGTGTTTCAGAAACAACTTAGTAATGAGAAAATACGGAATTTAAATCATTTATAAAACATTATACATGTACATATGGCCATATAAAATGGTGTTAAGTGAAATGGACTCCAAGATAGGACACAACTTGATTTTTCTTTATTGTCACCTAACAGGTAATATGTGAAATTTTTGTTTCTCTTCTATTTTCTACCTCCACGGTATAACCCCTGTTTTTACTGTATTTGATGTCGGTGATCTGCATCTTGCATATACCTTTTCTAATGTGGGGAAGGGAAGGGAAATAACAAAATGCTGAAACAAGGATACAGTATGACCCATTGTAACAATGAGTTCTACAAGAGACTATGTAGAAAATGAACTTTACAACTTGAGGAGGGCAGTGGGGATTTGGGGCGACGAGGAGGGAAAGGAAGGCAGGGGAAAAACAAAAGAAGAGGTAACAATGCTTGATAGATTATGTACTACTTAACTTACATATATAACTCTAACCCCTCTGTACAACATTTTTACAATTTAAAAAGCATGAAAAAACCATTACCTTGGAGTACATTAAGTTAAAATTTCCTAAATGTCTATAAATTAAGACCAATTTTAAGTGAGAAGAAGGTTCTCAGAAATATTTGTATATATGTTGTGCATTATTTCACAAGTGTACATAAGTTAACATTAGGAGAAACAATATGAATAATAGGAGAAAAAGAAGTTCTGTGTTTAAGTAAGGTTATTCAATACAGTATAGAAGATTCTGCAAATAAGACAAATTTGAAACAATAAAGCCAAGGCCAGTATGTAAATCTACAGGAGTGATATAGAGAAAGCATTACTACTAAGTGGAACATGAAGTATGAGGCCACTCTGTTTCTTCTACTAGCACTAAATCATGGCAACTAATCATACAAATTTGTAAAAAGTAGAATGGAAGAACAATTCTAGTTTCAAAGCAAGTCAGATATAAGAGCATGGACTTAACTGGAAAAAAGCCATGTTGAGAGACAAGGAATTATATTAGCAATGAACTGTTTGCTAAGTTCATATATCTTTTTATTTCTTTCCTTTTCTTTTTTTTTTTCTTTGGTATTTGTGGGGCTTGAAGTCTGGGCCTGGGCACTCTTCCTCTACTCTTCAGCTCAAGGCTAGGAGTCTACCACTTGATCCACAGTGCCACTTCCAGTTTTCTGGTTGTTAATTGGAGAAAAGTGCTTCAGAAACTTTCCTACTTGTGCTGGATTTGAACTGCAATCCTCAGATCTCAGCCACCTGAGTAGCTAGGATTATAGATGTGAGCCACTGTCACCAGGCTTAAGATCACATTTCTAAGAGTGTACACTCAATATATGTACTGTGTATGTTCATCTATCTTTTTATGAATTCTTAAGTTAAAAATCTGGGTTAGACTTTACATTCACAAAACTGTTTCAATTTTAAAAGTTGATACTCCTGGAAAGATAAAACCTAAGAATGTAAAGGATTCTGGGAAGTTCAGTTTGCATTCAGCCTGGGGGAAAAAAAAGTATTTGCAAAAATACCTATAATTAACCAGCCTAAACCTGCATTGTAAGAATGGCTGAAGTGATGGAAAACTAGGTATGAGCAAGACTGCTGAATAAGAGCTTGAGGTTTTGGCATACATACATGCAAGCATGCACATACACAGAGGCACTTAGATGTGTAAACACACATATGAAACAACTCTCAGAATGTGTAGAAAAAGTTGGAAAATAATAGAACATATGTCCTGAGTAAGAATAGAACAATGATAATTTTTAATATTAGAAAATCCTCAAGTGAACTTTCCTAAAAAGAACTTGAGAATATTACAAAGGTAAGGACCGGAGATATTAAGAAAGTCAAGTAATCATTATTAAAGGGATCATATCCATGGAGGAATGAATCAGAGAACCCTGCAGGTACATCTAAAAATGTTCATATCCTGTGTCGAATGTTAGAACGTCTTTGAAAATTGTACATAAACAGTCAGAGCTGTCAGTCTAGTGTATAAGATCATCAGAGAAGTTCAGAATTGCTAGTCTGTTTCTAGATTAAATAAACCAACAAACTATGGCAGGGCAATGTGATACAAGCCTGGAATTCTAGCACTCAGACTAAGAAAGGAGATTAGAGAGTGGAATTACATAGCGATACCTTCCCTGGACCAGGTAGTATAATTTTGTCTCAATAAAACAAGCCAAACAACAAGAAAGCAATATACAGTTGGATGTTTGGGCTAATTTTTTCACTGTTTTGATAAGTCATGTTCCCTATTGAAATGCAACTCATATAGAATCCTCACTTGTGTTTTACATGCTCTCTTCATTACAGAACATTGCTAGACGCAAAATAGCTCATGATTCCCAATCAAAAATTTGAAAAAGTAAGCATCATTCTGTTGGATTCCAAAGAAATGATGAAGAATTACAACAGCTTAAGCCTGGAGAAATAGCAAAGTTCATCTAATGTAGGACTTTGGAGACTTGCCTAAATTAGAATTTAGATTTGGAATGAATGTTCTTTGTTTATAATTTCATATTCTCTAGGATACTACAAAATTGTTTTCAAGTAGAATATTTAATTTAGAAATTCACAAATGATTCTGGCATTCTATTTGCCTAGAATATTCTTTCAAGTGAGGTATAATTAGAAATTAGTTAATAGATTATTGCAACAGTTCATGTATAACATGATAATCTGAATAATCTAGACAAAGTTGCCAACAAATGGATGCTATTAATTTATAAATTTAGAAAAAGAGCAATTTTTGAGACTTTGGTGTAATATGGTATGAAGAGAGTAATTGTATGACATCTTTTTTCTTCTACCTATACATAACAGAAGAAGAAATTTCCTTACGTACCTCTTAATTACTCATACAATGAGGGAAAAAAAGCTAGGTTTAATGTTTGTTTTTATTTTGTTTTTGTTGTTTAGTTTATGCTAGGGCTTGACCTCTGGGTCTGGGTACTGTCCCTGAGCCTGTTTTTGCTCAAGGCTAGTGCTCTACCACTTGAACCTCAGTGCCACTTTTGTCTGGCTATTCCTTATGAGTTTATTGGAAATAAGAATCTAAGGAACCTTGCTACCTGGGTGGGTTTGAACCATAATCTTCAGATCTTAATATTCAGATATTCAGATCTCCTGAATATGTATGATTAGATAAAAATATATAATAAAATTAATATAAAATAATAATATAAATACTATTTGCAAGTGTTCTGATCTCAAGAATACCACTGGAGGGAAAATGATGCAGAAAAGTTTAGTGTAGTGTTCTTCGCACAATTGGGAGGGCATCACAGCAGAAGTGTGCCACGCCGACTCCACTGAAGTCTGCTTAGCATGGGAAACCATCTATCAGACCTAAGAAAGGGGCTTCTGTTAGGTTTTTAAAAAGAGGTAACCGAGTAAGAACAGCACCAGCATGCACGTGGTATTCAGGTAAGGGGTAGGTTTATTCAGTAGACCTGCTGGGACCAGGCAAGGTTGGCACTCCACGTGGTTTTGAAAGGCCTGGCAATGAGAGAGAGCTGGGAAAGAGAGGAAAGAGCTAGAAAAGAGCAGAGAGAGGGGTAAGAACAGTAGCACTCACGTGGTATTCAGGTATTCAGAAGACCTGCTGGGACCAGGCAAGGTTGGCACTCCACGTGGCTGGGAAAGAGAGAGGAAAGAGCTAGAGCAGAGAGAGAGCAGAGAGAGCTAGAAAAGAAGAGCAAGAGCAAAAGAGCTAGAAAACAAGAGCAAGAGAGCTTCTGGGCCTGGGCTAGGCCTTATGTATGGTATGGGTGGGGAAAGGTGTGGCCACATCAAATTCAGATGTGACCTCAGCAGATGCAGATGTGACCTCTTCCAAGTGTCCCAGTTGCCTAGGTAACGCAGGTAATGGGTGGAGACTTTGCTGCGAGGAGGGTGGAGTCTGCTAGCCATCCAGGAGCGGACCTTACAGATTCAGAGACCTATCTCTGAGTTTTGAGACTTCACCGAAGTCTACCTCAGAGAATGGGGCTTTACAGAAACCTATCTCCAAGTTTTGGACTTCACCGAAGTCTACCTCGGAGAATAGGGCTTCTAAGAGGCCTACTCCTGGAAAGGCTGGCAAACCCATGGGAAAGATGTGTTTCTGCCTTTCTTTTCCTCATAAGAGTGCCTATTAATCTTTTACTGTTTCTACTGCTCTTTGTACTTGCTCATTGTCAACGTTCCCTTATTCAAAGCTCTTTCTTAAGAGTGTTGAGGACTCCAATATCTGATGAGTGTCTTAAAAAATATGACTAACTCACCAGAGTTAAGTGCTACCCTGAAACCCCTCTTATGGAGGCTAGTAGACAAGTCATAAGTAAATATAAAAGTATTGGGGGTTTCATGAAGTCACTTCAGCAGAAGGAATTGTTTGTAAGGGATTTACAAGAAGCTGTAGGCTCAGCTAGAACAGAAAGAATGTATGGCAATTGCTGAGATAACTACTTCGGAGAAAGAACTTCCTGTTACTCTCTTTCATTTACTAAGAGACTTGCTAGATCTAGGCCTCCGTGACCTTGCTATTAAAGAAGGAACAGGAAAGATCTTATGGGACAGTTAAGGCCTCTATAGAAATAAGGTAATGGTTAGTTGATGACAAAACATTGAAATCCATTATATTTCTTAGAGATAAGCCGGAAACAAGTGCCTATCAGGAGACCAGCTGGTGACCACCCAAGAATGAAGCCCTACAGCAAGGTTGTGTAACCTTTTGCCCTTTCAGGCGACCAGCTGGTGACCGCCCAAGAATGAAGCCCTGCAGCAAGATTATGTGACCTTTTGCCCTTTCTTATGGAGACTTTTGCTATAAAAGTTTGTTATTCTCTGCATTAAATCGCACTCAGGACTCAGCACTCAGCATCCACTCCTAATGTGTGTGAGTTGTCTGTTTGTCATCTCCCCATCCTATTCCAGGTTCCTCCCTTAGGTGTCCTCCGTCATCCCGACAGAACCTGGTCCGCAGCAGGTGGCGCCCAACGTGGGGCTCGAAGCTGGGCACGAAGCAGTCTCTTCAGTCAAGGAACCTTGGGAGGTAAGCATCTTCATTTCTTTTCACCTGGAATAGTAGTCAGAAACTTGTTGTGGTGCTGCAGGCCCCTCAGTTGCGGCTGGGAAAGATAACGAGTAAATCATGGGGAGTTCATCTTCTAAGAATAAGGATAGTTTGTCTCTATTTTAAAACATATGCTAAAAGCACGAGGCACTAAAGCCTCCACAGCAGCAGTGGGAGAACAAACTAATCCTTGGTTCCCGCAGGAAAAAGGGAACCATTGAAAAAGTGAATGTAAATCTAAGTTCCATAAAGACGGAACTCCTCTTCAAGAGGAAACAAAAAACGGACAGAGGGGCAACCAGCCCCTCCCCAGGAGAATAAGAAACAATTAGATCATTTGATACAATTTTCATATTTCAAGAATGGTGAAAGCCTGCAGGTGTGGTCTTGGGGCTGGCGGAGAGTCTTGGCGGACGCGCTATAAGACTGCCAGCAGGGCCAGTGGGAGATGTCCCCTGGACCCCTGGGTGGGGCTGTCCTCGAGCTCGGGTAGAGGGGGTTCGAGTGCCCCTGATTGACCGATTCTCTCTGGTTGGAAGCTCTTCTGGACAAACTGTCGGACCAGCAGTCTGATGCGCTTGCTGTCTGTCTTGAGTGTGAGAATATGTCTTCTGTTAACTCTAATTTGAATCTTAGGTACGCAGCCCTGGGACCGGTGGATGAGGGGCTTTTATATAAGTTATTTTTTTTATTTAATTTTATTGTCAAGGTGATATATAGAAGGGGTTGCCGTAATTATAAGATGGTGAATATATAATATGTAGAACTTTTTACACACTACCGCACTTTTCTCACAGTTTTCCTTCACCCCAATACCCTTCACAAGTTATAATGTAAATTTCCATAATGTTGTCTTGTGAGCATTGCTATTACATTGGTTTGTTCTTTGTACTTTGTCACAACATGTTGTTGTTCCTCCTCCCTTCCCTAATTAAGATAAATATATATACAATGACACATGATACTGAAATCAAATACAGCAGGGGACAAACCATATGGGAAAACACAAAAGAAAAAAGAATCACAGAGTTCATTAAAAACAACAACCACAAAGAAAACCTTTGTTTCCATATGTAGGAGTTCATTTTGCTCATCATCATCTTACACATAGCTACTGAGCCATTCTGCTCATCTGCTAGGACTAGCCTAGATATTTCCTACTTGTTACAAATTAGGGAAACCATGGAATCTCTTTGTTTGTGTCTTGATTATTTTACTTAGTAAGATTTTTCCATTTCCGTATGAATTGGAAGCATAGAATTGCACAGTATATATATATATATATATATATATATATATATATATATATATATATATATATATATGTGTGTATATATATATATATCACATTTTGTCAATTCGTTCATCTACTGAGAGGCATATTGATTTAAAACATGATTACATGTAAGTATCACTTAGGGTCATTCAAAAATGACAGATGCCACCTCCCCAGATATTCTAAAATCATGGTTTTTATGAAGATAGGATTTCATGTTGGTACAGGTGTTGAGATATCTGGATGAGTCTAATGTATATCTTGCACTGAATTAGGCAGGAAGATATCCAATATCGTATGGGTTAAAATGGTAGTGACAAAATATTCCCTTGAGAAAGATATAGGAGGCTGCCAGAAGTATGAATTAGTTCAGATAATTTTGAAGGATTTAGAAATGAAAGCTCAAGTATGTCTCTTTAAATAAAAATTATGTAATTGGAAGGGCAAAAGATGGGAGGGGGAAGAAAATGACTGACAGCAGATCATTGTCCCAAGTTAGAGTATAAAATGGCATAATGTACAACTTCCCAGTAAAAAAGAGAGTAATATACTATGTCCCACTTAATTTAGGTACATGCAAAATATTTACTTGGGTTTTTCCTACTTTAACCCTCCAAAATAAGTGAAGTCTTATAAGAAAAATTATGTTATTTCCATTACTTCAACCTGAACACTAACTGTGATGAGCCCTCTTTTCCTCACTTTGCACTTGGAAAATAGTCCCTAAGTTGATGATGACGTGGCTGATTAGAGTCAGAGTTAGGGGCTTCTACTTGTACAATTATCCCAGAAGAGTTTAAAGCAGTTTTTCCCCAAGATATACAACTACTTTTTCTTAAGCTGAAATTATACTTCAGCATTTCTTTGGCACATTCTACTTTGAACCTCTCGCTTTTTTTGCACATTCCTTTTGAGTTCATAGTTGCTCTATTTCCATTTCGTCTATATAAACTGCTAAGAACATTGTTCAACTACCACTTCTTGTTTGCACAAGACCAGTCTATGTATGAAAGTACTTTGTCCCTATTAAGCAATAGGGTAGTTCTCACTCTTTAAGGAGAAAAGTTCCAATTTGTAAACCTATGCCCACATTAGAGGATGTAGAATTTAAAGCATTTTGAGACAACTGATATTAGAATTGAAAGTCTCCTTAGGTCAATTTCCTTGGAACTCATGAGTTTTCCCATGAGAAATATAAATAGACACAAAATCTAGAGCTAATTAGTAA
This sequence comes from Dipodomys spectabilis, assembly GCF_019054845.1. NCBI lineage: Eukaryota > Metazoa > Chordata > Mammalia > Rodentia > Heteromyidae > Dipodomys > Dipodomys spectabilis. Next base: position 72,996 of record NW_024871027.1, on the reverse strand, counting down.
GTATCCGAATTAACACTAGATCCTAGATGTTGTGTTAGTACAAGTCACCATTTTATTATTGTTACATCAGAATTCTTCCCTACTTGCCAATGGGTATGAGAAAATGAAAGAAAGGCATTAAAGCAAAATGTCTTATCTTTTTAGGCATTCAGTCATACTGCTGAGGGTAAAGTCTGAACTCGTCCATTCAATAAAAGATTGAAGTTCATAAAAGCATTCTCTACATATAAGAATTTGTGGCAGGTTGATTGACAGGGTTATTTCACCATGGAGATATCCCTAACAAGAATTAGAGTTAAATAGAGTATATGGCAGTTATGATGTGTCAATGGCTATTGAGGCATTTTCTATTCTAAAGAAGAATCAATTTGAGTTGCCACGCCTACTCCGGTGGAGTCTGCTTAGCATGGGAAACCTGCTTTCAGACCTGAGAATGTGGCTTCACAGAGACCTATCTCTGAGAATGGGACTTCACCGAAGTCTACCTCAGAGAATGGGGCTTCACAGAGACCTATCTCTGAGAATGGGACTTCACCGAAGTCTACCTCAGAGAATGGGGTTTCAAAGAGGCCGACCTCCAGGAATGGCTGGCAAGCCCCTGGGAAAGATGTGTTTCTGTTCTTGTTTTTCTTTTCTTCACTGTATAGGAGTGCCTATTAATCTTTTACTGTTCCTGGTGCTCATTGTACTTACTCATGCTCAACGTTCTCTTATTCAAGGCTCTTTCTTAAGAGTGTTGACGACTCCAACATCTGATGAGTGTCTTAAAAATATGACTAACTCACCAGAGTTAAATGCTACCCTGAAAGCCCCTCTTACAGAGCCTAATAGACAAGTCATAAGTAAATATAAAAGTATTGGGGGGTTTCATGATGCCACTTCAGCAGAAGGAATTGTTTGTAAGAGATTTACAAGAAGCTTTAGGCAAGGCTAGAACAGGAAGAATGTATGGCAATTGCTGGGATAACATCTTAGGAGAAAGAACTTCCTGTTACTCTCTTTCATTTACTAAAAGACGTGCTAGATCTAGGCCTCTGTGGTGCTTACTATTAAAGAAGGAACAGAAAAGATCTTATGGGACAGTTAAGGCCTCTAGAGAAAAAAGTAATGGTTAATTGGTGATAAACATGAAAATCCATTGTATTTCTTAAAAATAGAGATAAGCTGGAAACAAGTGCCTATCAGGCAACCAGCTGGTGACCACCCAAGAATGAAGCCCTGCAACAAGATTGTGTAACCTTTTGCCCTTTCTCATGGACACTTTTGCTATAAAAGTTTGTTATCCTCTGCATTAAATCACACTCAGCATCCACTCCTCTTGTGTGTGAGTTGTCTGTTTGCCATCTCCCCACCTATTCCAGTTCCTCCACTAGGTGTCCTCCGTTGTCTCGACAGAGCCGGTCCGCGGCATTCAGTCACATCAGTAATGATGTATGCTCAACCTAATACTTAGTGTTACTTGCCCTACATTTATAATGAATAGGCTGATAAGACATCCAAACATATCTAAAGATATTTCAATAAAATTCCAAACTGATGTGGATAGATGTGCCACACATTGGAACTGTAGGACAAATTAGGCTTGTCTGAGTGTATTTCAATGTATAAACTCCTGAACAAACAAAGTCTTCAAAAATATTCACACAATACGTATAAGTAAAGTTCATGACAGTTATATATGTATAATTCTTCTAAGGTCAGGATAAAAGCATTGGTTCCCAACATTTAAAATCAACAGGGTCTGTTGATTTTATGGATCCATAATAATATGTCTTCATATTCATATCCCAAAATTTTATCAATATGACTTTGACCAAAACAATGTTCTTATTGAGCTTGTCTATGTCCTTTTACTTTTCAAATCCAAGTAGCATATTTCTTTCAATATCTTCTTGCAAATTCCTTCGTTTCCTTCTGTAAATTTGTGTTTATTAGTTTTTTATTTCCTTATTTATCTCTTTCTCCCAATCTTGTCTACAGTGGTGCCCACATTGCTCACACTTGTGTCAGAACTTTCCTTTTCCTTTTCCCTTCAATACTATCCCCAATTTTATTATTCTTTTTCATATTCATGGTCATGGATATTTTGATGATGTCTAAACAGACCCATCTTTGCATCTAAACTTTAGAACTATCAGATTTTTTCCCCTAAATCCATCATTTCCACCTGTGGTCATTATAACTAAGAGTAGCACTAACACAGTTGCCAGCCAAACGTGTGGAAGCACATTAGATTTTTAGATTTCTTCTGACCCTTCTACTCCTTCCCATTAGATAAGTTGATCAAGATTTTCTATTTCTGTAACAAAAATGATTTCTATTTTTTGGGTGGGTCGGGTGGTGGGGCCTGAACTCTGGGCATGGGCGCTTTCCCTCAATTCTTCATCTCAAGACTAGCACTCTACCACTTGAGCCACATCACGACTTCCGGCTTTCTTTTCTCTGCTTATGTGGTGCTGAGAAATTGAACCCAGGGCCTCATGCATGCAAAGCAAGCGCTCTACCACTCAGCCACCTTCCCAGCTCCTACTCAAATGATTTCTATATACTCCTTTTTATGCCCCTGACACCAGCCTGTTTCATTTAATCAACACTGTCAACTAGTCCTAAAACAACCATTTCCAAATTATGCTTTTTCCCCATAGTCTTTTCATATTGGTCCTCTCCATCACCAAATTACACTCTTTGTAAGCACAGAGAGTGAAGAACACAGACACAAATTCTAGTATCATTTACTCACCACATTGACTGTTGGCCTTACATTTCTCATCTATAAATGGATGTAATATACCAGAAATAATGAACAATATATGTGTTGATTTCTAGAGCAAGAAAAAAGAAAAGTGAAGAGTCCTTACATTTTCCAGCTTACCTTACAATTAAGGAAAGAGTCAAATTCAGTTTGTTGGTATAAAGTCACAAATTGTTTCCTGCAGAAATAAAAATAAATTTCACCTCCTGTCTATTTCCTTTTAAGGTAACTACAGATATGTAAGTAGTACTGTGTAGATAGTGTCATGTTTTTTCAGATGTATTGAAAACATACCCTTAATATATCATTGGAAACATTGATTATTGAGTAGTATCTATATGAGAATATTTTTGAACTAATCACACTAAGCTGAAAACTACATCTTAGCCCATCAAAATTTGGAAATAACAAAGTTTGTTTATAAGAAATTAATACCACCAAGAAAAGTGTGTATACATTAGAGAGACTTGCAGGAATAATATTAGGGTTTTTACTGTCTCTACCTGTTTATGTGATAGTATTTCTTGATATTGAAACTCTCCTCTTGTTATTCTTATTGTATGTAATCCAACGCTATTTATTACTATATATTCAATGTGGGAAATACAGCTTCAAAATGTGTAAAGTTTTTTTTTCCTTTTCAATCACAATATTGTCATTATCAGGGTATACTGTGGTCATCATTATCCTCATCAAAATTATTATTAGCATCATAAGTGCTAACTATTGAAACTCTTATATGTATCTGTGATTTTGCGATTATTTGTCTTTTGATTAATAATTTTAATGTTACCACTGTGCATGCATCCATATTAAAATTTTGAACAAAGAAACAAAAAATAACTAAACCATAACAGGTAGCTTGACTATGTGCTTATAACAAATTATAGAATAGATTTTTGAAGTTTTGCAATTTCCTAAGCAGTATGAATTAACTTCCTCTCTCCCCACCACTACACACAAATATTTAAAAGTTTGAACAGAATTATTTCAAGTAATATACTGTGAATATTACTACAATATCATGTTTATATCTAAAATTCCCTTAAAAGTAACAAACGCTACATTCCATTCAAATATTACTTATTTTATTCTAGGAAACTTTTGGAAAAATACACTGTATATCTTTGAAATAAAAAGGTAAAAAAAAATAGTAGCATAAAAAGTTTTAGAGGGAGTCTGTCTTCAGAAATATATTTGTGTGTATATATATATATTATGTGTAGAAAGACATAAATTTTTAGAGATTATTTGTCATCAGAAATATGTACATATATCTAAATGTATGTGTAGAACGATGTACATTATAGAGAAACAAAAATCTTGAAGCATAATTAAAATTAAAAAATACATTAAACCATGTGCCAGTGACTCCCACCTATAATTCGAGCTATTCTGGGAAATGAGGTCATAGAATTGTTTTCGAAACTAGCCCAGACAGAAGAGTACTTGTTAGATTCTTATCTCCAATTAACCACTAAAAACAGGAATTAGCTCTATGCCTCAAAATATAGAGTGCTGGCTTTGAGCACAAAATGGCTTAAGGACAATGCCTAACCTTGCAATCAACATCAAGAACAACAACAAAATATATCACATTAATTTCACAGAAGCATCTTTTACCTGCTGTGAGCATTTCTTAGAAACATGAACACATGCCCATGAAAAATGTTAGGTAAAATAGTATAGAATATTTATGTCTAGGTTAAAGACATGACTATTTAGATTATTTAAGATATTTAGGTAATGACTCAAAATTAAAAATAATGATAATATATTTGGACTGGTCTTTTATTCTATTTTATGATAGTAATAAAATGATATTTGTAATTATTCTGTAAAATTACTCTTGCTTGGTATTTTAATTATAATAAATGATAAAATTTTAAATGATTTCCATAGGAAAGGATAATTTTAATGGTATTAATTCTTTTGTAATTTCAAACAATTAGGAAAATTATTCCAAGGCTGGTTTGCTCTAAGACTATATTTGTTTTCTTATTCTAATTTTCATATGTTAGTAGAAATTAAAATTCCAAAAATTCAATGGATGTTGGCATTCAGGATCATCGTCATACATACTACTACTAATAATAAGTGGAATTGTTTTATTTCATTTGTTTTTGTCACAAATAAATCAAGATGATTATGTCTTTTCACGTTATTGGCTCTTATCCTGAGAATACTTTTTTCTAGCAAAGTAGAGAAAAGCAAATGTATTGAGCAAGTAACATATGGCTATCATAAAATGCAGATGCACAGATTTGTGTTTTCTATCATTTGCTAAAAGTTTCTTCCAGAAATGGTTATCAGTTACATATAAGTGATGTATAATTCCTAGATATTCCAGTTATCACATACATTTTTTGATTGGGTTATCTCTGCATAAACTCAAAAAACAGACAAAAAAACTCAAAAAAAAAAAAAAACCAGAAATCACATCTTTGTTTTAGTAGCTGTAGTTTACAAAGAATTTTTAGCCAACACCAAAAACATCTTTTTAAGTATTTTGGATTTTGTGTGAAGAATTTTTAGCTATAGTTTTATTTTTTTGCTGATATGAAATTCGCATGCATTATATTATCTCCTTTCATTGTATACATTTTAGTGCTTTGGAAGTGAATTGTACAATCATAGCTTTTCCAAGCCTAATGTTTACAAATAGAAATGCTATAAATTTTAGAACAGATATTAAAATAGATATAAAATTGAGTTACCGGAATTTGTCCTGCATACATCTTCTATAGGGTGTCTTTTCAAAATTTGTTTTGGGGAATTATTTCCAGGTTCTCACTCATACTGTTGAAGTGCACTGTCAATGAACTACATACCTGATCCATACAAGTTTTTTACTTCTCTTTAATACATACATAGAATTGTAATGGCTAGAACATATACAATTCTCTTTGACCTTTTGAAGACTTGAAAATGTGCTTGCTAAAATGATTGCAGTATTACACAAATCATTCTGCTATGCAGAGCATATCAATTTCTCCACAAATGCATTACTATATTTTGTGTCATCTTTTTATATTATGGTCATACTAGTGAGTTTTCTTTTTCTTTTTTCTTAGATACTAAATAGGAGCTTAATTCATATGCACCTCCTATTGATTATTAATTTACCTATGTTCTTTATAAGAATATCCTGTTCAGGAAAAATTTATACAGAATGAGAAGATATAAAAGTACTAAAGATTCAGGATCATTGTAGCATTAACATTGTAGCATTAACAATTATGTGCCCTCTATCTGTTGGATATGTTCTCACTACTTTCATGGAATTAAGAAAGGTTATCACTTGATATTAGTTTATTCTTGCTTTTCTTTAACCACTAGTGCTTTCGTGTCAAATTTTTGGAAACCTTTACTGATCCATTGTCATGAATTTTTACATTTATGTATTGTAGGTTTTTACAACTCACATTTAGTTTGATAATCATTTTTTTATTTTAAATTTTTGTATAAGTTTTGAGGTAGTAGTCTAAGTTCATTCTTTAAAACTAGAAAGGCAGTAGTACCAATACACCCATTTAAGATTCTATTTTTATTTCATTAAGTTATGGCATTCTTTTCAAAATCTATTGACAATAAAACTAAGAATTTTTATTTTTGATAAATCTGTTACATTCTTCTATGTGTCGGGTCTTTCACTAAAAAACATGGTAATAAGATTCAAATCTAGTATGAGTGCTCAAGCTACACCATTTTACAAGATTGTTCTGACTGACCTGTATTCCTTGAATTTATATACAAGTTTATTCAGCAGGTGGACCAACATTCTACAGATATCTAGATGTTTGATAGTCACTTATATTTTGCACCTTGTGAAAACACAAGACCCAAGATATTATATAGGGAAAATTGTCTTTAGAAAATGCTTAAAACAACTAAAATTAATTTAGGAATGAGTTAAGATTTAGATAACACTATAGCATAATAAAGTTGAATGATAACGATTTGAGCTGTACTACAGAGGAGAGTGAGAGGGGATAGAATGTGGGTCCACCTAAGAGTTGTATGTCATTGTTATTGTTTTTCAAAAACAGAAAGACTTCAGAGAAGAGAAGGAGGAAAATAATCAGTGTCCTTAATCAAGTTTCTTTTTAATCCACCTAATAGTGTGGACTGAGAGTCAGAGAAGTAAAGCATTGTATAGACCTCTTACAATGTAAATAAACTGTAATAGGAATATGATCATTAATTTCCAAAGAAATAAAGGAAACAATAGGTAAACTCTAAAGGCAAAAAGAATGAAGAGAGAAAAGAAGCAAAGTAAAACCTTTATCAATAACAAACACAAGAATTTGGAAGTGAAAAAGCAGTGGAAATATTCTAAATACCAATAAAATAACAATAAAAATTGCTAACTTGGATAGAAAATGGATCACATTTTATCATATATAATTTTGAAAAACATACTAGGAATGAAAATTTAAAAGTCATAATTTAAAACACTATTTACATTATAACTACACAGTATAGATCAGTGGTGAAATCTTGACATAGCGCATGTGAAATAATGATGTGATCTCCCAAGCATTACAAAGTACACACAAAGCATACCCACACAAAAACCACAAAAACATACACACACACATACACACACACCACATACACACATTTGGAATATTGATATTATAATATTAAATAGAGGAAATTATCACAAATAATAAAAATAGTTTAATATATGTAATCATAATATTGCTCATACTATTTAAATGTTTACTAGAAATCAAATAGTCACAGTATACTTGGATTCTTATAGATTAAGTAAATTGAAAATTAAGAAAAAGAAGACATGAGAACCTTTGCAAATAACTTTTAAATAATAAACATGTTGAAACATGTATCCTTTAATTTTGACAAACGATTACTGTTACTGGTGTTTTAACCTCAAGATTTAGAATATGATAACCAGGTGCTCTATGTCTCACTATGGGTGGCTATATCTCTAATCATTTCACTCTGGATATTTTTATGATAAGGTCTCATAGTTTCTCAGGCTCTCCCGAATTACAAACCCTATTCGCAGTTCCTACCATAGGCAGAAAATGGAAGCCACAAATCACCATGCCCAGCTCAAACTTTTTTTTAATTCAAGTACAAATATTTACAAAAAAGTGACCAGGAAATGAAGGCTTTCTTAATATAGTATGTGCTTCTTGAAAATACAGTAATTATTTGTTACCTGGAAAAATATGTTTAGAACTATAATAAAATCTATTTATTTAAATTTACTAACCATATAAAAATTAAGAAAATAATTTTAAATATTCACATGTTAAATATTTTAAAAGCAACATATATGTGTCTGAATAATTTACATGTGTAAAAATCATGCAAAATTAAATTAACTAACCCTACACCTCTGAAAAAAGAATTATCCTAAAGAAACAAGAAAATGGGTAATTAAGACCAAAATTTGAAATATAGAAAATAAAATGAAGTGTACTCTTTAGTTGACGTAAGTAACTGTAATCCCTTTTTACATCAATTTTATAATAAAAAATGCGTGAACAAAGAAAGCAAAAGTACATTTGATCAATAGCAACAACAAAAGCATCAGTAATTTTTTCAGTGTACAAAAAAATCGATGGAGGGGATAACAATGTTCCTTCCAAAAGAAATGTACTCATTACATTATTTATGTAACTGTAACCCTTCTGTACATTACCTTTACAATAAAATTATATTGAAATTAAAACAAATATTATAGCAATTAAGAATTCTTAGAAGCCATTAGTTAAAAACTTTATAAAAAACTGCCCCAAGTACCCAAGGAATATACTTTGATGATACCATTTAAATAGTTAAACTTCAGCAGAAAAGCAAAATGTTTAAAAACTGTTACAAATAAAGTAATAAATCAGAATATATTACTATATTAATCATTGGATGGAGTTTTAGTGGCAGGTTCATTTCTGGGTATTCAATTCTATTCCATTGGTCCCGAGGTCAGTTCTTGTGCCAGTACCAAGCTGTTTTGGTTACAATGGCATTGTAGAAGAGTTTGAAATTTGGTATTGATTTTCCTCCAGCACTGTTCTTTCTGTTAAGGAACGTTTTTGCTATTCGGGGTCTTTTATTGTTCCATGTGAATTTTTGGATTGCCTTTTCTATTTCCTTGAAGAATAAGGTAGGAATATTGATAAGTATCACATTCAATTTGTAGATAGCGTTGGGAAGTATTGCCATTTTCACGATGTTGATCTTTCCAATCTAGGAACGGGAATTTTTGCCACTTTCTAAATCTGTTTTGATTTTCTTTTCCAGGTATTTAAAGTTTTCATCATAGAGGTCCTTCTCGCCTTTGGTTAAGTTAATTCCTAGGTATTTTTATTTATGGGGCTATTACGAATGGAGATGCTTTCCTAATTTCAGACACAATTTTCTCATTGTTGGCATACAGAAAAGCCATTGTTTTTTTGATGGTTAATTTCATACCCTGCTACTTTGCCAAAGTTTTTAGTCACCTTGAGTAACTTGGGAGCGGAGTCTTTAAATACAAGATAAAGTCATCTGCAAAGAGGGAGAGTTTTACTTTTTCTTTCCCTATTTGGATCCCCTTTATGTTTGCATCTTGTCTTATTGTTGTAGATAGGTATTCTAATACTAGATTGAAGAGCAATAGAGAGAGTGGGCATCCTTGTCTCATTCCTGAGTTTATTGGAAATAGCTTTAGTTTTTCACCATTGAGTATAATGCTTTCTGTAGTTTCTTTCCATCTACTGGATTGGGGTTTATCTTGATGCTCTTTTTCAAGGAGTGTCAGATCTCATTAAATTGTTGGTTTCAGATCTCTCCAATTTTTTGATGTAGGAACTCAGAACTATAAAGTTGCCTCTGAATTGTGCCTTTGCTGTGTCCCAGAGGAGCAGATAATCTCTGTGCCAATTTTTGTTGAATATCATGAACATTTGAACTTCGTTTCTCAGCTCTTCCATGACCCACTGAGGTTTCAAAAGTGTGTTTTTCAACCTCCATGTACTACTGGACTTTCTTTGGTGGCTTTTTGTGTTGAGATCTAATTTTATTCCCTTTTGGTCTGAGAGAATGCAAGATATGAATTCAATGTTTCTGAATTTTGACAAGTTTGTTTGTGACCTAAAATGTGGTGTATTTTGGAAAATGTTCCATGTGCTGCTGAGTAAAAAGTGTAGTCTGATGCTGCTGGATGAATATTCGCTAGATGTCTGCTAATCAGTTGATGTATGCACTTGTTTAGATCGGCGGTTTCTATGTTGAGTTTTTGTCGAGTTGATCTATTTAGTGGGGATAGTGGTGTGTTAAAGTCCCCAACAATTAATTTCTTTGGATCTATGTGAGATTTAAAGTAGTATTTCTTGGATAAATTTTGGTGCACTATTGTTTGGCAAATATTTAGAATTTCAATATGCTCCTGTAGGAGAGATCCCTTAATTAGTGTATAGTAACCTTCTTTATCTCTTCTCAATAATTTTAATTTGAAGTCTTTTTATCTGATATTAGGATTGCAACTCATGCCTGTTCATGGGGTCCGTTTGCTTGGTAGATTTTGTTCCAGCCTTTCACTTTCAAAATGTGTTTTTTTGGGGGGGCAAGTTGTGATTCTTGAAGGTAGTAGATAGAACAAACTTGCATTTTAAACAAACTAGACAGTCTATGTCGCTTAATTGGAGAGTTACATCCGTTAATATTGAGAGATAGGACTGAAAGTTATTTGGGTGTTCCTGCCATTTTATCCACCTTCTTGGGAGCTACACCTACTGGGTTCTTCCTATGGTACTTGGATTCGGTTTGCGTGTGGTTTCTTGGCCTTTATTGTGGTCTTGTTGGGTTTCTATGTGTAGGACATCTTTAAGTATCTTTTGTAGAGCTGATTTGGTGGAGATATATTGTTTGTTTTTCTTTACTATGGAAGATTTTTATTTTACCTTCAGTTATGAAGGAGAGTTTAGCTGGGTACACTATTCTTGGTTGATAGTTGTTTGTCTTTAGGGCATGGCATACATCATTCCAGGCTCTTCTTGCTTTGTCTCTGTTGAGAAATCTGAGGTGATTCTAATTGGTTTTCCTTTATAGGTGAGTGATCTTTTCTCCTTCACAGCTTTAAGGATCTTTTCCTTGGTCTGAATTGATCCTGTGTGGATTATAATGTGACGATGGGATGTCCTGTTCTTGTCTGGTCTATTTGGAATTCTAAAAGCTTCGTGTATCTGAATATGCCTATCTTCTTGCGTGTTGGGAAGTTCTCTGTTGGGATCCTGTTAAACAAATTTTCTAGACCATTAACTTCTGTCTCTATGTGCTCCTATACAGCCATTTCCCTCAGATAAGGCCTTCTGATAGTGTCTTCCAAGTGTTGAATAGATCTATCATATTTCTTGAATTTGTCTTTGATAGTTGTATGTTCTTTCTCTATAATGCCTAGGCTGTCTTCAATGCCGGAGATTCAATCTTCTGCATGGTCTAACCTACTGTCAAGACTTTCTACTTTATTTTTCATTTCTTTTCCTTCTAATTGATCAGCTTTTATGGCTTCAAATTCTTTGTTGGAGCTTTGTTTTAGATCTTGTATGAAATTCTTTACTTCCTTAATTTGGTGTTCAGTGTTTATTCCCAAAGCACTTAGTTGATGGGTTATGGTTTCCTTGGACTCCCATTCCTTCTATTGGGCTCCATTCAGCATTCCCTTTGTGGGCTCCCTGGCTCCTTTCAGGTGTCTGTTTATTGATTCCATGAATGCCTCTATTGATCGTTGTCTATGTTCATCCTGTTCTTGCAATTCTTGTATTACTCTTTGATTAGATTTCTCACGTTCATGCAACTTTTGTAGTTCTCTTTGACTGATATCAGCCTGCTCACACAATACTTTCATTTCTCTTTGAGTGTTCCCATCTTGCTCACACAATTCCAGTATCAATCTTTGAGTAGATTCCTCAAGCCCATGAGCTTCCTGTTTTGATCTTTGGTTTGTCTCCTCTCTCTCCCTATCACGCTCACACTGAGTCCATTGCAGGGTTTCAATCTTTTCATTCACCATGTTTACAGGAGGGTTTGTAGAGAGTTTTGGGAACTCTCCTCTGGATTATTCATTATCTGTTCTGTCACCTGATTATTTGAGTGGGCATTGAGATACCCGGACTTGCCATTTTCCTTGTGTTTGTCTTGCTTGTTCTTCCCCTTTGGGATGAAAGTAATGCCAGTTTTGTGCTAGAACACCATTTTAAGGCAAGCATCAACCAAAGTCCTGTAATTGCATAGACAAAAGTCTGCAGATACAATCTAGTTCAAGAGATAAAGTCTATTCAACATTAAACAACTATGTATTAATGGGCTAAGAATAGCAAAGAAGAATTTGACAAACCAGAAATTATTTTGTTTAGGGAGAAAGGTGGGGAAAAATAGGTTTAGAGGGATGTGGAAAGGTAAAAGGAGAGTGAAATTAACCAAGTCCTAATCTCACAGAGGGAAATGGATTGGAAAGAATGATAGGAAAGAGAGAAAAAAAATAAAAAAAAGACAAAAAAATGAAAAGACAAATATTTAAATGTAAAAAGTGAAACTCTTAAAAGTAATGAAAATTTAAAGAAGTAATATTGAGAGATGAACGGGGATAGGATGATAGGAAGGGAGGGATAGAAAGGAGACCTGAAAAACTAAAAAATAAAAATACTTCCAATATTGTATAGGTGTAAATAAATAATACTGCTTTTAAGGAATTTAATCCTAACAGGTATTGAATTGAGTAATACATTTTTAGATTAAATATGTACACAATGGGGGATAAAGTCTTATAATCAATGACAGGTATATATGAGGATGAGCAGAACAACAAATAATTCAAGCAGATCAGCACGGGAGTTTTTACCTTCTCCGTTTCCAACCTGGGCCGGTTCACCCCTCCTTAGGCAACCTGGTGTTCCCCCGCTCCCATGAGGTCACCATATTGATGCCAAACTTAGTGCGGACACCCAATCGGCATAGCGCACTGCAGCCCAGAACTCCTGGACTCAAGCTTTCCTCCGGGCTCAGCCTTCTGAGTAGCTGGGATTACAGGTGCGCACCACCACGCCCGGCAAATAATTCATGCAAAAACAACAAAAGATGACAAAGTAAAAAGAATGACAAAGAAGGAACAAAAAAGACCAAAACGTCAGTAGATACTTTTTTAAAAAAAACCACACACACACATTTTCACCTAAAATAACAGTTATAAGAGTAAGAAAAAAAAGGTTAAAGAAACAAAAGGCAAAATTAGGAACAACTTAACACATACATTCAAAAGAAACAAAACAACCGAAGAGAACAAAAATTAACTCAGTACTCAAGAACCTGCAGGAAATGCAAAGATTTTTTTTAAAAAAATTGCTATGATAAGCTTCTGAAAATCCTGACTACATGGAAGTCTACAGTTGTGAGGATAGTGGTTAAAGCTCAGACTGGTCAGAATGATCTGTTCACAATGCCGGGCACCCATTATTCTAAATTCCAGGAAGAATAACAGGAAGTAGACTGAGCCCACGATCATACACAAGTAGAAAGCGAGATTCTATCTGAAAGTTAATCAGGATAATTTAGGGTTGGGGGCATGCCAAAGTGGTAAGAACATCCATTTACAAGACACAAGACACTCAATTCAAATTCTAATATTATGGGTATTAAAGAAAAAAAGCTATGACTTTAAATAATGGGAATAATTGCAAGATTTGAATATTTGAGTGGAGAAAAATCCGTGAGAGAGAGTTTACCCATGTTGCAATGTTTTCTACTTAAGTGATAATATTATGTGGTACTCCAGACATAACAGAGTTACCTTGCAAATGAGCATGGATGTGCATTTGGGTGAAGGAAATACTCTTCACAAGTGTAAATTAAATACTTTTTTGGGGTAGATTTTAGTTCTTGAACTAAGAGCCTGGGTGATATCTCTGAGTCTTTTCTCTCAAGGCTATCACTCTACTACTTTGAGCCACAGTTCCAATTCTGATTTTCTGTTGGTTGTTTGGAGATAAGAGGTTCATGGACTTTCCTGCCCAGGATAGCTTCAAACCATGATCGTCAGATCTCAGCCTCCTGATTAGCCAGGATTCCATACCTGAGCCGTCCATGTTTTTAATAATTTAGTAAATTCTACAGTTACAGAAGTTATAATTTATCATTATAACTTTTATATGTGTGTATATTTATATCAATGCATACATATAGAAATATTTTAACATATTTTTGTATCTACAGTACATTTATGAAATCATCCTTCATTATAAAATAACATGGAAACAAGTTTAATGAGGAGCAAAGCAAAGGGAATTGTCACGTTTCTTGTTGTTGAATGAAATATGAATTGTGAGAATCAGTTTCAGAAAACAATTTAACAAAATGGATAATGGCTTTAATTCCAATCCCTTTATTTGCCCATATTGTACATGCTCACACATGAGTGTCAAAGTCAAACCACATTTTTTTGCCTTTGTATTTAATTCACATGTTATAATTTAGTGGATAGGTGAAGTAATGAAATAAAGATTAAAATAATAGTAAGTGAGGCTATGAGTTAGAGCTGAAAATTATTTTAAATATGATAATAGCTAATTAATTCCATATCTCTTACTTTTACTCTATTATCATATCCCTCATTCCCACATTAGGAAAGTACATAGAAGGTTCTTACTAAATCATGTGTAAAATTATGAAAAAAATGTATTAAAAGAATATGGGCACATCAGGGCTGTGAAAGTGGCTCAGTAGTAGAGCTCTTGCCTTGCATGCATTAGGCCCTGGGTTTGATTCCTCAGCACCACATAAGCAAAAAGAAGAAACTGGAAGTGGCTCTGTGGTTCCAGTGGTAGATCATTAGCCTTGAGTAGAAAAGCTGAGGTACAGAGCCCAGGCCCAGAGTTCAGGCCCCTTGACTGGACAAAAAAAAAACAACGAAGAATATGGGCACAGTGCGGTTTTAGCTGATTGAGAACTGTAGGGGGTAGTGTGTTTTTGAAGTCTTGAAAAACATTGTGATGGAGATGATGGAAGGGATGTGCTTATTCTGGAAAATTGGCTAGAGGATTGCTCCCAGGAAAATAGTGGTGAATTCTTCCAAAAGTTTACAGTAAAATCACTCTCACAATCATGTTCTCTACTGCACTATTAACCATAGAGAACTTATGGAAACAGCTCAGAAACCCTTTAGCGGAGGGATAGTTGGAGAAAGTGTTGCACATATACACAATTGGATTTCACCCATCCATTATAAAGACTTTTACAGCAGTTGCAAAGAAATGGATAGATCTAAAATTATTTTAAATAAACGAGGTCAGAGCCAGACACACAAAGGACGCTTATTTGGAAGCCAGAATTTTATGCAAGTTAAACAACAATATTAATCAAAGCATGATATTTGCAGAAGAGTATTTGAAAGGTGTAATTTCTTATAAAATTGAACTTTTAATGCAACAAAATGAATACCAGGAAAATATCACTTGGAAAATGTGAGGGGAAGTCAAAGGGAAGGAATAAAGTGACTTCTGAAAGTAGAGAGTGAAGCCATAATATTCAATGCAGATAGTATGAAACTAGAAAAAATGAAAGTGGGGTGAGGTTTGGAAGGATGTGAGAAAGTTATGTAAAGATCCATTGTTCTTATAAACTGATTCGTTGAATGGAAAACCTTTCGTACAACTATTTAATAAAAATATAATTAAAAACAATGGAGACATCTGATCTTAAACCATGAGTCAATATGATAATTTCCTTCTCAGAAATTTTCTTTGCAGTATTATCCTCATAATGACAAAAATGTGAACAACCCAATGAATGTCAATACATCTCTTTGCATATCCTAAATAGACACAATATAAAAATCACAGTAAAAATATTAGAATATATCACATGATAAAATAACAGGTACAAAGTATCAAACTCTGATTGTTTTTCCAAGTACTTTACTTTTGGTATCTAATTTAATCCTTACAATAATCCCATAAAGTGGAACTACTTCTATTTTTAATTCTAAGTTGATGATATTTAAGTCTTCAGAGTTGGAATTACTAGTACAACATTGCACACATAGTAAGTGTTAGCCTGCGGTCCATTCCCACCATATCAAATAACCTCATTCTATTTTATAACTAAATAACAGAACTCAGGCTACTAATTCTAGGAAAATTTCCCAAAATTATTGTGCACACTCTAATAATATTTCACATTATCTTTCTTAGAAAATAGGTAATTAAGCCGGACACCAATGGCTCATAACTATAATGCTAGCTACTCAGGAGGCTGAGATCTGAGGATTGAGGTTCAAAGCCGGCTCGGGCAGGACAGACTGTGAGACTCTTATCTCTAATAAACCACTAGTAAGCTGGAAGTGGCACTGTGGTCCAAGTGGTAGAGTGCTCGCCTTGAGTGGAAGAGTGCAGGGACAGTACCCAAGCCGAGAGTTCAAGCCCCATGACCTACAACAACAAAAAAGAAAATAAGTAACTGTAATACGAAAATTCCAAGTTCATATCAATTTATACCTCTCTGGTGAAAGGAACTGCTAAACTATAACATTCTTGGTTTCTAGCTCAAAATAGTAGAAATCATATTTTATTCCTTCACTCAACACTGTACTGCCTGGGGACCCCATCTCTTACCCCATTCTTACTGAAAGAATGACCTGTCCAATTCCTGATGAAAACAGACTGCAGGTCTTTTGGAGCAATCATTTCCACATTGTAGCTCACCTAAATTGTTTACCATTAGAAGTATTTTCATTGTTTTTTATACCCAACATTTTGAGAGAAATGTACTACTTTAAAATGTTATTAAAATAAGACTGATATAAAAATCACTTTTGACCCCAGATAAATATTTTACCCTTCATATACCCAAAAATGCAGTCTGACCTATCATTAATGTTAGGAACGAGAGGGTAAAAATCATAGACACCAAGACCTAAGTATGAATTTAAGACTCTCCAACTTGTGAATACAATTGGTTTAAAAAGACATCAATACTACTGCATTTTTTAATTCCCTATGATCATAATAATGATTCCCTATGATAATGATAATGATAATGATAAACTATTAACACTTAAAAATAACTCATTTTCTTGGGAGTAGGAC
Organism: Dipodomys spectabilis; assembly: GCF_019054845.1. Lineage (NCBI taxonomy): Eukaryota > Metazoa > Chordata > Mammalia > Rodentia > Heteromyidae > Dipodomys > Dipodomys spectabilis. Next base: position 56,154 of record NW_024871027.1, on the reverse strand, counting down.
ACAAAACACAAGGTTAATCCTAATCATTTTAAAAGAACATTATTTATACTAAAAGTTCACTCATAACTAAAGAGAGTATAAAACTAACTGAAGTACAGAGACACAAAGGAAATAATTTAAGTGCATCATGTACATTCAATGGACTGTTAATAGAAAACAAAGTTATACTAATAATTAGCTTACCCAATTCACTTACATTCTTTTATTCTATTCCATTTACTTTCATAAAAACTGGGTTTTCATAAAATGATGCATAAAAAAGCCTATATACCCACTTACATTTACAGATCTTAACAATTTTTATTTCAGAAATTTTATCTCTATAGTCAATGAACTGATATAAAACTAAAATATTCAATGGATTTTCAGAAATTGCAAGACTTGCTCTGGGATGTTATGTAAGCCTTATTTGTTAAAATTGCCATAGTTACTCCCACAAAAGAGCCATTAGTAAAGATCCCTGTGCATGTACAAAATACTTTCAAATACGTCCACAATCTGGACATGACACATGCTTTTTGTTTGTTCATTTTTGAAAGGAATATCTAACAAGCATATCCACAATACTTACTTTCAATCAATAAGATGGGATATTCAAACGTAATATGGGTTTGATTATCTCTTAGTGAGAATAGATATGATCTTGCAAAGAAAGTGATTTTCAACAGAAATCCGGAAAGAGTTTATCCAATTTGTGTTTTACAGGAATAACCAGAGAGTAATATCTGTTTGGTAAAGTCGGTCCAAATCATTCCAAGAGTGTATCTTAAAAGTATAACAAATTTAAGCCGGGCGCTGGTGGCTCACGCCTGTAATCCTAGCTACTCAGGAGGCTGAGATCTGAGGATCGCGGTTCAAAGCCAGCCCCGGCAGGAGAGACCGTGAGACTCCTATCTCCAACAAACCACCAGAAAACCGGAAGTGGCGCTGTAGCTCAAGTGGTAGAGCGCTAGCCTTGAGCTGAAGAGCTGAAGGACAGCGCCCAGACCCAGATTTCAAGCCCCATGGCCGACCAAAAAAAAAAAAAAAGTATAACCAATTTAAGAGGTCAAATATATATTTTGTACTGAAAATGATTTTACAGCAATAACTTACTACCTAATTATGTCTGTATCTTCTTACCTAACATACAATAAGAGCTGAAAGCAGTCTCTTTATCTAACTTAATGTTGTAAATGCTTTGATTATGATGACGTTATTATTAGACAAATAATATGTACAGACCGGTGGTTCCACTGAAATGACATGACAGAAGACTGATAAATAAAAACATTGCAACACAGTTAGCTCTTTTCAGCCTCACCCTGTCCACATTGGCAAGCAACATTGCAACAGCACACGCACACATATACACATACACACATGCTCACACATGTATACACACATATACATGCATGCTAAATTCAGGGTTTATTGTACAAAAAAGTTCAAATAAAATATTAGTGATTAGGACAAATGATAATATGCCTTATTGCAAAATAATACATAAACCATCACCACACATGTTACATTTTATCTGCCTCTCCACATGTGACCACTTAATTTATTTTTAATTAATTAATTGCCTTATTAATTAATTCATTGTTTGGTGCAAATACTAGGGCTTGAACTCAGGACCTGGCTTTGTCCCAGTATTTATTTTTTGTTTCAGTTTTCTCAAGGCTAGCATTTTATTGCTTGTACCACAGCTTCATTTCTAGCTTTTGCTGGTTACCTTCAAATCAGAATCTAATGGACTTTTTATTCCTTGGTCTGCTTTCAAACCACAATCCTCACATTTAATCTTTCTGATTAATTACTACTAAAGACATAAGCCATGAGTGTGGCTTCTACCTTTTCCTCTATAGGTATCTAATGCACATATTTAGATATTAATTTAAAAATGAGAGTATAGAAGCAAGGTGTACAGTGATGATACTGTCCTGTCAGAAATACAAGTTAGTAATGTAAATTTATTCTTAAGACCATACACAAAAAATACCATGATATAGTGTAAGAGAACTCACTATTGAACATATGAGCGTTAAGAGTTTTCTAATAGATCCATTATATATTGGTACCCAACATTAGAAAAATACATGAGGCATTGGTAAAATAGAAGTCCTTTGCATGACTACATACATTCCTTGTTTTTTAAAAAGACATTTGCTTTCATCTAAAAAGTAGGCCTGTCTATCGTCTTCATGTGATATTGATGATTGAAAGTGAGGAGGTCAAAATGTATTGGTAGTCCTTAACTATCAATTCACATTTTTTTCTTGGAGAATATAATGATCAAATCAGTAGTTCAGAATCAGCAAGCAATAGTTCAGAATCATGCTTCCAGTGCAAGTGAATCATGAGTAAGAAATCCTCAATGCCTGTTTCCACAAAGTTTTGTCACAGATACCATCTCCCTGCCTTCTGTAGCTGCTTTACTACCCTCCTATTCCTTCATTGTACAGGAAAAGCATGATTCAACTGATTTCAGTCAGATCTGTTACTAGAATTATCAAGGATTTAGTTGATTTTCTGTAATTTGACCAAAGTTATGTCTCTTTATGTAGGCTACTAAAAATGTATTTACTAATTTCAAGTAATTCTATTTCCATCTTTTTTAAAAAATAAAATTTTGTTTGCTCTATAAATTGATCAGAGGCATAGATTTTGTGGCTAGCTAGGTCACTGCACATCTGTCTCTCTCTTTCTCCCTTTCTTGGTTCTCATGGATAATATGATTGCTCCATAATTATCCTAATTTATTTTGCTTTTATATTTTTGGTTGCATCATTTCACTTTTTGATTTGCCATTTCCCAAATCATTTATATAGAAGGCATTAGATCCTATAATCTCATTCCTAGAATAATTTGCACATGAAGACATCACTGGTCCTCATTTTCAGTGTGTATGTTTGAATACGGAGGAACATCTTTCCTCTGCTCTCCATAAATTCCCTACTTTCCAGTTAGAATAATTTCGAATAGTAAAATTGGAAAAACAGAAAACAAATAATGGTGAATAAACAGATGCAGAAAATTCACCGAATATTTCTGACCAGTTCAAACAATATGAACTATTAGGGAAATACATGGACACCTCATTCCCACTGGCACTCAAAGTCTCTGGTTAGACAATTCTTAGGAATATGAGGAACAACATGAAAAAGTAAGGAATGGTATCAACTGCAAGAAAAAAATGGAGAAGGATCCAAGCAATTTTCTTCATTGGGCTGCCAAAAATATTCAGTTTACTACAGTGCGGAGACTTCTTTCCCAAAAGGCCACTCATGTGAATAGTAGGGATGACGATGTGTATACCCCTCTTCATCGAGAAGCCTACAGTGGACACCTAGGCATTGTCAGTGAGTTGGTGTCTCAAGAGGCACATGCAATAACTGTAGATGACTGGACATCCCTGCATAGTGCATATACGTGGAATAATATCAGAGTGGCTTCTTTCCTACTTCCTCATGATACAGATACCAATGCCCAAACTAAAGGCCTCTTGACACCCTCACATCTTGCTGCTGAGAATTGAGATAGCAAAGATACACTTGATCTCCTTCTTTTGAACCATTATATAAAACCAGGCCTGAAGAACAACATAGAAGAAACTGCATTTGATATTGCCAAAAGGATAAGTATGTATCATTACCTCTATGAAGTTGTGGAAGGCTGCACAAATTGTTCACCTAAGTCCTAAGAGCAATATCTTTTTTTATTTTTTGGTCGGTCATGGGGCTTGAACTCTGGGCCTGGGAGCTATCCCTGTGCTTTTCAGCTCAAGATGAGTGCTCTACCACTTGAGCCAGAGCTCTACTTCCAGTTTTCTAGTGGATTATTGGAGATAAGAGTACCACAGACTTTCCTTCCCAGGCTGGCTTTGAACCGTGATCCTCGGATCTCAGCCTCCTGTGTAGCTAGGGTTTATAGGCATGAGCCACCAGTGCCTGGCAACACCAATATTTTACTGTAAAAATTCATGGATTCCGCAGAATTCTTCCAAGTGAATTGCCTGCATTGGATGTCAAAATGTATTCAATAGTTTTTGTATACATGTACAATGATTTCTTCGGGGTTTGTGATTTTTTAGTTGTACAGAAGATAAAATATTTCTGGTGCTTGCATGAAAATGTATATTTTAAAATATTCTATATTCTATTTTTGCATAATGTTCATAATTTATTTTATTTTCTCCTAGATATACTTTGAATACTACATTATTTTATAATATATAGGTTCATTAACATGTCCTTTCTGATTGAATTCCATATAGAAACAGTTTTATTCCTTTTTTTTCTAGGTCTTAATATTATTTTTCTTTGGGATAAAATGACAATGTTGTCTAATTTGAAAATTTTTGTAAAGTTTATATTATGTAAACGCCTATCTGAGGTGAAGATTTAATACACTGATGTCAAACTAAATTTAATTATATGAATTGTGTGTATTTTTATACTTGTAATTTTGTAATCAACTTTTTAATAACTGTTTTCATTTCTTGCATCTGAAGAATGAAAAATATGGAATGCTTCTCAAATTTTCATATTATCCTTGTGCAAGTGCCATGTTAATATCTGTATTGTAATTTGAGTATACATGCTGCTGAAGCATGTAGTATCCTCTAAATTATGTAGTCAATGAAGCAATCTTTATACAGGCTTATACCTATGGGTGCCTACTTGTAACAAGGAAACCTTATTGTTCCTAACAATGCTATCGATCTTATTTCCCTTAAATTCTGTGAATAGTGGAAAAAATTATATTGAACAGTTGATTACTCACATTTGCAAATTTTTTTGTGAATGACTATCTTAAGTCTTTTGATTTGGAATTTGATCATACTCTCAATTATTTATAGATAGGTCCAAAAGTGATGGCTTTTTCAAGTATTTATTTATCCAACTGAATTAGCTTTGTGGACCTAATGGATTCAAAGTAAGCATTGCTTGAGAGCTACTTCTAAACTTCTTCAGCTGACATTTTCCCAAATGAGGTGTTACTGGCACAAATGTCTACCTGAGCCTTTACCCTTTTTCCATATGGGAACAGACAAACCAGAACATCTTACCCTGACAGCATGGATTGTCTTACTGGAACAAAACTAATCTTGGTTACAAGGGATCATAGAGAGATGAACAGTTCAAACAGAACTGTTCAGACTAGAAGGTATTTTATCAAAATATAATTGTTTATTATACCTTCCATTTCAAAAGTAGCTAAAGCCAAGAAGGTGAAAAAATTGTTGGGATGCATGATTACTTAATGTCCTGGCCTGTCTACCATCCAACCAGGCAGGAACTTACACTACTGCCTTTTTATCACCAAATATTTTCAGAAGTCCATATATTTCTCCTCATTATTAGGCATTAAATTGATAATGTTTTAATCACAGTGTTTCCTATTGCCTCCATGCTGTAAATCTACAAATGGTAAAGTTTTAGGTCTAACTCTATCAAACACTGAGGTAGAGATAATGGAATAATACTTTAAAACAAAGTTGCCTTTGATACAGTAACTACAACAGAACAATGCAAAACATGTGTCTTTTAATTATATTATATATAGTTATATATTTTTTATTTATATGTGCTGATTTTATATTTCACACAGTGAAACTTACTGGAATTAGTTGATAATTGGACAAATAAATTGATACTTATTTATTCCAATAAATAGAGTTGGCATATAAATAATTAGGTTTAAAATATATATTAAACTATAAAAAGTATCAATGCAATGATTTTAGTATAAACTTGTGATACATTGTAACTGTTCTTGGTCTTCTGAATCCACATGGTAAAAAACAATGTTTTCCTCTAATCTATAATGGATTTTACTCTGCTGCTCTGTTTACTCTTTTAACTCTCTTGTCCCAGGCTGTTTTTCTCCATATTTCTGAAGCATTCCTACTGATTATGCCCAAATTTTGCTAAGATGTCTAAAAAATATTATTCTTCTGCAGTAACCACGGGTCCTAGGATCCCAGGTCCCAGTTGCCTGCATCATCAGATAATAGGGGCAAGACTTCCCCCCAAGGCCCATGCAACATGTCAAAACAAAGTAATTGAATACCCATCTCAATTTCTCATTTCCTACATTTCAGGGCCACAATTCCTTGAGATGCAGGAATTAGCAGTAAGCAATTGTGAAATGCAAGGCAATTTAAAATGAAGGATGAGATCACAAAATTTGAGAGAAAGTACTGTAATTCAAACATTCAACTTACAGATGATCAGCCCATATGAGTGAACAATTTCACAAAATGTCATAAGATTATTTTTAATACCCCACGCCTATGATTAATGAAAGATTTTATTCCAACATAAATTGGCCAAAAAATAGTTCCTGGAAGGATTGATCCATAGTTGATCTACCAAAGCCCAGAAAACTTGACTTAGAGGTCAAATGTAATTCAGAAAAAACATTTGAAGCACTAAGAAGTGCTTCAAAACACTGGGACTTCAGTACAACATGGTTCTGTGGTATAAAAATGTCACTCTCAAACCAATGATAATCTACATTGAATCTCCTAAAAGTGTATTCCTTTTCAAATAAACTTTTCAAAATCACATTCGCCAAAATAACATTTGACAAGTTGATGATACTTAGTGACATTACAAGCTTTTCAAGTGTAGGGAGCAAGTTACAATAGAGTTGAAATATTTACACAACACTAATGCAAAACACGTTAAACCTTTCATTAAAGTGTAGAAATAGTACCACCCACAATTTGTGTTTTTCAGTAAGGGCCTTCCAGAAATGTGATAAATAGATCAGCCTCCTAAATTTCAAACCCAAACATTAGCTAATAAATTACATCATTTAATAAGTTACATTTTAAAAAGTCACAAATAGTTGCCTTATCATATGTTATTTTATGTTTTCCCTCTGTCTAACATAGTAAGAAATATGACTTTAAGTCTTGAATATCGGTACTTTTCAGAGATATGACAAACAATATCTGTCTTCTATTTCTATCATATTCCTCTCTACGAATAAATTATATTTTCTTCGTTTTCCAAAACTTATAGGTAGTAGAAAATATTATTCCATGTAAAATAAAAGAATCTCACCATTGTACAAAGCCATTTATAAAAATTCGTAGTTAGGAATATGTTCTAAGCCATTTTTAACTTTCTTTTTGACTAAAGATTAATCTTTTAAATGAATGAGAATAAAATCATGTTTAGGTGCTTCACGTCTCCAGTCTTGCAAATTGTTGCTGCAGATGAATCAATTATGGAAATATAAGCTGACATCAGTTCAAGAATATGCAGGATTGAAAGTCCATGGAATGTATATAAACCTTTCAAAGTATTAATACACAGTTTAACAGAATGACAATCAGGAAGTTCAAACCAGAGAGGAATTATAGAAAAGACATAGAATGAATGAATAATGAACAAGTGGCAAGTACAGTTAGAATACTCAATGTGCACATATGATAAAGGAAGTGGTAAATTGGAAATAAATCTTGGAGAACGGGTTGGTGAGGAATGATGGAAAGAGTGACTCTAATCTAGGAGCATTAGACAATTAGTTGGATATATTTAATTGTAACACAATTGCACAACCTTTTAAAATTCAGTTAAAAAACACAACAAGAAACAAAAGCACACAAAAATTACAACCTAACAACAATCTCTAGAGAATATGAATATGACATCTCAAAATTTTAATCAGTTAAAGTAGGGCAGTATTGGGAAAAGCAAACAAAGCTGTTCAAAATGGGAAGTTTGGGATAGGGGAGAAATTTGAACAGAATTAAATAGATTATCTAAGGTTATAAATCACCTACATCTGCTGCAAATAGTATCTTTCTTCTACGAGTTTTCTGTCTAAACTGGATAATACAATCCTGAGACACACTTGGTAGCTTGTGAGGATAGAATAGAAGGAACAAGATCAAGAACCCATTACTCCACTGGAGAGAAAACAATCCTCTATATTTTCTCTAATATCTCTTCACTACTCTTTCTTCATATTTTAAGTCAATTGATTTTGAATTATATTTTTCCTTCTTTCTTCTGGCAAAGTAATTGTTAGTCAAAGTAATTCATTAAATATTATTTGCCCTTTGCTTCTTTCATGCTGTTTAATTGGCCAAGTGAGTCCATTAAACTTCCCTCTTGCATTTGGTTGCCATGAAACAACATCTATGTTAATGAGGAGAAATCTAATGTAAAACAATGTCTCCAAAAAACTGTCCAAGAAGCTGTGATCACAAATATTTGGCTATATTTTTTCTTTGACCTTGAAAGACTTCTTGTGTCTAAAGTCAAAATTAAGTACTCCATCACTTGTTGGTTCAATCAGAATTGTCTAACCTCAAAGATATATTTTGCTAACAAGATGTTTAGAGGAAACCAAAAAATACTGCACTTTTATCTTCTCTGTTAAGATTTTCCTTAGATACCATATCAGGAACCCTGAAGTTATTCCATGCAAAATTATTTCTATAGATTATTTTTCTCTTGGTCTTGGATTTCTTCACCAAGATGTATGGAGGAGAATAGAGTTAAATCACCCATACCTTGGAAGACATTGTCTGTTACAAAAGGACAATGCTTCTGTGTCCTACTTCTATGTCCTCCTCTTAGCTCTTGCCGGAGTTCCAATTAATCACAGCTTCTTGGCTTCAGGTCTAGTGAACCTGAAGGACTATATGGGCTCCACCACTGCTACATCTTCATTATTTCTCTTTTAAAACTCTTTAAGTTGCCTCATTTGGATGTGGAATTTATTTTCATGTCTTCATTCAATCAGTTCCGCATTGTAGTGAGCCAAATGGGCTCTGTAAAATCACTTTAGGGAGTAAAAATACTAAGACAATTTATATAAAAAAGTTTTGGCCTCCCTTCACTGCTGAAGACAATACAGTTAGCTAAGGCTTCTAAGAAAACTTTTTTTAATTAATATTTCCATTTGCTCAATTCTTTTCTGAACTTTTTGGCATATGTAATAACTGAAGTCTTCACTATCTGATATTAATATGGATATTATTTTTTGTGAGTCACTTAGAAATGTGAAATCATTGGTTTGAAGTATACAATCAGATTTTTTTCTGTGTTTCACTGCTTTACGTCCAAAGACATGGTGGAAAGTGTTATGAAAAGAAATGTGTAATCCCAACACCTTCTTCCATTGTGAAGGGCACTTTCTCCCTAAATATTTTGACTCAAATTATCTTTTTCAGAGAATAACTGCTTGGAAATTAAAGGTAAATTCAAAAATTTTGAAGCCTCATTTTTTTAAGAACTTTGAATATAAATTGCGATACAACCTTGTTTCAAACGGTGAGAATATAGTTCCTGGGTAAAGACCATTCCAAGGGAACCTACAGGATTTACAGCAAGGTTTCTGAGGTCAGATTGTTTAGTGTGAAAAAGAGCCATCTTCATCCACATTGCTCCCTCTCTACTAAATTTCCTTGGATTTCTTTGCATTTTAAATTTTCTTAATATGCTAAGTTGTTAAAATTTTGAACAATTAAAATTTACCTGTCATAACTTTAAAAGTCTTGAAAATCCTTTACCAGAACCATGAATTCATCAATCTTAATTCCACCATTACCATCAAAAAGTTAACATGCTGTTTCATGATATAGTATCCATGCAGCTATTATTTTCCAGTGGCTTTATTATGCGTATATATAAACATATTAGCTGATGCTAAGCAAAATGAATTCAAATATATGGAACTAGATTTTTTTCATTTGTGGTTGTTGTTTTTGATGAACTATGTGATTTCTGATTTCTTTGGGATTTTCCCCTATGATTTATCCCTGCTGTATTTCATTTTGTATTGTGTATATATTTACCTTAATTAGCAAAGGGAAGAGGAAAAGCATAATGGTGAGACAAAGGACAAAAGGAAAACCAATGCAATAGCAATACTCACAAGACAATATGTTGGAAACGTACATTACAACTTGTGAGGGGTGAAGGGGTGAAGGAAAACTATGAGAAAAATGAGGGAGTGTTAACAAGTTTGTAAAGTTATGATTTAATTCCGTACAATTACTGTAACACCACTGTACATCACTTTGATAATAAAATTGAAAAAAATAAGCTGCGTAAAATATACTTTCACTGTATTGGCACAGTAAATAATATTCTTTATGTAGTAATATTTTAAAAATCAATAATATTTGGCATCTAATTTGAATTAATTACCCCTTCTTTATCAGCGGGTCATCAACTTGAATGTTATCCAACTAGAAAATATTTTCAAATATAATTGCCAAATTTTTCAAAAAAGAATAAATTTAGTACTTTCTCATTCTAAAACAGAAAACAGTTTAATGCTATGGAAACCCATAACTTTTAAAAGTAAGTAAGTTGTTAAGAGGACAGAATATATGTGTTCTTCAAAATTCGTATGACTAATAACTACTCATTTTTAAATTCGCAACATTCCTGAGAGATTCAAAACAGTATCTGTTTGCTTGTTATGTAATTCTGCAATGGATGCATTTTCTAATGGGGTGTTACAGATTGAGAAGTCAATAGAAAAATAGCCACATTCTGGTAGAGGATAAGACTATGAAGCATGTGTAATAATTAATTCAAGAGTAAACAATTGTTTATCAGAGTAAGCTATTACTTCTATGACCTTCAATCCCAAGATTTATGCGATAAAGTCATCCTAGCCCAACAGTTTCCAACTTGTAAGGGGCACCTTAAAATTCCTTAATTCACATCATGAATACCTTATCTCTATTTTGAAAAATTACTACACCTCTGCTAATGTGAGGCCCTCCTTGTTCTGAAAAGAACACCACAATAAAATGAACTGCATCATTTTTCCTCCACTGGTATTCTTGAGATCAGAACACATGCAAATATTATTTATATTTACAGTTTTTTAACTATCATAGATATACAGAATGAAAGATAGGAAAATTATGGTTCAAAGCCTACCCAGGCAGGAAGGTTTTCTTAGAATCTTATCTCCAGAAAACTCCACAAAAGCCAGACTCAAGTGGCACTGAGGTTGAAGTGGTAAGGCACGAGCCTTGAGTATAAACAGGCTCAGAGACACTGCCCAGACCAAGAGTTCAAGCTCTAGGACGAACCAATAAAACAAAAACAAAACTGAAAACAAAACCCAAACCTAGCATTTTTCTCCATGTATACAGAGGTAGAAGAAAGTAGATGTCACACAATTACTCTGTTCATACCATATTAAAGTAAACCCTTAAAATATTGGTTTTTCTAAATTTATAAATTAATGTCATCCATTTGTTGGCAACTCTGTCTAGATTATTCACATGAACATGGTATACATGAACTGGGTGAATTATCTATTAACTATGTTCTAATTATAACTCTCTTGAAAGAATATCTAGGCAAATAGAATGCCAGAATCATTTGTGAATTTTTCACTTAATCTCTCTACTTAAAAAGAATTTTGTAGTATCCTATAGAATATGAAATTACAAACAAAACCAAAAAATATATTTTAAATGTAAATTCTAATTTAACAAGGTCTACAAAGTCCTACATTAGGCGTACATTACTATTTCTCCAGACTTAAGCTTTTGTAATCCTTCAACATTTATTTGGAATCCAACAGAATGAGGCTTTCTTACTTTTGCAAATTTTTGGATGGGAATCATGAGCTATTTTGCATCTAGGAATGTTCTGTAATGCTGAGAATATTTAAAACACAAGTGAGGATATATATGAGTTGCATTCATTAGAAACCTTGACTTCTCAAAACATAATGACACAATTAGCCCAAACTTCCAACTCTATATTCCTTTCTTTTTGTTTGGTTTGTTTTACTGAGACAAAATTATTCACGTGGTCCAGGGAAGGTATCCTTATGTAATTCCACTCTTTAATCTCCTGTCTGAGTGCAAGAATTCCAGACTTGTAGCACAATGCCCTGCCATAGTTTGTTTATTTAATCTATAACAGACTAGCAATTCTGAACTTCTCCTATGATCTTATCCATTAGACTGACTGCTGAGACTGTTTATGTACTATTTTCAAAGATGTTTTAACATTTGACACAGGATATGAACATTTTCAGATGCATCTGCAGGGTTCCCTGATTCATTCCTCCATGGATCTTATCCCATTAATAATGATTGTTTGACTCTCTTACAATCTCTGGTCCGTCCCAATGTAATATTCTCAACTTCTGGGGGAAAGTTCATTTGAGGGCTTGCTAATATTAAAAATTATCACTTGATTCTAATCTTACTCAAGACCTATTTTCTATTGTTTTCTATGTTTTCTACATATTCTGAGCGTTGTTTTATTTGTGTATTTTTGTGTGCACCTATAAGTGCCTCTGTGTGTATGTGTATGTTTGTACGTATGTATGCAAAAACCTAAAGCTGTTATTCAGCAATCTTGCTCGTGAGTGGTATTCCAGCTTTTGCCTGGTTAATTATAGGTAGTGTCGCAAAGCCTATACTGTCCAAGCTGGATGCAAATTGAACTTCCCAGACTCCTTTACATTCTTAGGTTTTATTTTTCCAGGAGTATCAATTTTTAAACTTCAAACACTTTTGTGAGTGTAAAGTCTAACCTGCAGCCCAGATTTTTAACTTGAGAATTCATGTAAAGATAGATAAACATATACATTACATATCCTGAGTGTACACTGTTAGAAATGTGATCATAAACTCAGTTGTTTTGAGATCTGAGGATTGGGTTTAAAGCCACCATGGGTAGGAAAGTCCTGGAGACTCATTTCTCTAATAATTACCAGAAAACTGGAAGTGGTTCTGTGGCTCAAGGGGAAGAGCACTAGCCTTGAGCTGCATTTCGGAGGGACAGCAACCTGGCCCATATTTCAAGTGCCACGAACAAAAAAAAAAGAATATAAGAAAAGGAAAGAAAAAGAAATGTGATCTTAGCCACCAGGTTCATTGCTAGTATAATTCCTTTCTCCTAAGATGGACTCTTTTTTTCCAGTTAAATCTATTCTCCCATATCTGACTTGCGTTGGAAACCGAATCATTCTTCCATTTTCCTTTTTGCACATTTAGGTGATTAGCAAGCGTGATTTAGAAAAGGAGTGGCCTCATGCTTCATGTTCCACTTATCAATAATGCTTTCTCTATATCACTCCCATAAATCTACATACTGGACTTGGCTTTATTGTTTCAATGTTATCGTTATCTTATTTGTAGAGTCTTCTATACTGTAGTGAACACTTATACATAAACACAGAACTTCTTTTTCTCCTATAATTGCTATTGTTTCTCTTACTGTTAACTCATGTACACTTGGGAAATTAATGCACAGCACATGGACTCAAAAAAAAAAATGATCTGAGAACATTCTTCCCATTTAAAATTCACCTTAATTTACAGAGCACAGAAGAAGTTTGAACAAAATGTTCTCATGGATAATGTATTTATAAGCAATTTAAATTTCATTTCTCTTCACTAAGTTTGCTCTGAAACACGTGTTACCTCATTTCCAAAAGTGTCCTTGTGCTATTTCAATGAAGCAAGAAAACATTCATATTTTTCCTGGAGCAGCACCATAGTTTGTTACTGGAAGAAAATGGAAGTAACTGTTAATGGATGTGGAAACTGATTCCAGGAGAGAAATTGAACATAGAGAAATGACAAAGTTGAAGTTAACTATTGCTTTCCTTTTTACTGCAGAAGAAAAGAAGCCAAGGCTTGAAGGAAACTATGTCTCTGACTTTTTTGAGTGTGTCCTTTACTCATGTAAAACTTGTCTCTAAACTTCCCGTTGAGAGTATTATAAGAGGAAACAATATACCATTTAAAGGCCAGCATAGAACAAAAGAAAGTAACTTTGTTTTAAAAGTGTTCTAATGCAAAGAAGCAAAGATATGGAGATTTTAAAGTGTTTTATGGATGGATGTTTCACTCCTGAGATGATTCTCTTGTTGCAGGAATCAGTTATCAAGTCCTTTATTCTGGTCCTGTGTTTTCCATAACAATAAGGATTCCAGAAAAGCAGGATCCAGTGAGTATGATCAGCAAAAGCAGCCTCTTCTCAGATCACCATTATTTTAAGGAGAGTCCCAAAGAAACACCCAGGGTTTGTTTTGTTTGCTTGTTTGTTTAGTTTGTGCTTGCTCTGGGGCTTGAACTTAGAGACTCCCTGTTCCTGAACAGTTGTCTTTCTTTCCCACCTGCCCCAAAGCTATTACTCTACTGCTTGAGCCAAAACTCCACTTCTGGATTTTTTGATATTTAATTACAGATAAGAGTTTGACAGACTCTCTTGCCTGAGTTGGCTTTGAACTAAGACAGTAAGAAAGCTAAGTGACATCAACTGTATGGACTTCTCTTTTGAGCCAAGAAATATTAGATGAAGTTTATTATATAGCTAATATCTGACCATTTTTAAAGAAGAGAAATGTTTAGCAAAGAAGCCATAACAAATAACTCAGCCAAAGTAGGTGCACTACTAAATCATTTGGGACGATTATTATTGACTTCACATTCCTTTGGGGGAAACTTAAAGCCATATTTGCACTTTTTTGTTGGTTGTGGGGATTGAACATTGATCCTGGGCATTGTATCTCAGCTCTTCAGCTCAACTGAGCACTCTACCACTTTAGCTATAACACAATTTCCGGGTTTTGGGGGTTAATTGAAGATAAGTGTTTCATGGACTTTACTGAACAGGCTGGCTTTGAACCAAAATCCTCTGGTCTCAACCTCCTGAGTAGCTAAGATTAGAGGCATGAGCCACTAGCACCCGGCTCATATTTGCATTTATGTGCACTTAATGTCACTATGTAGACAAAGAATGGAAATCTGAACCAAATGATGTGACATTGAAGCTTTTCAGAATAATTGAGGTAGCAATAAATATGTCCTCCTTTCCCATTTTGTTACATTAATGACTCATGAGCTATGGGACTCTTATATTAGCATCCCATTTCAGAAAATGTTCATAAAGAAATATAGAAAGACAGATTTTTAGAAAGCAAAGGAGATCAGGTATGAAAGAACATAGAACGAGATACATTTATCACACAGAGATTAAGAACTAACCTAGGATATTTTGAATGCTAAAGGCAATGAGGAATAAACCTAGTTGATAACTAGTTTTTCAATAACCAAAAATAGTTCCCTAGAACGCTTTCTGCTATACCATAGTTACTATTATTTTTTCTTTCCATCTGGAGTTATTCCTTCTCTTCTGTCACAACTGTTAATTAGCCTCTGCCTTTTTGGTGCGATGACTTGACAAAAGAGTTTCCAAATCTCACTTAGACTACCCTTCTCATTGGGATTAGCAGTGACCACACTCAAAAGCCTGGAATCTTTGAATTTCCAGAAATAATCACCTAACATCTAAGCACATTCCTGGCATTAATTGATATGACCTAATGAACAAAATATTTTTTCAACACAGTATCCTAACACAGGTAAAGTACATTAATTAGGGACTATTGTCAGGTATCAGTATGGAAGGAGCAATTATACATTCCAAGTATAGGTTCTTTATTTTTCATTTACTATTTAAATGTTCATTGTTGTTGTTGCTGTTGTTGTTTTTGCAGTCCTGGAGCTGACACTCAGCGCTTGGGAATTATTCCTCAGCTTTTCTTTTTTATCTCAAGGCTAACCTTCCACCATTTGAGGCACAGGACCACTTCCAGTGTTTCCTTTGCAATTTATGTGGTACAGAGGAATTGAACCCAGAGTTTCATGCATGCTAGGCAATCACCATACCATGAAGCCACATTCCCAGAGCCCTAAATGACTTTCTTAAGATGCATTACCTTTTCATTCTGTAACTATGTATCATAATTTTAACCAGAAATTTTTGCTAGAAAAGAACATTGACCACAGTACGGAGTCCAGGAAGGCTAGATGGACAATGAATAACTGTCACCTTGTAGACAGGGCACAGAGGGACTTACCACATGGAGCTGGTACAATAGACTGAGCGAGACAGCTCCTGACCCACAGCCTACCTCCAGAATGAGAGGGCCACCTTGGTTCCAACCACATGGGGATGCTGGGCCACCTCCTACAGCACGCATTGAATCAGTTCCTGAAAGAGAAAGAGAAAGAAAGAAGGTCAGAATTACACTTAAGCCAGGTGCTGGTGGATCAGGCCTATAAGCTGAAGTACAATTGAGGCTGATATATGAAGATCGTGATTTATAGCCAGGCCAGGAAGGAACACCTGTGAGACATTTATCTCCAAAGAACCACCAGAAAATTGGAAGAGGTGCCATGACTCACGTGGTAGATTGCTAGCTTTGAGCTGAGGAGCTCAGGGAGCTGCCCCGGGCCCAAAGTTCAAGCCCCATGAATGAAAAGAAGTGGAATTCCCACCACAAGAAGTGGACTGAATAGCACTCATTGTCCTAGGAAGGATGGCAGAGAAGTCAGGCTGAGCTTCCTGTCAGCTGGAAGTTATTAGTAGGTCACCCGGCTTCTCTGTGCATCAGTTTCCCCAGCTTCATAACTGAACAAAGTGAAGGATCCCGTTACTCATGGGGATAGGGTAATAAAGAAAGAGAGCCATGTTTTGTTTCACAATCCCTTACCTGTTGCACCATTAATAACACACACCATCGGATATCTTTCCAGGCATCTTCCTAATATATGCTCACAGAATTGCCAAGAACAGTATCAGATGGCCCCTCCCTCTGTGCCTGTCCCTGCTCCAGAGATCCCTCTGTATTAATCCCTTGTTTCCTCACAACTGTCACATGAGGAGATTGAAGTCGAATGGTCGAGGTCCAACCCAGAGCTTCACCTCTGGTCAAGAATCGGCTGCCATGGACTGAGTTTGGGACAATCCATCTAAACCAATGACTGAGCGTGGCGCTATAT
Source organism: Dipodomys spectabilis (assembly GCF_019054845.1). NCBI lineage: Eukaryota > Metazoa > Chordata > Mammalia > Rodentia > Heteromyidae > Dipodomys > Dipodomys spectabilis. Next base: position 39,368 of record NW_024871027.1, on the reverse strand, counting down.
GTCTACCATCCCAACTGCAGAAGACCGGGCCTAGTGGTTCATGCCTGTCACAGATAGGAGGACCATGATCCAGCCCAGCCTGAGCATATATTAATTCTCCATCTCAGAAATGTCCAAGACAGAAAAGCTTGACTCGCATGGTAGAAGACCTGACTGGCAAGCCTAAGGCCTTGAGGTCAAACCCTAATATACTAAAAAGAACCAGAGTCCCAGTGCCAGATGCTCATGCCTATAATCCTACGTACTCAGGAGGCTGAGATCTGAAGATCATAGCTCAAGATTTAAAATAGGGCTGGCCTCGCCCATCAGACATCATGATGAGAAGACCCAGAGTCTGACCTATGCTGTTCCGCTCCATACTAGCATAACTCATATCCTCACTAAGTGTTGGCCTTGCTTTCTGTCCCCCTAGGAAGCTATCCCCTGCAGGCCGCACTCCCAGGTCCTCCCAAGCTCGCACTGCCACCAACCAGGCCCAAGGGAGTACACAGCTCCATTGCACACAGATCCCTTGTTCTTGTAATTTAAGTGTGCTGTGTCCCCTTCACGCCTCTCACCATTCCAGGCCCCCAGACCTCAGCTGTGAAGCCCATACATGCCCCAAAGATAGCAGGTAGAAGTTACCAAAACATTCAGCCTCCTTTTTACAACCCACTTCTACACACACACACATACACACACACACACACACACACACACACACACACACACACACACACACACACATCCAGAACGGTGACAGAAGTCTCATCCATGCAGCACCTGCAATTTGCCAACTCATCACTCACCTGAGCACAGTCAGGCTGTACAATGAAAAAGATGATATCTCTCTCTCTGTGTCCCTCTCTCTGTCTCTCTCTGTCTCTTTGTCTTCAGGTGAATGATTGACAGAGCACAGAAGACAAGGGCTCACACAGCAAGGGTGTCTATCTTCTTTATCCAACATCTCCCATCTCCAGAAAAAAAGGAAAAGACCCCAGAAGGCAGGTGTAGACATGCTGCTCCCCACCTCTGATTAAAGCCACTGGGTTCTCACCAGGGAGAGGAAGGGCGCAGATGTGCGGCTGTGTGGTTCCCACTGCTCCAGGCCAGAGGATCTGTGGCACCCACTCTTCACCCAATCCTGCATCTCCCCATTTCATGGGACACTAGCCACTGGGAATGGTGGTGGGATACTAGGGTCAACACCTACTCCCACACCTGGGGCACATTTGTGTCAGTGTGTGGGCCAGACTGTGGGGCACAGGGGAGGCGTGGTTCCAGGTCGGAGGTGAGGGGGATATGGAGTAGCAGGGTGCGGGGCTCACATGTGTTGCTGGCAGAAGTTGTTGGCAACTGCTCAAGGTGGGGCAAGCAGCAATGGCAGAGGCATGACAGACACTCAGGCCCTGAGCAGAGAACATGGCAGCCAGGACCAGGTCAGAGCCACAAGCTAGCTCGTGGCATACCATTACACCATTGCCTGAGGATTCCATGGGTCTGAACCCGGCAGCACCAGGTTTGAAATGCTGCTCCATGGGGAAGGGGGAGGGGCCGGGGCTCAGGCAGGCACATGGTGGGCCTGAGGAAGGCCTCTCCTCCTAGGTCTGGAGTCTCTTGCTCACCACTCAGCCATCTCTACCTTCCTCAACTGCTGGTAGTGTTGTCAACAAACAGAGGGAATCACAGTGCTACTGGGCAGCATGGAATGTGGGCGTGGCCTCCATTCTTGTATCCCATTGGTCAGAAAGGACCATGAAACAATGGGGGTGTGGCTGGAATCCTGTGATGCAGGCAGAATGGACGGAGTCAAAATGACAGCACCCCCTTTCCCCAGAACTCTGTCCAAGCCAGTTGGGGACAAGAGAGTGACCTGCTTTAGCAGGATGGCTGCACAGATTATTGTGTATGTCTGTTTGTTCCCAGACCTTGAACTTAGGATCTGGGCACAATCTGTGAGTTGCTTTTGATCAAGGCTAGCTCTCCACCACTAGAGTCACACGGCTTTACCTCTTGCTTTCTTGGCACAAGTTGGACAGGAGTCTCAAGGACTTTCCTGCCTAGGGTGACTTTGACCATGATCCTCCTTTCACAGCCTTGTAAGTTTTAAGGATGACTGCTGAGAGCCACTGATGCATGGCTAATCATTGGTTTTGCTGATGTTCTTGGACAGACCTGTGAGTTACATATCCTCAGATTTAAGTGGTAGGAGCTGGAGCCCACAGTTTGAATCCTGGTCTGCCACCAACAAATGGCAGGAGATCCTATGAAACTCATTTCTATTCATATGATTACGAAAGGAATGTGATGTTTGTCATGATTAAATGGGCACTACTTGAATGATTCAATGATAAAATTATACACAATTACATTATAGGACACTAGTTGATATTAATTAATACTTTATGAAGCATTTAAACAATCACATTCATTAAATGGAGGCCAAATGAAATACCTACGAATTGGGCATCACATATCATGGAGATGCCATTTTTTTTCTGCCAGGACTGGGATTTGAACTCATGGTCTAGGTAACCCTGCTGTTTCTCTATGTGGGAAGGGGAAGCTTGCCTCCTTGAATTCAAGAAATACAAGTCTGTTCCTTTCGCCTGAAATTGATGCCCACCACTAGAAAACATCCTATTTGTGTACAATTTAAATATATGATTTATATACATATGTTGATTCCATATTGCATTCAGTGTAGTTATTAATTTTATTTTTTGTTTTATTCATGTATTGACTACTCATTTTATTGACTATTATGACACATAGAACAGTGATTACATTGATTACATAGGATATAGGTTTGCATATGTATTGCACGTCCTTCCTGACACTAAGGACTTTCACAGAGAAGGAAAACATGTGTCACATCAGCTTCTTACTACACGATTCATTTTTTGGGAGTACTGGCATCTGAACCCACAGAATACAAGGCCAAATTCATGAATGAGTGAGTGTCAGCCTGCCATCATGTGGCAAATTGAGCTGACAGGCAGTTCCGAGTACCTGAGATTGAGCCCCAGCGGTTGACAAAATAAGAACAGATTGACATGCAGATGGTAGTACACTAATAAATATATATCTTTATAGAGTGCCAGAGATGTCTATACATTATTCAGTTATATAGACTACATTCCCAATTATAAATACCCAATTCTTGGGTATTTATAATGCTACATATAATTAATGTTATTGTTTTCATTCTTATCAAACTATTAAGTAAATCAATCAATATCCTGAAATTATTGCATTCTGTAAGTAATAGTATTCTTTTAATGCTTCATAAATATTAAATAAAATCAGTCTCCTGAAATGATGCTGTCTAATTTTATAGGAGCATCATTCACCATGAAATCATTCAACTGTGACATTGATAATATTACCTTGTTATACCCATGGATGGGAACGAATCTCTTAGTATCTCCTGCCATTGATTGGTGTCAGGACTGGGATTCGAAATCGGGGCCTACATTGCCATGTTGACCTATGACTTCCTCAATGGTCTGACAACCTTCAGCAATGCAAGGTGAAGTACCCTTGGCAACAGTGTCATTCAGACCCAGGAGGGTCACCGTGCAAAGGAAGAAAACATAAAAAGGCCATCTCACTGCATTTTTTTGTACATTTTTGCCACAAAAGGCCTGGGGGTCTAGGATCCCAGGATCTACTGTGGGTCCAATGGCTGTACCCCAGCATAGAGTGATCGAAGCTGAGGCAGTTACCACAACCTGAGTTCAAGCCCCCTGCTGAGCAAAAAATAATTAAAAGAGGTTAGCTCCCTGGCTTGCAATTCACCCCGTTTATTCTGCCAGGCTTTGGATTTGAACTCAGAATCTGGGTAAATCTGCAGCACTGTGGAAGAAGGGGGAAGCTCACTCTATTTGAAGATAAGAAAGTCAGGCCTGTACTGTAAGCCAAAATTCAAGCCCTAGCCTTGGAAAACATACTATTTATATACTTTGTAAATACATGATTTGTACTTACCTATGGATGTTCAGTCCATACACGTGTGGTGTGGCTGTTCCTTGTATTTTTGTTTTATTTATTTATTTATCATTGATTTTACTATGATGACACTCATTCCCTTTATTACATTGATGAAATCCTATCACATGGAATCTAAATTTGTAGACGTGTTCTCCATCATGCCTGACACCTAGGACTCTCAGAGAAAAGGAAAAAAGTTTCACACTTGGCTTCTAACTAAGCTGACATGGATAACAACCTATTCAAATGGCTATAGAGTTGTCTATATAGAATTCTCCATCCTTGCTGAGACCCAGAACTTTCACAGGACAGGAAAACAGGTGGATCGATTGGCTTCTCAAATCAAGGTGAATCTTTTGTCAGTGCTGGGATTTGAACTCAAGGTCTAGCAGGCCCAATTGGTGAATGGGTCATAGTGAACACACCAGCTTGTGAGGCACTAAGGAGGTAGGCCGTTCCCAGGACCTGAGATGAAGCCCTGGTGGGGGCCAATATAGTCATAAATTCATCATTTAAACCGAAGATCTATATTTCCATACATGGATGGGCAGCATCTTGCTTTCGGTGTAGTCATTCTCTTTATTTTGTGTCATATTCATTGATGTATTGTGTATTTTCTTGAGTATAGGATAATAGATATAACTGTGGTGACCTGCATGACAACCTATTCCCTTGAGTATAGAGTTGCCTATGCATTCTCCATCCTAGCTGAGACCCAGGACTTGCACGACACAGGAAAACTGGTGCAATGACTTGCTTCTCACATCAGGGTGAATTGTGGCAGTGCTGGGATTTGAAATTTGGGCCTAGGAGGCCCAACTGCCCAATGGGTCCACGTGATCACACCAGACTGTGAGCCACTAAGGAGCTGGTCATTTCCCAGGAACAGAGATCGAGCACCAGGGGGGGTCACAATTGTCCAGAATGCATCATTTAAACATGGGATGTATATTCAAATCCGTATGTGGACTGCATTGTGCATTTAGTGTAGTTATTCTAATTTGTATTCTATTCATGGATGTATTGTGTATTTTCTTCAGTATATGATGACAGGTATAACTGGGCTCACATGATAACAACCTATTCCCATGGCCACAGGGTGGCCCATGCATTCTTAATCCTATCTGAGACCCAGGACTTGCATAGGAAAGGAACACAAGTGCAACAATTGGCTTCTGACATCAGGATGAATATTTTGGCACTGTTGGGATTTGAATTCGGGGACGAGCAGACCCAATTGACGAATGGGTCTATGTGAGCACACCAGCCTGTGAGTCACTAAGGAGTAAGGTCGTTCCCAGGACCTGAGATAGACCCCCAGGTGGGGATGTCAGGGGAGGGCACACAACAGTCATCTATTCATAAGTTGAAGGTAGTATGCAAATAAGTACACATGTGTATAGAGTAGGAGAGATGATAATCTGTGATGGAATCCAATCTACCATGTGTCTACTGATTCTTGGATCTTTCCACATGCCTTCATTTCATGACTGTGATGATTATTGTCATGCTTAATCAACACTGCTTTACAAATAAGCGATACCCCATGAGTCTTGCCTATCATTTCCTAGTCACATCATGCATGAACTACTCATTCGATGAGATCGATCGAATTTCATGACTTTTCCTGGTCGAGAAACTAGTATCTCAGGATTTCCTGCCATTGCTTTCTCATGGGGGTGGGCTGAATTCAATCCTCAGGCATGGAAAACATACGCCTTGTATAGATTTTAAAGATAGGATTTATACTTCCATACCGATATTCAGTAGATACCGTGTTTAGTGTGTTAGGATTTATACTTCCACACAGATGTTCAGTCCATATCACGTTTAGTGTGGTTATTCGGTTTATTTCTTTTTTTATTCATTTATTTACGATTTATTTTATTGACTTTGATGACACCTATAACATTTATTACATTGTTTACATCATATCACATACCATCTAGATTTGTAGATGTGTTCTCCATCATGCCTGACACCCTGGACTCTCCCAGAAAAGGAAAACATGTGTAACACTCGGCTTCTTACTCAAAGATTAAATTTTTGGCCGTGCTGGGATCTGAACTCAAGGCCTAGCAGGCCCAATTCATGATTGGGTGAGTGTGAGCATGGAAGCCTCTAGCCAAGGTGGTTCCCAGGCACTGAGATCAAGCCCCAAGTTTGGCCAAAACATCAATACATAGATAGGCAGAGGGTGGCATGCAAATAAATAAATATTGTTAAAGACTTCCAGAGCTGTCTATCTATGACTGAATGGCATCTACTACGTTTCTACCAACTCTTAGGTATTTATTATATCTCCATTGAAACAATATTATTCTTTTCATGCTTAATAAACGATTAAGGTCAATTAGCATCCTAGGATTATTGCATCCAATTTTAGACTTGACAAATGCATGAATTACTCTTTCAATCTGTATTCTTATGCATAGGAATGAGTCTCTTGTGATCTCCTGCCATTGGTAAGTGTAAGGATTAGGATTTGAACCCAGGGCCTATGTTGACATGTTGGTTTATGGCTTCCCTGATAGCCTGCCAGCCATCAGCAATGGCAGGCCAGGTCTACTTTGAAACCATATCATTCAGACCCAGGATGGTCAGCAAGCAAAGAAAAAATTTTAAAACCCTGAGCCCTCTACAGCTCCCCACATTTTGTGCTGTTCTCCTTTTTTTTCCTTCCAGCAAGCCATCTGGGCCTAGGGTCCCAGGATCAACTTTGGGTCCCGAGGCTGCACCCCATCCTAGGGAGAGGGAAGCTGAGTCAGAGTTGCCATGACCTGAGTTCAAGCCCCGTGGTTGCAAAATTACTTAACTAATTAATTCATTAACTAACTAACTAACTAACGAAATTGAAATAATAAAGCTCTTTGGTTTGGTATTTCTGCCAGTTTTCTTTCCTAGTCTGGGATTAGAACTCAGAGTCTTGATGAATCCATAGCAATGTGACAGAAAGCGCAGAGTTGCCATTACTTGAGTTCAAACCCCATGCCAAACCAAAAATAAATAAGTAAGTCACTGACCTCAGCACGGAAGTTAGTTGTGAAGATGGGAGGTAAGGGATGGTAGGGGAAAAACAAACCAGGAGGAAACAATGCTCAAATGTACTCATTACCTTGGTCATGTAACTGTGACCCAACTGTACAAAATTTTTTTTTTTTTTGTCCAGTCGTGGGACCTGAACGCTGGGCCTGGGCGCTTTCCCTCAGCTCTTCAGCTCAAGGCTAGCACTCTACCATGAGCCACAGCGCCACTTCTGGCTTTTTTTTCTTATGTGGTGCTGAGGAATCGAACCCAGGGCCTCGAGCATGGAAGGCAAGTGCTCTACCACTGAGCCACCTTCCCAGCCCCTCTGTACAAATTTTTAAAATAAAAAACGTAAAAAAAATTATGTAGTGCTCAAGAAGCACTTTGGGGGTAAGGGATGGATGTCTGAATAGCTGTACAAAATTCTACAATGATTTTTTTCAGTGTTCAGTATGGAACTTAATAAACAAAACTGTTTCTGTTACAAATATTAAGTCACTTTCTTGGAACTGGGGCCAGTATTTCTGCCATTGCTGGGATTTGAGCTCACTGTCCAAGTTACTCTTTTGCACCTTGGGTGAAGGCTAAGATCCCTGTCCTTGAGGAAAAGATTTTCAAGCTAGAGTTCCCAGGGCCTGAATTAAGGCCCTGCAATAGGAAAAATATTTGTATACATGTGTAATATAAGCTATATAGGTACATATGTATGTTGATTTCATATTATGATTATTATTATTGATTTTGTATATAATTTTTATTTTATTCATTTTATTGTTTATTGTATTTAGTATTGTTATACACATAATATTTATTATGTTGTGTACATATATTATAAAATTATACACAATAATTCAGTACATTCACTCATTTTCATTAATAGTTTATTAACTGTTGAAACATGATATATAATTAAATGGAGGCATTTGTCAAGTCATCACATGGTTAGAGTCTGTCCCCATTATGAGCTTTGTCTTATTTATCTTTGGACAACTTCCTATAGGGATTTGTTTAGATGATTTATACTCAGAAGCCTTTTCTTGTGGATAGGCAAGTTCAGGGATAAAATTGTAAGGTTGGGCTGGGAATGCGGCTTAGTGGTAGAGAGCTTGCTCAGCATGCATGAATGCCAGGATTTGAATCCTCAGTGCCATATACTCAGAAAAAGCCAGAAAGTGTGGTGTGGCTTAAGTGGTAGAGTGCTAGCCTTGAGAAAAAAGAAGCTCACAAACAGTACCCAGGCCCTAATTTCAAGCCCCAGGTCTGGCAAAAAAAATACGCCAGATTCCAGTGGCTCTGGAAACCTACTTTCTCAGGAGGCTGAGATCTGAAGATCACACTTTGAAGACAGACTAGGGAAGGAAAGCCTGTTAGACTCTAACCTCCAATGAACCATCAAAAAAAACCACATGTGGCACTGTGGATCAAGTGGTAGAGTGTTTGCCTTGAGCTGAAGAGCTCAGGGACAGCAACCAGGCTTCAGTTTGAGACACACAACTGGAAAAAAGAGTGAGGGATAATCAAAGTAATTTTCCTATTTACTATTTATGAGAATATTTTTTGGAAAATGTATGCTGATGTACACAGAATTGGAGTCAGACCTCAAGATTCAATTGAAGCACATACATAAGCCCAGCCTCTCAGACTCTAGCATTATAAACATGTTTCCTACAGGGTTCTGAAAGGCACACTGTGGAAAGGCTTAATATGTTCCCCAAGCCGTTTGTGATAAGCAGTTAACTTGTATTGTCAATGTCATTACAGTTCTGACCATAGCAGAGAACCAATAGCTCATGCCCATCACGCTAGCTCAGGAGGCTGAGGTCTCTATCACTGCGTGAAACCAGAAAAGGCAGGGAACTTCCTGTTCTGAAAGGTGAGATGCTCAAGAAATTCCTGTGCTTCCCTTGGTGATGAGAAGTTACTTGCACTCTAAATGTTCTTGGAGTTCTTGAGCTACAGAAGAAGGAAAGAAATATTATTGACCCATCTGGGATTCAAATGAAGTTCTCAGGATCCAAGCCCTAGCTCTGTCAGCAGGAAGAACTCCAGTGTAACACTGTATTTGAAGGACAGAAAACAGTTTCAAAAGCCAGGCTAGGTGCAGAGAACTATGCCTGCAGGATTAGGAGGCAGAATATACACACTCAACAAGGAAGTGAGCTGCGAAACCATTTCATTCATTCCAGGCACAGCCAGCAATGGGGGAAACCTGAAACATTTGATAGAGTTACAGCAGGGTCAGGCTTTTCTCAGCCTCTTCAAACAATGACTAATTAACCTTCCTCCCTCAGGTGAAGGTAGCTTCAGGCTATCTTGAAGTTACCCATAGAGAGCCAGTTTACGGGGGGAGAGGGGAGGAACAGAGTAAAAATAAACCCTGCTCTCTGGTGTTAGGGAGTGGGTTTTTGACTCTCCATTTGTCACATTTGAAGGTCCTTCAATCTCTACCAAACCATTATCCTTACTTCATGCTCTACATCATTAATGCAAATCCCCAGTCCAAGGAGGGGCAGGGCCATTTCTCTTCTGTCTCCAAGCACCTGAGTTAGAACCTGGCTCTGCCATCTTGACTCTAGGGTTCTTGGCTGCCTGAGAAGTGGGACAGAGACAGTCATCCTACTCTGCGTTTGTGTGAAGGCTATGCTGGTGTCCTGGCACACTGCAGAAAGCTTCATGACTGGGAAGTGTTCCCTTCTTTCCTTCTGACTTCAAAAACAGATTCATCTATCAATATTCTTTCTTTCTTTCTTTTCTTCCTTCTTTCCTTCAGTCTTTCCTTCCTTCCTTCCTTCCTTCATTCCTTCCTTCCTTCCTTCCTTCCTTCCTTCCTTCCTTCCTTCCTTCCTTTCTTTCTTTCTTTCTTTCTTTCTTTCTTTCTTTCTTTCTTTCTTTCTTTCTTTCTTTCTTTCTTTCTCTCTCTTTCTCTCTTTCTTTCTCTTTATTTCTTTCTATCTCTCTACCTACCTTCCTACCTAGGTAGCTATCTCTTTGACAGTTGTTGGGTTGAACTCAAGGCTTGGACACTGTCTCTACCACTCTGCTACTTGAGCAACAGCACATATTGTGGCTTTGTCTGTGTACTGGTGCCTGCAGAATCGAACCCAGGGCTTCTTGCATGCTAGGCAAGCATTCTCTCATTAATCTATATTCCCAGCCCCTTCATTTTTTTCTTTTTTTTTTTTTTTTTTTTAAATTTTATTTTATTTTATTTGAGAACATACTGTACAGAGGGGTTACAATTACATGGTCAGGATAATGCATACATTTCTTACCAAGCATTGCAGCCTCCTCCTTTGTTTACCCTTCATTTTTTTCTTAATAGCAATTTTTACATAAGTATGCTAGCATTTTATGTTCTCAAGTTTATTTTTCTGAATACTGGTTACTTCTAAGAAACCTGATCTTCTCTTCCCCTGCCTGATTTGTGATTGTTCCTGAATTGCCCTCATAATAAAATGTAAATAAAGGCTGCTGAGAGCTTCAGTGTGCATCATATAAAGACACAGGCCTAGAACCCTGGAAGAGAAAAAGCAATGGGCCTGAAATGAAGAGAATGATGCAGTATGCACAATTAGCATATCTGAAAAATAAACCAGTAAATAAAAGCAGAGTTTGCACTATGGGAGGTAATATACATACACACATAAGTAGGTAGGGCACTGATATATAAACTTGGCCTTCCCTTTTTGAATTTTCTTGTGGCCATCCCAGGGCTTAAACTAAGGGACTGATGTGTTCCTGAGCTGCTTTGCTAAAGGCTGAAGCTCTACCTCCACCACAGCTACACTTCCTGCCAGCTGGTAGTTAATTGGACATAAGCAATTCCCAGGATTTCCTGCCTGGTCTGGATTGTATCTCCTGCTCAGTTTTCTCTCTCAAAGCTGGAGCTCTACCCTCTGGGCCACTTCTCCACTTGTGGTTCTCTCGTGGTTTATTGGAGAAAATAGTCTCAGAGACTCTCCTGCTCGGCTGGCTTGAATGGCCTTCTCCTGAGGAGGCTTCAAGTGGTTTCCTCAGGGATTCACTGAGGATCTGCTCCACACAAACCCTTAGTCTAAATCTCTAGGAGTACTAGAGAAAAATGGAAACATTGTTATACCCCAGTTGCAAAACCCCCACCAAAAAGACCATTGAGAGTCAGACTTTACAGCTGTTTTAAGGTTTTATTTAAACGGGCTGCAGCTAGGGCCTTGTCCTACACTCTAAACAGCAGCACCTAGGAGGAGAGCCCCAAGGTAAAGATTTGCAGTGTTTATAAAGGCACACAACCAACCAGGTGAATGGATTACCACCACGTGATGCTCAGCTAGAAACAAGGAACAAGTGATCACTGCCTCACAACTTTAACCCTTCATTCCCCCCATTGACTTATGGTCCTGAGACACAATTTTGTGGCTCCAGCCCCAAACTAAACTCCAACTGCTCTTGATCTTGAATGGGTATGGTCCTTAACTGACCTTAGCCATACTATTAAACAACAATACCAATAACAATCAGTTCATTTTTCTTTTCTTGAGGTTTATGCAGAGTGGTTGGGTAGGATGCTTGGAGAATTCCCATGTTTCCTCAAGGTTGTCCAGGGAAAGGGGATCAGCCGTTCTGGTGTGGGAGCAGTGGGTCCAAGCAACTATGCCATCCACCTTAAGGGCAGTAGGTGTAGCCAGTAGCACCATGTAAGGTCCTTTCCACCGTGGTTCCAGAGATATTAGGTTGTGCCTTCGAACAAACACCCAGTCCCTTTGTTTATACAAATGAAGGGGTGTTAGGAATAGAAGCAGAATCATATAATGCTCTAAGCTGTGGCCACATCCTCTTATGCACCAGCTGTAAATAGTCAAGCTTACACAGAAATTCAATATCATCCAAATCAGCAAGCAATTCAGTCTGAAGGCTAGGGATAATGGGTGGGGGGTGTCCATACATTATTTCAAAAGGAGTAAAGCCTGGCCAGTCTCTAAGGCCAATTTAGTTAAGGTCTCTTTTAGAATCCGATTCATTCTTTCTACCTGCCCTGAACTCTAGGGTCTATAAGCACAGTGCAATTTCCAATCCGTCCCCAGTGCCGTGGCTATTCCCTGAATTACTTTTGAGAACAAAGCAGGTCCATTGTCCTACCTGATGGTGGATGGGAAGCCATACCTGGGTTGGATTTCTTCCAGGATCTTCTTAGCCATGATGTTCACAGTCTCATGCTTTGTTGGGTAGGCTTTAACCCATTCTGAAAAGGTGTCTATAAAAATTAGCAAAAATTTATATCCAAATTTTCCAGTTTCCATTTCTGTGAGGTCTACTTCCCAATACACACCTGGCCTATCTCCATGGAGGCAAGCTCCTTTTGTAACCAGTTGATTAGGGGCATTGGTGAGCTGACAGCCTTTAAAATTTTTAACAATGTCCTCAATGAATTGATTTCCTTGCCTGATTTTTACTTCTGAGTTTAGGAGCAAGTCCTCCATTCTTAGGGTTCCCATGTGAGAGACCAGATGGATTCTCCTAAGAATCCTCTTGCCCAATCTTTGTGGCAAGATAAGTTTCCCCTCACCAGTTTTCTTCCAGTCTTCATTTCTTTCTCTGTCCATGGAAATTTTCTTTATCTACCCCAAGTCTTCTTGGGAGTACTGAGGCTCAGGAGGCAAAGCTTATGGCCCTGGGTCTACTTCCGCTCTGGGCTGGAGATCCTCGTCCTTAGCTGCCTGATCGGTCAAGTTATTTCCTCAATTATTGAATCAGTTACCTTTTGATGTCCAGGACAGTGGCAATATTTACTGGTTCCCCTGAGGCACGGATGAGGCTTAAAATTTCTTGTTCGTTTTTAATAGCCTTTCCTTCAGCTGTCAACAGCCCCCTCTCTGGGTAAATGGCTCCATGGACATGCACAGTGGCAAAAGCATACCAACTGTCCGTGTAAATGTTTAGTCTCTTCCCTTTTCCCTTCTGTAGGGCTTTTGTTAGTGCCACTAGTTCTGCTCTTTGTGCAGACGTTCCCTGGGGGAGTGCTTCTGCACACACTATCTCAGTGTGTGACACCGGTGACTGCTGCACCGGTGTACCTTTTACCATCTCAAATGAAACTGCTGCCTTTTGTGAACCAGGTATGCTCGGCATGCGATAGTGGCGATTCCAACAAGTCTGGCCTCTTTTCTTTCGCCTGGTCACTCTTTTCATACTCAATTTCACGTTCTCTGTCTTTCCTTTCCTGTATTTGCTACTCTATCTCTCTCTCTCATTGTAAACTTTACACCACAGCTTCGAGATCCCTAATAGACTTTTCACCAAGTCTGTCTAGAGCCTGCAACTTTCACTTTATGTCTGGTGCAGCTTGATTTATATAGGCAAACATAATCATCTGAGCAGACTCCTGGGTCTCAAGATCGTACGGGTATATTGACTAAAAGCTTCCATGAGCCGCTCAAGATATGCTGTTGGACTTTCACTTCCTTCCTGTCTAACATCATAAACTTTGGCCATATTAGTACTTTGGCATTCCGCCGCCTTGCGACCTCCCAACAGAGCCTGGTGATAGACGAGGAGTTGCTCCCTACTTTCAACTATATTGTAGTCCCATGTTGGTCGCATGTCAGGAAAATAGGTAGTGATTAGGGCAGGATCTGTGATAGGTGTTCCTGTGGGGCCAGGGATATGTTTCTGGGCCGCCTCTTGGATACAGTCTCTCTCTTCGGTGGTAAAAAGGACCTGTAAAAGCTGACTAAAATCATCCCAAGTGGGCTGATGAGTAAAGAGAATAATTTCAAGCAAACGAATTAAATCCTGGGGTTTCTCAGAAAAGGGGGCATTTTGGGTGTGCCAATTGTATAGATCACTGGTAGAAAATGGCCAATACTGGAGTTGCTGTTGACCATCCGCATCCACAGGACCTATGGTGCATAAGGGAAAAACAGGTGCATTAGAAGGAGGATTGATATGATGGCATTGTCGAGTGACTGGCCCCTCAGAAACTTTAAGGGCAGGTGCCGAGTGTTCTATAGCTCCCTCCTCCTCTTGATCATTCACAGGTTCTGCAAAAGGAACCTGGAAAGGAGAGTATGGGGGAGGAAACATTTCTTCATCCAAGTTATCTCCCTGAAAAACCAGGGGGTACTTTTCTTTCCCTCTGTGTCAGTTTCTTTTTGTAAGTCTAGGGGGCTAGATGGAGTGGTGCCTATGGTTTCCAGTCCCGTCAGACGTACAGTCCAAAAAACAATAAACAGTACAAACAAAACACACTCATGCCCTACAGTTACAAAAAAAAGCCTTACAAAGTGGAGATCTCCCAAATTGGTCCACTGACTAAAGTCACGATGGGGTTTCACACCCACGCCACACAGCAGAAGGAGCAAAGCCACAGTGGGCCTCCTAACAGAGGCCCTCTTCGTCAGTTCCAGCCCAAAACTGAACCGACCCCCGGCCTACAATACACACAGCAGTGTTCCAAGGACCGCCCCCGCTGCCACAGACAGCGGGGTTCCAAGGACTCCTGCCCCACATGGCGGGGTTCCGCCTCAAAAGATGATCTTGGACATCTTCCAGTTGCTGCAGGGTTGTGGTGCAAGCACTTCTGCTTCAACAACCCCTTATGAATCGGAGTCACCATCCTCACAAAGGAAAATGAAAGTAAAACAGACAAATGATAGGACAAGACAAATTAACAAAGACAGCTCTGTTTTACCTTTGGAGTCTGAGATCTAGGGGGTCTTTGGGGGGATCCTGGATGAGTCCACACTAATATGTTATACCCAGGTCGCAGGATCCCCACCACGAAGAACATCCATAGTCAGACTATACAACTGTTTTAATGTTTTATTTAAACGGACTATAGCTTGGGACTCATCCTATACTCTCACACAGCGGAGCCTTGGAGGAGAACCCCGAGCTAAAGATTTGCAGGGTTTATAAAGGCACACAACCAACCAGGTGTTTGGATTATCAGCATGTGTTGCTCTGCTAGAAACAAGCAACAAGCGATCACTGCCTCAAAACTTTAACCCTTCCCATGAAGATGCTCCTAGTGGGTTCTACACACTTAATGTTGGAGACACAAAACACTCATAATTATTAGATCATTTTATAGGCAAAAGGAGGAATGCAGACTGTATGAGGAACACTCCAGCTTTCGGCCCTCATATGCTGAGACAGTAAATTCACAGCAGCTCAATGCTAAGTGACAGAACTGGCATGTACTGTGGATATTTTCTCCCAAATCTGGTGACACTCATTTCTCACTTTTGGCCTCAAACCTGTGACCAGAGGGGAAGATGAGGAGAGAAAATCCTTCTGAGGGAAAGCAGCTATAAAGAACATTTGGTAGTTATAAATTAAAACCTTGGGAATGACCCTGTTAAGAAGTCAGATTGTCCAGATTAAGAAATGGAGAAGAGAAGAAATAAGGTGCCAGTGGCTGCTGTCTGCAATCCCAGGTCCTCAGGAGGCTGAGATTTAGAGGAACATAGTTTGAATGCTGTCAGTGTAGGAAAGTCCATGACACAGTTATTTCTAAGAGATCACAGAAATACCCAGAAGTGGGGCTGGACTGAAGCTTAATGCAATACCCTTGAGCAAAAGGAGCTCAGGGACCATGCATAGGCTCATATTTCCACCCCAGGACCTGCCCCCTCAAAAAGAGCCTGTACTTCCATGTATTTGTCTACGTATTGTATTCTTATAGGTGAAATTCCCGAGTAGCTATGATGAATAGCACCAACCTAATAAATTTGTATTCAGTACAATGAGTTCATAACAGAGAGACTTCTTTCAAGATAGTGCATGTTCCGGGGGGTCCCCTCACTGTTCACAGTGTAACCTGAGGGTTTCTCTGCATCACAGTCCTGCTGGAGGAAAACTCTCTCATTGTCTGGACAGGCACACAAAAGCCCTCAATCCTGTACAGTTGGGTAACAACTCCATCTGTGCCAGTTAGTGAGGATGAGTGAAGGTCAGGAGAATACGGCCTCTTTGTACCCTTACCGATCTCTATCCCCAGTGCTCTGTTTTAATAGAAGACCTTCATTTGTGCCACCTCCGAAGGCAGGCCAAGTTTTGTGTGCTTATCCTCCCTTTGTGAGACTATATTCTGGTGTTCAGTTACAGTGTTCAATATAATTCAGGAGTTCTTCAGGCAGACAACTAGGGCACTGAACATAATGAAACGATACATTGCAGGCAATGTTGGGCCTATGATGCCTCTCCTATGTTTGCGGAAGCTTGGGAAATCCAAGCACATGTTGGATATCACAAAGCTCCCTGACATCTATGATTGGTGAAGCTCATCAGGTTTTGAAACCTTTGACTTCCCCTAGTTGGGCTCTGGGTGCCTAGGTTTTGGGTTTGAACACAGGGCCTGGGTGCTGACCATGAGCTCAGTTGCAGAATCCCAGTGCTTTATCATTTTGTGTAACAACATCTCTTCTGTTCTGTGAGTGTATGTGTGTGTGAGTGTGTATGTGTGCACAACACGGTGTGTGTGTACACAGGTGTGTGTGCATACACACATATACATGAGTCCTGAAGCTTGACCTTAGGACATGAGTACTGTACCTATTTTCACTTGTAGAATGATATTCCTCTCCCACTTGAGCCACAGAGCCACTTCAGGCTTTGTCCTAGTGACGTGGTCCTGAGAAATGAAGCCCATGATTTCATATATGCAAATTATTCTACCACTAAGGCACATTCCCAGCCCTCTACTTCAGCTATGTTAGTTTATTTCTGCCTTTTGTTCTTGTTGTTGTTGTCAATTGAAGGAGTTGAAATCTTGGCATGGGTGCTGTCCCTGACCTCTTCAACTCCAGTCTTGTGCTCTACCACTTGAGCCACAGAGCTACTTCCCGTTTTCTGGTGGTTCATTGGAGCTAAGTTTCTCAAGGACTTTCCTGCCTAGGCAAGCTTTGAACCATACTCTTCAGATTTCATCCTCCTCAGTAGGTAGGATATCCTACATGAGCTCAAGCACCCAGCTTCCCCTTCAGGTTGTTAGTAGTGAATTAGAGATAATAGTCTCATGGTACCTTTTGTGTCTGGGATACTTTGGAACCCAGATCTTTAAAACTCAGCTTCCCGAGAAGGCAGGATGACAGACTTCAGCTACTGCCCCCTTGGCAATGGCCTCTGCTGCAAGGGGGTCCATGGCTCCACGTGGTGGAGTGCTAGCCATGAGTCCAAGAGGTAAGAGTCAGTGCCTCAGTCCCGAGTTCAAGGTCATGACCAAGAAAAAAATAAACCAAACCATTGTCTGCTGTAGACAACTCATGAGTCTTCAGTAATACATAATTTTGTTCCTGACATGGGGACCTTTCTGAGCCTCAATATTCATGTCTGTATAATCATCAAAGTTGTGGAGCTCTTACATAGACAACATGTAAGAATGCACTCGGTTATGGACATAGCACATGGCAGTCTTTGCCCCACTCAGCACACAACATCCTGTGAAAGATTGAGCACCCAGCTCCCAATGCAGGACTTAGTACACTGCATCCTGTGAAAGACCCAGCACATAGCACCATGTGCAGGCCTCAGAATGGAGCACCCTATGGAGGACTCAGCACATAGCTCCATTCTACAAGCTGTCACTAGAATTAGGGTCCTTTCATCAGTATCACCATTCTTTAAGGAAAAATTTACAAACCATACAAGCTCACATCTAAAAGTTTAGTGGGTTATTTTTCTTGGGAGGGTTTGTTAGCCATGGGGCTTGAACTCAAAGCTCTACCACTTGGAGCAACATTTTGAGGTGTCTCTTAGACTTCCTGCCAGGACTGTGTTTTATAGCCCCTGAGCAGCTAGGATGACGGGCATAAGCCAGGATGACATGGGTAACCCGTGGAGCTGGGTTGCAGCGATTTATCTGTGGCTAAGTCAGGTTAGGTGGCAGCTGTCAGCACCAGATTGCTAGCTTGCTCTTTAATGAGGTTTTTGAAGTTCTGTTCTTCTATAATTACAGTTAGAGGATCCTACCTTTTTTTGGCATCAGACCTGGGGCTTGATTAAGAGCTTAGACACTGTCGCTAAACACTTGTGCTCAAGGCTAGCACTCAATTGATTGAAAGATAGCAGAACATCTGAGTTTTCTGTTTTGTGGCACTGAGGAATCGAACCCAGGGCTCCAAGCTTACTATGAGAGCACTCTACTAGCGAGCCTCAGGAGTGAACAAGGTATAAATAGATAGCGATTGCTGTATATAAATATTTTGTACACAAAAAGAGATTTCTGCATATCATTAAATTATAGATAATATTGCTACCAATTCTTAGGTATTAAATTATGTCTCCATTTAATGATGTCTCCCAGTTAACAACTAATAAAGCATTTATTAATAATTACTCAATATCTTATAATTGTTTATCATATATATACATATATCTATACATATAATTAGATATTTCATAGAATGAGACCAATGTCTATATATTATTAAATTATGCATCATGTGTTACTCCAAATTATTAGTTATTTAATTATGTCTCCATGTAATTTTTATTCTGTTAATGCTTAATAAAATATTAATTAAACAGTGCACATCCTACACATATTTCATCTAATTTTATCCTAGAATGATTCATTACTAATTCAATCTGTTTATCATTTACTGTAGTGGCAATTCTTCTACCTATGATTTTTTTTACCTTTATTACATCCTATTACATAGCATATAGATTTGCATCCAAATTATACATCCTACTTGACACTGAGCACTTTCACAGAAAAGGAAAACATGTGTCATGATTGGCTTCTCACTCCAAGATTATATTTTTGGGAGTTATGGGATCTAAACTCAGGGCAAAGAATGCTCTGTTCATGAATGGGTGACTGCCAGCACAGCAGCTACTAGCCAATTCAGCAGCCAGACAGTGCCCGGGCCCTGAGATTGAGCCACGTATGTTGACTCCAAATTGTGCTTAGTGTAGTTATTCATTTTATTATTTTATTCATTTACCACTTATTTTATTGACTGTTATAACACATGGAATATTTAGTACATTTATTACATAGGATATAGAATTTCCTATGTATGAAACTTCACACCCAGGACTTTCACAGAAAAAAAAAAAAAAAAAAAAAACATGTGTCACCCTGTGTCTTACTGCATGATTCAATTTTTGTGAGTGCTTGCATCTGAACTCACAGCCTACATGGCCCAATTCATGAATGGGTGAGTGTCAACACGCCAGCCTGTGGCATATGGAGCCGTCAAGCAGTTCCCAGCACCTGAGATTGAGCTCCAGGGGTTGGCAAAACAAGAACAGATGGACATGCAGATGCTAGTACACAAATAAATATAGATCTTTATAGAATGCCAGAGATGTCTATACATTGTTTAGTTATATAGACTACATTCCTACCAATTCTTGGGTATTTATTATGCCTCCATGTAATTAATATTACTGTTTTCATCCTTAATGAATTATTAATTATATTGACCACTGTCCCGAAACTATACTGTCCATGTAATTAATAGAATTCTTTTAATGTGTCAAAAAATATTCATTAAAATCCATCGGCCTCCTAAAATTACTCTCTAATTTTATGCTAGTATCATTCAGAAACAAGTAATTCAACCTTGACATTCATAAACTTTCCATCAGTATTCCTATGAATAGGAACAAGATTCTTAAGATCTCCCTCCATTGGTAGGGGTCAGGACCCGGCTTTGAACACAGGGCCTATGTTATCATTTTGGCCCATGGCTTCTCTGGAAGCCCAACAGCCTTCAGCAATGCCAGGTTACCATCACTTTTCAGCCCTGTCATTTACACCCAGGATGGTCACCTTGAAAAGAAAACAAATGTAAAACTGGCCACCATCTGCAAGTTACTGTTGTTTTTTTTTTCTGTGTCGTTTTATTTATTTATTTTTCCTGTCAGAGTTTGAGGCCCAGGAACCTAGGCTCGGCTGTGGGTCCAGTGGCTGCAACCCAGCCTTAGAGTGATCAAAGCTGAGGCAGAGTTGCAATGCCCTGAGTTCAAACCCTGTGCTTGACAAAATAAAAATACTTAATACATATATGCATACGTACATATATACATTAAAAATATTTAAACAATTATTAGGCTACTTGGTGTTGTATTCACGTCATTTTTTCTGCGCGGCCTGGGATTTGAACTAAAGTCTGGGTAAATCTGCAGTACTGTGGGGGAAGGGAAAGCTCACAAGGCTGGAAGACAAGAAAGAGAGACCTGTTCCTAGCACTCGCAAAAATAATATTCGTATATATTTTAAATACATGATTTATACTTACATACACATGTTTACTGCATATTGCATTTAGTGTATTCATTTTATTTTGTTTTTTATTAATTTATTATATATTTTAGAGAGTATGATTACATGTATAACTTTTTTACATCCTATTATATTGAACATAGATTTGCCTATGTAAATCATTCCTGAGACACAGGACTTTCACTAATAAGGAAAACAAGTGGGACAATTGCCTTCTTCCACCAGGATTAAGTTTTTGGCAGTTCTGTAATTTGAACTCTGGGCCTAGAAGGCTCACTTCATGAATGGGTCAATGTTAGCACACCAATCTGACGTAAGTGAAATTGTCGGGCAAATTTGAGGACCTGAGATGAAGCCCTAGGAGTGGCCAATATATAAACAGATAGATATGTAGATTGCAGTATGTGTGCATATTTACATATGTATATGAATCTATAAAGTTATATAGAGAACCAGACATTTATGTCGATGCTAGTTTATAACTCTATATAAAGAATGACGACTTATATCTTATTTTTATATATTCTATTACTATGAAATATTTGTTCTAAAATTATGCCTCCATTAATTAATCACGGTAGGAGACTTACTAAAATATTAATTACATTAATCAATGACCTGTATTTGTTGCGTACAATCTTATGCTATAATGACTAGCTAATCAGTAGTTCAATTGGTACATTACAAAGATTCTATTATTGTTCCTATAGATAGGAACGAGTAGGTGGAAGTCCTAGGATCAAACTCAGGGCCTAGGTGTCTTGGTTGGGCTCAGGCTTCCCTGACAGCCAGCCAGCCTTCGGCCATGCAAGGACATGAGCAATTTTCAAGCCGAGTCATTGAGAGCCAGGATGGTCACAGTGCAAAGGAAACAAAGGTAAAACTGTTGTCTAAAACTTCCAGGTTTTTTTTTCCTACATCTTGGTTGGTTTATTTTTTTTGCCAGAGCTGGAGTTGAACTCGGGTTGTAGGATTCCTGGATCATCTGTGGGTGTAAAAGCTGCACCCCAGCCTAGGGTAATCAAGGCTGAGGCAGAGTTGTGGCGACCTGAGTTCAAGCCCCGTGCCTGCACCCAAAAACAGGTGCCTGCACCCAAAAACAGTTAAGGTCCTGGCTAGCAGTTTGGGCCATTTTATCTGCCACACGTGGAATTTGAACTCAGGGACTGGGTAACACTAATGTGCTTTGAGTGAAGTAAAAGCTAACCTCCTAGAAGAAAAAATTCTGGAGCATTTCCCACTGTGTGAATTCCAGCCCTAGAACAGGCAAAAATAATATTTGTATACAAGTATAATATATGTCATATATATGTATTTGCATAGATATTACATGTTGTACCTAGGGCACAATATTTCCACAGAAAGGAAATCAAGTCAACATTGGTTTCTTACTCCACCTATTGACTTTGGCACTGCTGGGATTTGAACTCAGGGCCTGGAATGTCTAATTCATCAAGGGGTCAGTTTAAGCACAGGAACCTCAAACAAATTCAATGCCAGGCAGTTCCCAGGACCAGAGTTCTAGCCCGAGGAGTGGCCAATATATAAAGAGATAGATGTGTAAATTGTTGCAAATACATGTATATAAATGTAGAGAGAGAGAGAGAGAGAGAGAGAGATGTATATGTATATTCTACTGTGCATTTAAATATAAATATATTTATAGAATGTTAGATGTATATATATTATTAAATTACATGTAATATATTACTAATAATTATTAGATATTAAAT
This sequence comes from Dipodomys spectabilis, assembly GCF_019054845.1. Taxonomy (NCBI): domain Eukaryota; kingdom Metazoa; phylum Chordata; class Mammalia; order Rodentia; family Heteromyidae; genus Dipodomys; species Dipodomys spectabilis. The sequence continues at coordinate 17,423 of NW_024871027.1, read as the reverse complement.
TATGCCTCCATTTAATGAAGTATCATGGATTAAGGCACAATAAAGTGCTCTTTGTGTAAATGGAGCTCAAGGACAATTTCTAGGCTCATAGTTCAAGCCTCAGGATCTGCACTAAAAAAAAAAAGAGCCGGTAACTGCATAGGTTTGTGTATATATACATGTATTTCTATCAGTGAACATCCATAGTTGTTATCAAGAATAGCACCCAGCTAACAAATTTGCTTTGAATAGAATAATGTCATAGCACAGAGAGTGCTTTCAAGACAGGGCACATTCCTGGACAAAAAAAATTTAAGACCGTCCTTGGAATTTGAACCATTTTTCTGACAAGACTGGGATTTCAACTCAGGGTCTGATTAACTCTCTGGCACTGTGGGGGAGGGGAAACCCACCATCATTGAAGACACACACATACACACACACACAACCCATATGCATGCAAAATCAGAGATTTCTACACTGTAACCTTTGGGTATTCTCTACCTTTTTCCCCACTAAGTCTGGTGGTTGTTGGCCTAGGAGTTTGATGCATCCAACACCACCTGACATCTATAATTTTGGGGAACAGAATGGCTTCCCCGATCAGCCTTTCCCAATCCCAGCTCCTTGATTGGGTCATGGTCTATCCAGACCCTTTGGGGCTCCTTTTACAAACTTGCCAAGATCCTTTAAAAAGGCATCACATTCTGGGCACTGGTGGCCCACGCCTGTCATCCTAGCTACTTAGGAAGGTGAGATCTGGCTTCCAAGCCAGCTTGGGCAGGAAAGAGTGTGAGACTCTTATCCTCGATGCACCATTAGAAAACAAGAAGTGTCCCTGTGGCTCAAGTAGTAGAGTGCAAGCCTTGAGAAAAAGAGGTCAGGGGCAACAGCTCATGGACAACAACAACAAGGAGAGGCATTGCATGTTGGCGTTGGGATTGGCATGGGCCAAATATTAGAAATTTCAAGTGAGCCAAGATAAAGCAGTACCTCCTTTAGTCCCTTGCTCCACTATCTTGTCCACCTCGTGGCCTTGGCCGTGCTTCAGGTCAGGATGGCTCTGGATTGACAGGAAGGCTCCAAGGAGGAAGATCCCAAACCAATTGCCCCAGCTCCTTCCTCCCTGCTCACACTGCTGCTTCTGCTCTTTGCCATAGTCCTTCTTCCTGAAATCCATCCATGAGATCATTGACACCAACACAGTGATGAGTGGTGGGTCCAGCCTAAATCGGGGAAGTCAGAGGTGGAAGTCAGCCTGGGACTAGGAGCTTCTACTCTGGGTGTGGGCTGAGGCCAGGGCTGACATTTATTTCATTCTGAGCCTTGAATGGTTAGAGAGACAGTGTAGACACGACATTGAGTTAGGTAAGATGGGAATCTGTAGGACCACTTGTGTGTGGGAGGCTGTGGGACTCAGGGGGCCACTGTTCTTGGTACTACTCTCTAGGAAGTCCTTCTCCCTCTCTCATCCCTCAATAGTAAAAGAGAAAGTTTAAATAAGGGTGTCAAAGAGGGGGCAGAGGAGTACTTCCGTGTGAACCAGACTTGTGCTTCATATTCATCCTAGCCCCTAATTCCTATTTATTTGAGGATTGGCCATATGGGTTTGGGGGCGGGGAATCATCCTAGCTGAGAATGTGGCTCAGTGATAGAGTGGTAGCCTAGCAAGCCTGAAGCCCTGTGTTTGATTCCAAAAAAGAAAAAGCTGGAAGGGGAGGTTGGGCTCAACTTGTAGACTACCAGGCTTGATCAATTAGAGATCAAGGAGAGTGGTCAGGCCCTGTGTTCAAGCCCCATAACTGGAAGAACAAATCTTTGTGGAGGCTTTATTTTCCCTTTGGAAATAATTTATTCTTTGTGATAAGCACACCATAGGTCTCTTTCCTGACCACCAATGGGCCATTAGATGTCCCTGGAATTTGGGCCTCCTCCCAGCAGCCTCTGCTCTACTTGGCCCGGAGTTTACGCTTCCTATCACCAGGCAGATTGAGGCCTAGAGAAGCTCACCTGGTCACCTAGTTCTGGTGGCTGCTGAGGATTTTGGGACTCAGTATGTCACATAGGGAGTCATCATCCCCATCAGCTTACAGAAAAAGGGACAGAGCACTGCAAGTCTGAGCTCACCAGCTGTGGGCAGTTCTGGATGTGGGGATCTGCAGCACGACATGCTCTGTGGGGGAGTCCGGGAAAAGGAACCCTGAACTCTCCTCTTGCAGTTTCCACACTATACTGAAGTTGCAATTCTTCAAAACCTTTCTGCTTCTCCCTCATTTTGACCACCCAGGAGCCTGAGGCCTCTGAAGCAACTGCACTTGTGGGGAGCTCAGCCTGTGTCAGCATTTGGAACCCTGTGTAAGAGAGACCGCAGCACTTGCAGTTATCTACTCTTCATCTTCTCCTGAGACAGCCGGCACCTGCACTCTGCTTTCTCCTGACACAGCTGATCCAGAATGAACATCTGTCCTTTACATGCCAGGAGGGATTCCTGGACGGTGCGGATATGTGCTGACAGCTGGTTGCATCGATGCTGGAGCTCATCTGCAGGACTTTGGAGGTCCACCTCATCAGACAGGTTGTGGATGAAGCAGATTTTCTTCTCGGATGCCCACATGTCCCACTTCCCATTCTCTCACATGTTGTGGTGGCAGATCACGGGGCAGGGGACCTGTGGCTCTGGCTCTATCTGGCACTGAGCTGTCCCAGGGAGGAGGAGTGCCTGCACCAGACCTGAAGGAGTTGCCCCCTGTGGATCTCAGCCTCTGAGAGTGCTAACAGAGCCAAGTCCCCCTCAGTTTGGGAGACATCTCCATCCTCTGCCATGGGCACATCGAGGAGAGTCGCTTCCTCAGCTTTTGCTTCTCCAGGGTTCACATCTTCCCCTTCCCCAGGGAAAGCCAGGAAGCTCAGCTGGGCCTGCAGGTGCTCCTCCTGTGGACTTGTCACTTCCAAGCACTTGAAACTGTCCTGCCACTTTGGGGGCACCACCTAGTCCCCCCATTTGGTCGGACACTGCACTTGTTTCAGCTGCTCCAACAGCTGGGTCTACCTCTGCAGTTGCTACTTCAGGACCTACCACTTGGAGCACCGCTGCTCATTGGAAGTGATGTGCTGCTCACAGATGGCTCTGAGCTCCTTCAGCTAGGCCAAGGACTGCTCTTGCTGCTCCTGCAGCTTCCGAGGCATTTGGCTCTCTCTCAGCCACCTCTTTCCATTCCTCTATCTTCTCCTCTGAGCAGTCCAGCTGTTCCCGCAGATATTTCTTCAGCTGCTGTTTTCAGTCCACGATGCTGGTGAGATCCTCCTTCTCACTGCTCATCATGTGGAAAGCGTCCCGCAGCAAGGCCAGCTGTTCCTCCAGCTGTGGGTTGCACACACATGCACATCGTGGGGTCTCGGGGATCTCCTGCCGATCCTTGGTTTTCTCCTCTAGTCTTCCCAGTTGCTCCCGCTGCTCCGCAATCTGGAGACGGAGCCTCTGTTTTTCCTGGACCTAGATGTGAAGTTGTTCCTCCAGGTTTTTCAACACCATCTGTGTGCGGTAGATGTGGGCCTGCAGTTGCTGCTCCTCCTGAGATGGATCCTCAGGGGGCAATGGCTCTGCCAGCTTCGTTCTCAGTTCCCCCAGCTATTCTCTAGGTGCATCACCTATCTCAATCCTCACTCCTTCTCCTCTGTCAGTTGGTTTACCTGCTCGGTCAGCCACCAGTCCTCCTCCTTCTGTGGGGTACTCTAAATGCTCAGGTTCTGTGAGAACGTGTCTGTCTCCAGATTTGCTGTGGTCACCATTCAAGTCAGGTTGTCCTGTAGTCTCTTTAGTACATCATGCCTCTGCAGCACTTGTTGGAACTTGCAGATTCTGTTCTTCCTGCTGCTCCTCTATGTCCAGAGTGCTCCCAGCTTCTCCTAAAACTGTGTTCACTTGCTCCATGTCATAGAAACTTCTGGTCTTTTCCTTGAGCTGAAGTGTTACATCATTCAGCTGTTGGAACAACATTTCAGCCTCCTTCTGTAAGTAGGAACCACAGAAGCTACCACGTCCAGCTCCCCCATGTCCTGCTCTATGGCCTGTAGGCAGCTGGTGAGGGCTTCATGCTCCATTTCTGTCATCGGCTGTAAGCAGCATGTGGGCTGGTGCCGATTCTAAATCACTTTCTGCCAAAACCAGCCTCTGTATGGGTAGTCTAGCTCAGTTTTGGTGCTTTGTGCACTTGGGCTACCTTCTCCTTCTCTTTCTCTTGTCAATCCTGCACGTCTGTCTTTTCCTTCTTCAGTGGTTGGATCTTATAACAGAGCACAAGGTTTCTTCTTTTGCTGTAGTGTAGGGCAGGCACCACATATCTGTAGTACCTCTGCAGATTCTTGGTGATATCGGGACCCTTGACACTCTGGACCCTGGTGTCTGTGACTGTGTCCAAAGGCAGGGGAGGCCTTTGGCCAGACCCTCCATTGAATCACCCTCCCCAGTGTAGTTTGTCTTTGGGATCCTTCCCTTTTTTGTATTCTTTGCTTTCTTGAATGTTGAAGGTCTGACGATGGGATTTTTCTGCTGGTGTTCTGGCAGTAGTTTGTTGCCCACAGCTCTGTCTCAGAGTCTTGTTGTTTGAGACATCTGAGTGCTGGTATGGGAAAGATGGGCTGGCCACATTCCCAGGCTCTGGGAAATCCTCTATTCTCCCACTCACTGACTAGGTCCTCAATTTCCTATTGTACTCCAAATTCGCCTCCATACTCTTGCTTACCACTCAGTTACCTCTACCTTCCTCAACTGCTGGTAGTGGTGTCAACCAACAGACGGCCGGATGGTTGCACAGATTGTTGTGTATGTCTGTTTGTTGCCAGTCCTGGACATTGAACTCAAGATCTAGGCACAGTCCATGAGCTGCTTTTGCTCAAAGCTACACCTCTACCACTGGAGCCACACGGCTCTACTTCTGGCTTTGTTGATGCTGAAGTTGGGCAGGGGTCTCAAGTACTTTCCAGTCTAGGGTGACTTTGACCATGAATCTCCTTTCACAGCCTTGTAAGTATCATGGAGGACTGCTGAGAGCCACTGGTGCCTGCTTAATCATTGGTCTTGCTGATGTTCTTGGACAGACCAGTGAGTTCGCTAACTTCGGGTTTAAGTGTTGGGAGCTGGAGCCTACAATTCTAATCCTGGTCCTGCCACCTCCAAATGGCAGGAAATCCTAAGAAACTCATTTTTATCCATATGAATACCAATGGAATGTGATATATGTCATGCTTGAATGGGCAGTTCTTGAATAATTCTAGGATAAAATTATATACAATTATATTCTACGATACTGATTGATTTTAATCAATACTTTATGAAGCGTTTAAAAAATTACATTCATTAAAGGAGAAATAATGAAATACCTAAGAATTGATTGTCACATAGCATAGAGATGCCATTTTTTTCTGCCAGGACTGGGATTGCAACTCATGGTCTGGGTAACTCTGTTGTATTGTGTAGGAAGGGGAAGCTTGCTTTCCTGAATTCAAGAAATTCAAGTCTGTTCCTTAGGCCTGAAATCGATCCCCACCACTAGAAAACATCCTATTTGTGTACATTTTAAATATATGATTTAAAGTTACATACATATATTGACTCGATATTGCATTCAGTGTAGTTATTCATTTTACCTTCTGTTTTGTTCATGTAGTAACCATTTATTTTATTGACTATTATGGCACATAGAATATTGATTACATTGATTATATAGGATATAGGTCTGCATATGTATTCCACTTCATACTTGACACACAGGACTTTCACAGAAAAGGAAAACATATGTCACCATCTGCTTCTTACTCCACGATTCATTGTTTGGGAGTGCTGGCATCTGAACTCATGGCCTACAGTGCCAAATTCATGAATGATTGAGTGTCAACCAGCCATCCTGGGGCAAACTGAGATGATAGGCATTTCTCAGGACCTGAGATTGAGCCTGTGGAGTTGACCAAATAAGAACAGATTGGCACGCACATAGTAGTGTGCTAATAAATATACATCTTTATAGTGTGCCAGAGATGTTTATCCATTATTCAGTTATATAGACTACATTCCTAACAATTCTTGGGTATTTGTTATGCTTCCATATAAGTAATATTATTGTTTTAATCCTTAATAAACTATTAAGTAAATCAGTGTCCTGAAATTGTTGTGTCCCTGTAAGAAATAGTTGTCTTTTATTGCTTCATATTAAATAAAATTGATCAGCCTACTGAAATCATGATGTCTAAATTTATACAAGTATCATTCATGAGCAACTCATTCAACTGTGACACTTACAACATTCAATCATTACTCCCACTCTTAGGATCCCCCGCCATTCAGAAGTGACATGACTGAGATTGGACTCTAGGTTTATATTGTCCTACAGGACTGTCTTCCCTAGTACCCTGCCAGATTTCAGGACTGCAAGGCAAAGTACCTTTTGTAGCCGTGTCCTTCAGACCCAAATGATCATGGTTCAAAATGTTAAAACTCCATCCCACCACTTCTTCTCTGTGCGTTCCCTCCCCCCCTCAAGGCCTGGACGTCTAGGATCCTAGGATCACATGTGGTTCCAGTGGTTGCACCCCAGACTATGGTGATGGAAGTTAAATAGAGTTGCCTTACATGAGTTCAAGACCTTGTTTCGCAAAAAAAAAAAAAAAAAAAAAAAAAAAATATCTCCCTGGCTTGCAATTGGTGCTGTTTTTTCTGCCAGGGTTTGGATTTGAACTCAGGGTCTGAGTAACTCTGCAGCACTGTGGACAAAGGGGTAGCTCACCGTGCTTGAAGACAAGAAAGTCTGACCTAGGCTCTAGGCTTGAATTCAAGCCCCAGCCCTGGGAAACATACTATTTATATACATTGTAATGATAGGATTTGTACTTACTCATAGATGTTCAGTACATATCCTGTTTGTTGTGGTTATTTATTGTATTTCTGTTTTATTCATTTATTTACAATTTATTTTATTGACCGTGGTAACACATATTCCATTTATTATTTTGATGACATCCTATCACATAGTCACATAATATCTAGAGTTGTAGACATGTTCTCCAACATGTCTGACACCCAGAATGCTCAGAGCAAAGGAAAACAGGTGTCACACTCTGCTTCTTACTCCATGATCCAATTGTTGACAGTGCTGGGATCTGAACTCAGGGCCTAGCAGACCCAATTCATGAATGGGTGTGTCAAAACGGCAACCTCTAGCCCAGGAAACTGCCAGGCAGTTCCCAGACCCTGACATTGAGCCACAGGGGTGGACAAAATAGACATACATGGATAGGCAGGTGGTAGTATACCAATAAATATATATATAGAGAGAGTGCCAGAGACATCTACCTAGGATTCAATGACATCAACTACATTCCTACCAACTCTTAGGTAGCTACTATGCCACCATTGAAGGAATAGGATTCTTTTCATGCTTAATACACTATTCAATAAGATCAGTCAGCATCCTAGGATCATTGTGTCTAATTTTAGACTAGACCCATCCATGGGGAAACTTCTCAATCAAGAGTTTGCTCACATTCCATCGGTATTCCGATGCATAGGAATGAGTATCTTGGGAAATCCCCCGATTGGTTGGTGTCAGGACCAGCACTTGCACTCAGGGCCAACATTGCTGCTTCCCTGATAGCCCACTAGCCTTCGCCAATGCAAGGTGAAGTACCCTTTGTAGGCGAGTCATTCAGAGCCAGGATGATCACCGTGGAAAGGAAACCAATGTCAAAAATCCATCTCGCGGCTTCTTTTTTTCTGTGTGTGTGTGTGTGTGTGTGTTTGTGTGTGTGTGTGTGTATTTTCCTGCAAGACTTCAGGGCCTAGGATCCCAGGGTTGGCTATGGGCCCATGGCAGCCCGCCACCCTGAGGTTACTGAAGCTGAGGCATTATACTCCTAAATTCATAATTTAAACATAGGATCTATATTGACATACATGTGCAGATAGCAACTTGCATTCAGTGCATTTCTTCTCCTAAATTTGTGTCTAATTCATGGAGATGTTGTATATTTTACTGAGTATGGTGACAGTTATAACTGTGCTGACATGGATTACAACTTGTTCCCATGGTTATACGGTTGCCTATGTATTCATTCTCCATCCTAGCTGAGACCCAGGACTTTCACAGGAGAGGAAAATAGGTGCAACGACTGGCTTCTGACATCAGGATGAATCTTTTGTCAGTGCTGGGGTTTGAATTCAGGTCTGGGTAACTCTGTTGCACTGTGGGGGAAGGGGAGGCTCACCATACTTGAAAACAAGAATGTCAGGCCTGGTCCAGGGCCTTATTCGATGCCCTAGCACTGTACAAAATAAGAAGCCCAGCTCTTTTATGCATAGGATCTCTATTTACATACAGGTGTAGTATGCGTCTTGTATTCAGTGCAGTTATTCTTTTTATTTTGTGTCTTTTTCAAGGATGTATTGTGTATTTTATTGAGCATAGAATGACATATAAAACTGTGCTGACATGGATGACAATCTATTCCCACAGGTGTAGAGTTGCTTATGCTTTCTTGATTCTTGCTGAGACCCAGCACTTGCACAGTACAGGGAAACAGGTGCAAGGATTGGCTTCTCACATCAGGATAAACCTTTTGGTAGTGCTGGAATTTGAACTTGGGGTCTAGGAAGCCCAACAGCCAAATAGGTCCACATGAGCCAATCAGCTTGTGAGCCACTAAGGAACTAGGCCATACCCAGGACCTGAGATCGAGCCCCAGGGTGGGGATGGGGCAAAATATTCATCCATTCATAAGCTGAAGCTAGTATGCTAACTACCTATTTGGATAGAGTAGGAGATGTAGTGAGCTGTGTTCGTATCTAATCTACCATTTGAGTACTGATTCTTGGATCTTTCCCAATGCCTCCAATTCCTGAATGTGATTCTTATTGTCACACTTCATGAACGCTTAATTAAAACTAATTGTTGTGCCATACATCTTGCCTATCATTTCCTATGAGAATCATGCATGAATTAAATTCTTCCCTAGGCCTGAATTCAAGCACCTCATAACATTTATAGACATGTTAAATATATGATTTATACTTACATCAATATATTCAGTCTATATCATGTTTTTTGGAGTGATACCTTATATTTTATCATTTATTTAGTTAGTTAGCATTTATTTTATGGACCGTGAGTACACCTATAGCATTTATTGCATTTATTCCCATCTATTCCATAGCTTGTAGCTTTGCAGACATATTATGAACTTGTACAGAAAAGGAAAACAGGTGTCACCCTTGAAATCTTACACCAGGGAGAAATTTTTGGTAATGATGGGACCTGATGTGAAGGCCTGAGAGGCCCAATTCATGAATGAGTGAGTGTCAACTCCACAGCCTCTAGCCCATTCAGCTTCCAAGTGGATCTCAGGACATGGGATCAAGCCCCAGGTTTGGCCAAAATAGCAGTAACTTTGTATGACGATGGTGGTAAATAAATAAATATAAATTTATTTATTTATTTATTTATTTTGGGGTTGCGTCGTGGGGCCTGAACTCTGGGCCTGGGCCCTGTCTCTCAGCTCTTCAGCTTAAGAATAGCACTCTACCACTTGAGTCACAGTGCCACGTCCGGGTTTTTACTTTTTGCTTATGTGGTACTGAAGAATTGAACCCATGGCCTCAGGCAAGCAAGGCAAGCACTCTACCACTGAGCCACTATCCAAGCCCAAATATAAATTTAGATATTTAGGTACTGCCAGAGGTGTCTATCTAGTATTCAATGACATATATTACTTTCCTACTGATTCTCATGTATTTAGTTAGGACTCCATTTAATCAATAGTATTCTTTTAATGCATAATAAACTACGAATTAAAATCAAATCCTGTCCAGTGATTATTGGGTCTAATTTTATGCAAGACTGATTGACGGACTACCCTTTCAACCATGACATTAATCACATTCCTCTTGTGTTCTTATGGACAAGCAATAGTTTCTTAGGCTCTTCAGCTCCTTGTAAGTGTCATGACCGCTGTTCGAACTCAGGGCTTAGTGTCCACGTTGGCCTATGGCTTCACTGACAGCACCAGCCATCAGAAATGACAGGTGACTTACAGGTTGCAGCCATGTCATTCACACCCCGGATGGTCAACGTGCATGGAAGGAGAACAGAAACTGCTGACCTTCCGCGGTTTGTGACTTTTTTTCTATGCTGTTTTCATTTTGTTTTCCTGTGAGCCCCTGAGGCCTAGGACCCTAGGATGAGCTGTGAGTCCAGAAGCTGCACCATTCCAGCCTAGGGTGATGGAAACTGAGGCAGAGTTGCCATAACCTGAGTTCAAGCCCCGTGCTTGGCAAAAAAATTGATTAATTAATTAACAATACTATTGAATCTCCCTGTCTTGGATTTTGTGCCATTTTGTTGTCTACCAGGCCAGGGATGTCACATTGTGATCTGAGTAACTCTGATGCACTTGGGGCAAGGGGTGGGAGAAAAGTGAAGCTCTCCTCCCTTGAAGACAAGGAATTCAGGCCTGTTCCCTAAGCCTGAATTCAAGCCCCAGCCTTGGAGAACATAACATTTACAGATGTTTTTATTATATCATTTATACTTACATCCATACATTCAGTCTATATCTTGTTTGTTGGAATGATTCATTATATTTCATTATATATTTATTTGTTTACCATTTATTTTATGGACTGTGAGTACACCTATAACATTTATTACATTCATTCAAATCTATTCCATAGCATGTAGCTTTGCAGACAAATTATAAACATCATACCTGACACCCAGCACTTGCACAGAAAAGGAAAACAGGTATCACACTTGCAATCTTACTCCAAGAAGACATTTTCAACAATGCTGGGACCTGAACTGAGGGCCTAGAGGCCCAATTCACAAATGTGTGAGTGTTAGCACGGCAGCCTCTAGCACATTCAGGTGCCAGGTGGATCCCAGGACCTAGGATGGAGACACAGGTTTGTCCAAAGTAGCAATAGCTCTCTATGCAGATGGTGGTATAAAAATAAACATATATTTAGATATTGCCAGTGATGTCTATCTAATAATCAATGACATATACTACCTGCCTAGTGATTCTCAGATATTTAGTGAGGACTCCATTTAATCAATAGTATTCTTTTAGGGGCTGGGAATGTGGCTCATTTTGATAGTGCTTGCCTTGCATGCATGAGTCCCTGGTTCGATTCCTCAGCAACACACGATCAGAAAAAGCCGGGAATGGCGCTGTGTCTCACATGGTACCGCGCTAAACCAGAGCTGAAATGCTGAGGGACAATGCCCAGGCCCAGAGTTCAGGCCCCACTACTGAAAACACAAACACACACACACACACACACACACACACAGATTATTATTTTAATGCATAATAAACTATAAATAAAATCAATCCACATCTTGTGAATTCTGGGTTTAATTTTATGCTAGACTAATTGACAAACTATTCTTCCAACAATGACATGGACGACATTCCTCTCGTGTTCCTATGGACAGGCAAAAGTTTCTTACGCTCTCCAGCCCTTTGTAAATGTCATGGCCGGAATTCAAACTCAGGGCCCAGGTGTGCAGATTGGCCTATGGCTTCGCTGACAGCCTGCTGACAGCAATTCCAGGTGACTTACAGGTTACAGTTGTGTCATTTGGAACAGGGATGGTCACCATGCAAGGAAGGAAAACCGAGAAACCTCTAACAGTTCGCAATTCATGGCTATTTTTCCTTGCCATTTTCACTTTTTTTTCCTGTCAGCCCCTGAAGCATAGGATCCCAGGATGGGCTGTGGGTCTAGAGGCTGCACCAACCCTGACTAGGGTGATGGAAGGTGAGGCAGAGTTGCCACGACCTAACTTCAAGCTCCATGCTTGGCTAAATAAATAAATAAATAAAATATAGAAAATAAAATAAAATAAATTTTAAAAATTTAAAAATACTAAAAATACTAATGGAGCCCCCTGGCTTGGAATGCGTGCTCATTTTTTTTTCTGCCAGGCCTGGGATTTGAACTTGGAGTCTGGGAAACTCTAATGCACTGTGGGGAATGGGGAAACTCCCCCTCTTTGAATACATGCAATTCAGGTCTGTTCCCTAGGACTGAATTCAATCCCCAGCCCTGTAAATTAATTTTCATCCACATTTGAAATTATTAATATCTACATACTTATATTTACTGCATATTGCTTTTTTGTATTATTCATTCATTATATTTATTGACTATTATTACACTTATAACACATTTTAATTTACTACATCTTATGAAAATTATACGGATTTGCATATGTATTATATATCTTACTTCAGACCCAGGACATTCACAGAAATACTATAGTAGATGATGCCATGCTTAGAAAAGCAGAAAGAATACACCAACTGAAGTCTAATTTACTGAAGTCTAATTTATCCCTAGGCACCACAGTGGCTCTCATCTGTAAGCTACTTAGGAGGCTGAGAAATGGAAGATGAAATTTCAAAGCCAATGAATGCAGAAAAGACTGAGAGATATCATCTCCAATTAACTGGCAAATGCCAGGCTACAGACATAGCTGAAGTGGTAGAAAATCAGCTATGAAAAACGAAGCCAAAAAGAGCAAGCTGACTGCAAATGTGAGGAGAGGAGGTAGGGGAATAAAAGGGAGAGAAATCCTCCAAAAACAGAGAACAAAACGACAATACATAAATCCCACCTAATTTAAGGTACCAACCAAACTGAAAAAAAATGAAGCTTGTGAAGTTGTATAACTGTACATGAGCACATAAGCTCTTAGGTGCACTTCAAAGCTATGTTTTTAATAATATATATGTATATATATTTATAATGCATGTATATATATATATACATATATATATACATATATATATATCTTTAAATAAACTAAGAAACCAGCCAATGAATAAATACTTCTGAATTAGTGCCTTAACCATGGCATTATAAATTATTCATACTAAAAGTGTATTCCAAGTTTCTTTTCTCAGAATCAATCTTTAAGAATTTGTTCATGTTCTTGGCACCGGTGACTCAAGCCTATAATCCTAGCTACTCAAAAAGCTGTGATCTGAGGTTGGTGGTTCAAAGTCAGCCCAGGCATGAAAGTCGGAGAGACTCTTATCTTCAATAAATCACTAGACAACCGAGGTGGCACTGTGACTCAAGTAGTAGATTACTTGCCTTGAGCTGAAGAGCACAGGCATAACCCCTGAGTTCAATCCCCAGGGCCAAATAATAAATAAAAAACGAAGTTTGTTCATGCAGATCATAAAATTCTAACATTCTGAGCTTTAGGAAACTTTTCTGCCAGGGTCTTATGCTCTTTAGGCAAGTACTCCACTACTGAGATACATCACAGTCCCATTGTTTTGATTTTCATGTTACAATCCAGTTTATTCCCAAAATGCTTAGAAGTACCTACTGTCCTCACAGAAGTGAGGTTTTATTCAGAAACCCAACCTTTTGTGCTATGAGAACTCCCCTAGTGTATTTCTTGGTAGGCACTGAGGAAAACTCATATGACACAAATGCAGAGAGTTTATAATAGAAATAACTGTAAATAGAAATAAATTCAACAGTCCCGACATTCTAGGGAGAAATGATGTCCTTATTTTCATTCTCATTCTTCAAGGCAGATGGTCAAAATAGAAACACCAATGTGCTATGCTGAAATGTAAAAGTTTAAACTCTTTTTTGAAAAATTCTCATGTTATAAAATCAATATGTATCAAATAAAGGCAAAGTGAATTTAAAAAATATTAAAAATGCTAATGAAGCTCCCTGGCTTGGAATGTGTGCCATTTTTTTGTCTGCAAGTCTTGGAATTTGAACCCGGGGTCTGGGTAACTTTGTTGCACTGTGGGGAAAGGGGAAGCTCACCGTGCTTAAAGGCCAGGAAGTCAGGCCTGTTCCCTAAGCTTGAATTCAAGCCCCAGACCTGGAAAATGTACTCCTTATATACATTTTAAAGATAGGATTGAACTTCCATACAGATGTTCAGTCTATATTATGTTTGGTGTAGTTATTCACTGTATTTTTTCATTTTTTTCATTTATTTACCATTTATTTTATTGACTGTGATGACACCTAACTATGTATTACATTGTTTACATCCTATCACATACCATCAAGATTTGTAGATGTGTTCTCCATCATGTCTGACACCCAGGACTCTCCCAGAAAAGGAAAACAGGTGTCGCACTTGGCTTCATACTCCAAGATTAAATTTTTAGCACTGCCAGGATCTGAACTCAGTGCCTAGTAGGTCCAATTCATGAATGAGTGAGCGTGAGCACAGCAGCCTCTAGCCAATGAAGCTGTTAGTTGATTCCCAGGTGCTGGGATCATGACCCAGGATTCGCCACAACAGCGATACAAGGATAGGCAGACAGTAGTATACAAATAAATATATGTTGGTAAAAAGCACCATAGCCGCCTATCTATGATTGAATGACATATACTATATTCCTACCAACTCTTAGGTATTTATTGTACCATAATTAAACGAATACTATTCTTTACATGCTTAATAAAGCATGAAATTAAGACCAATGATTGTCCTAGGATTTTTGCATCCAATTTTAGGCTCTACCAATGTTGTGATCTCCTGCCATTGGTAGTTGGCCTTACCTGGATTTGAACCCAGGGCCTATTTTGACAGGTTGGCCTATGGCTTCCCTGCTAGCCCGCCAGTCTTCAGCAATGGCAGGTCAGGTGTACTTTGCACCCGTGACATTCAGACACAGGATGGTCACCATGCAAACAAAAAAAAAAAAAAACACCCATCCCTCGGCAGCTTGCCACTTTTTGTGCTATCTCACTTTTTTCTTTCTGCAAGCCCTCTGGGCCTAGGATTCCAGGATTGGGTAAGGGTCCCGAGGCTGCACCCAGCCTATGGTGGTCGAAACTGGGGCAGAGTTGCCACGACCTGAGTTCAAGCTGCATGATCGGCCAAAAAAAAAAAAAAAAAAAAAAAGGAAAAAGACAAAAGACAAAAATTAATTGATTAGTTAACAAAATTTAAAAATATAGAGCTCCCTGGTTTTGAATTTCTGCCAGTTTTCTTTCCTAGACTGGGAATTAAACTCAGGAACTTGTAGCAATGTGAGGGAAAGTGCAGATTTGCTACTACTTGAGTTCAAACCCCGTGCCAAGACAGAAGTACAAAATTAAGTCACTGAGCTTGGCACGGGGAGTAGTTGTGGAGATGGGAGGTAAGGGATGGTAGGGGGAAAACAAAGGAGGAGGCAACAATGCTCAATAGGAACTATACTCATGACCTTGCTCATGTAACTGTGACCATTCTGTACAACATTTTTACAATAAAAAACATACAAAAAAAGAAACAATGTAGTATTCCGAGAAGCACTTTGGGGTTAAGGAAAGGATGTCTGAATAGATGTACAAAATTCTACACTGCTTTATATTTAATGTTCAGTATAGAACTGAATAAACTGATTCCATTAAAAAATTAAGTCACTGTCTTGGAACTGGGGCCAGTATTTATACCATTGTTGGGATTTGATCTCACCATCCTGGTAACTCTTTTATACCATGGGTGAAGGAAAAATTTACTGTCCTTGAGGAAAAGAAATTCAGGCTAGAGTTCCCATGGCCTGAATGAAGGCCCTACAATGGAAAAGATATTTCTATACATGTGTAATATATGATATATCCTTACATATGTATGTTTTTTACATGTTATGTTTTTCATTATTGATTTTGTATTTATTTTATTTCTTATTTGATTCATTTTTTTATTTTTTATTTTACTTATATTATCATTTCATTTACATTTTGCACATCTATTATAAAATTATACACAATAATTTAAGATATTGACTCATTTATCATTAAAACTTTTTATGTTGAAACATGATACATAATTAAATGGAGGCATTTGTCACAGTCTTCTCACGTTTAGAGTCTCTCCCAAGAATGAGCTTTGTCTTACTTATCTTTGGACACCTTCCTATAGGGATGTCTTTAGATAATTTATACTGAGAAGCCTTTTCTTGAGGACAGGCAAGTTGTTGGATAAAGTTGTAAGGGGGAGGCTAGAAATGTGGCTTAGTGGTAAAGAGCTCACTCAAGATGCATGAATACCAGGGTTTGAATCCTCAGTGCCACATACTCAGAAAAAGCTAGATGCAGTGGAGTGGCTCAGATGGTAGAGTACCAGCCTTGAGAAAAAAAATCCCCAGGACTGTCAAAAACAATAGGCCAGATGTCGGTGGCTCACACCTGGAAAACTACCTTCTCATTAGGCTTAGATTTGAAGACCACCGTTCAAAGACAGCCTAGGCAACAAAAGCCTGTTAGATTCTTATCTCCAATGAACCACTAAAAAATCCCATGTGGAGCTGTGGCTCAAGTGGTAGAGAGTTAGCATTGACTCAATTGCTCAGGGACAGTGCCAAGGGTTGTTACAAGACACACAACTGGAAAAAAAATTAAGGGTTAATCAAAGTACTTTTCTATTTGCTAATTATGAGAACATTCTCTGGAAAATCAACGCTCATATACACCAGAATTGGAGTCAGACCTCTAGGCTTAAGTGTAGCAGATCCACATACCCAGCCTCATAGACTCTAGCATTGTAACCTTGTGTCCACAGAGTTCTTAAATGTCCAATGTTGAAAGGCTTAATATGCTCCCAAAGCCTTTTGTGATAAGCAGTTGGCTTGTATTGTCAATGTCATTACACGTCTGAACCTAGCAGAGCACCAGTAGCTCTTGCCAATCACCCTAGCTCAGGAGGCTGAGGTCTCAGGATCACACCGAACCCAGCCAGGGCAGGAAAGTCTGACTTCCAAGTCTGAAAGTTCAGATGTTCAAGAGCTTCTTGTTTTTCCTTTGATGATGAGAAGTTACTCTAAATGTTCTTAGTGTTCTTGACCCATTGACCCATCCTGGGTTCAAATGAAGTTCTCAGAATCCAAGCCCTGGCACAGTTAGCAGGAAGAACTCCGGTGTAACACTGCATTTGAAGGACAGAAAACAGTTTCAAAAGCCAAGCTAGGTGAAGAGAACAAGGAGGCAGAATATACACACTCAACAGGGAAGCAAGCTGCAAAACCACTTCATTCATTCCAGGCACAGCCAGCAATGGGGGGAAACCTGAAACATTTGTTAGAGTTACACCAGGGTCAGGCTTTTCTCAGCTTCCTCAAATAATGACTAACCTTCCTCCCTCAGGTGAAGAGAGCCTCAGGCTATCTTTAGGTTACCAATAGAGAGCCAGTTTAGTTAGGAAGAGGGGAGGAACAGAGTAGAAAGGCCCTGCTCTCTGGTCTTAGGGAGTGGGTTTTTTACTCTACATCTATCAGATTTGAAGGCCCTTCTTCTACCTCTGCCAGTCTTTTCTCCTTCCTTCATTCTCCACATCATTTATGCTAATCCCCAGTCCAAGGTGAGGCAGGGTCATTTCTCTTTTGGCTCCAAGCAGCTGAGTTACACCCTTGCTCTGCCCTCT